>NW_027466867.1:1957500-2302500 GCF_046128005.1 Genypterus blacodes | reverse complement strand
TGTGGCTGTTTTCCACAATGGAGCTGGATTATTGTGTCGGGGCTGTCAGCACCTCTCAGTGGAGAGAAAATGAGAGAGAAAGAAGAGGAGAGAGAGAGAGAGGGAGAGAGATAGGGAGACAGAGGGAGGGGGGGGGGGGGGACACCTGGGAGAGCTGGCATTTCCAAACAATAATCTCTGTGGAGCCTTTCAGGGGGTTTAATGTCATTTTTGGCCTCTGGATTTTTGCCCTTTTCTCCTCTGAACAAAAAGCGGCGCTGACTGGAGGGGAGAAGTGATGAAATAAGTGAAAGGAGAAAACAAGGGCGACGTGGGAGGAAGAGAGAGAGAGAGAGAGAGAGAGAGAGAGAGAGAGGGAGAGAGGGGGACTCGGCCGGGTGACTGATCTTATTAGAGTCTTCCAGTGCGACTGATGGAGGCTTGGCCCGCGTCCAGCAGCTGCCAACAGGGCGAGGGGGTTTGGCAAATGGAGCCCGGCGCAGGTTGACCTATATCTCCGTCCTATTTAGCATCCGTCTGTATCCTGCTCCTCGTCTTTCCCGTTTCCTCTCCCGTCTTTGTTTTGACACCGTGACCCCTGAAGGCCTCATGTCCACACACACACACACACACACACATTTCAGCAGTCTTTTAATTGGAGGCGCTTGTAGCCGTGGATGTAAACAGTTTGAGGGCAGACAGACTGCAGAGTTTATGTGAAGTTAATTGTTGCATTTTTTACAGAGAACCTTGCGTGCAATCTGCTCCGCTGCCTAAATCTGCTCCTCTGGCTTCCCACCACTAATTTCCCTCCCCGGTGTGAATTATGGATTGAATGTAATGCGGGAATTAGTCCTCCGCACACGTACAAAGCTCATCCTCTGCACGTAACTCTGCAGAGGTGCGGACGGCGCCGACGTCCTCGCTACCCGCCTAGCCGTCCTCTTCCTCTCCCTCGGCCTCGCTCGCCTCTCATCAAATCCGCCGCTTCACGATTGCTTGGCTAAACACTTTCATGGCCGTAATCCCCCCGAATACCAGGAAGAGATGCATGGGAATCTTGGTCAGCTGACTGGAAGAAGGGAGGGGAGGGAAGGGGGAGAGGAATTACAGCGATGTTGAAGCCTATCTGCTGCTTCCTCCTCCGCCGCCCCCACTCCCCTCCCCTCCCAAAGCCTGCTGGGACCCTCGGCGGGCTTGACATATTCAACCCCACCTGCCCTCTGCGCTCTGCGGGGAGCTCCATCACAGGCTTCCCCTGAGCCGGGCCTACTGGCAGGCTCGTTTGATCTGCCGGCGGAAGCGAGCGGAGCGATCTGGGGCTGCCTGGCAGGCGGAGGGAAGCTCCTTGATGCTGAGGGCTGTGGAGGTGGAGCAGGCTTCAGTGGAGAGGCTTAATAACTGTATTAACATCGAGGCTCCCCCAGGACCCGCGCCTACACGGAGGAGGAGGAGGAGGAGGAGGAGGGGGGAGAGAGAGCGCACTGTGAAGAAGCAGCCTCTTCTCACTTCTAATGCGCTGCCCTAATTTTCTCTCTCTCTCTCTCTCTCTCTCTCTCTCTCTCTCTCTCTCTCTCTCTCTCTCTCTCTCTCTCTCTCTCTCTCTCTCTCTCTCACTCATACACACACGCTCAGTTCTCCTTTTCTATCCGGCTCCATTTGTCCTCTTGAAAGTCTTAATACGATCCAAAGGGGCGAAATTGGACGACGATGACAATTACCAGCAGACGCATCAAAAGTCCATTCGCGGTCCGATCCCGTTTCCCTTCTCCTCCTCGTCCCGTGCTTCCTCGTCACGTCCACGGTCAGCCCCCTCTTCCTCTCCATCTCGCTGCCACAAAAGCGTTCCGCCTCTTCCCACGCATCCCGCTCGCGTTTAATTATTCATCCCACATTGGCATGAAGTCGGTGGTTTCATTACAGAATCCTTCTCTTCTGGCTCCCTACAGATGTGTAATAATGTCATATACCTTATATTGGCAGTATTAGACGGCGTGGCCTTGCTGTACCTGCGTCTCCGTTCACGCCGTTCAGTCGTTCCCCCCCCTTATCCTTTGAATTATACATTGGAAATGGTTGAATAATTGATGGCCCCACTTAGCTTAATGGACAGAGTTAACTGGGAGAGGCGAGGGTTCTTACACGCAGTGGAACTGGGTTGCGATAAACGGCACCCAGCCGCCCCTGAAGGGGTCAGGATGACACCCGGGTCACGGGGGGTCAAAGGGAAGGGGAAGGAGCGGCGGACGAGGGGCCGGCAGGGGTTAACTGGACCCCAGAGGGACAGCGGGCCGGAGGAGGAGTGGAAGCAGTTAAACACCAAACTCACCTGAGGGCTCGGCTCAGGTTACTGTGCGCGAGCGAAACCACACGCGCACACACACACACACAGGTCAGCTCTTTGCGTACTCCAGTGTGTGTGGCTGCTCTCGTAGTGTAGTATACACTGATGGATACGCTTTGTCGCCAAAGTGTAAAGCGATACACGGCGTAAATGGATGCAAATGAACTGGGATGACCTCGCGTTCAGCACCGACAGCATTTCTGGGCCCGGGCTGAGTTTGATCCCGTGACAGACCTGGGACAGATCGGCCAGTAAACGGCGGCAAACGGCTGCCGCTTGTTTTGTTTCTAATGTTACAGCGCTTTTACTAATATATGAGATTCAGAGAAGTTCAGATTTCCTCCTCACTTTGCTGACATCACTCTATTCCTCTTACCTTTCTGTTTGTCTCTGCATCCTGCAAACGCGTTTCTATCGGCTTTACTGCGTTTCATTTCATGTGTGTGTGTGTGTTTGTGTGTGTGTGAGTGTGTGTGTGTGTGTGTTTCTTTGTGTGTTGCCATCAAATAGCTCCCCTCAGGCTACACTGAAAGGTCAGGGATCCATGCAGGAAATTGGTGTCTGCAGAGGCACAGACAACACACACACACACACACACACACACACACACACACACACACACACACACACACACACACACAGGCACAGGGGGGGATGCGCAGTCCGTACTGAGGAAGCTAAACATGTCCTTCATTAGATTCTACTAACATCCCACTGTGCTCCCTTGATGACTCTGCCTGCTCTCATCAGCCATTCCTCCTAAGCCGAGCTCCTAACTTCACCTCTTTTTTCTTCTTCCTCTCCTTCCGCCGCCTGCGTTGGCACCGCGACGCCAAAGACAAACGAGCCTGTCTCACCACACCCACCCCCGTCTCCCCTTGCTCTGCCCAAATCTTTGGCTAAGGAGCCCCCCGACGCCGCACATCAAGACAGCTAAATCAAACAGCAGTCATCAGTCATCATTAGCTGAGAGCAGAGCCGAGCGAGAGAGCGAGCGGCGGAGGAGAGGCGCGCCGTGCCAGGATGCTCTGTTTAGCCGCGTCGCTGCGTACTGAGCTGACGCACGCTCGCGCTCGACGCCACGCCGCTCCCGTATGACATCGTTATCACAAAGCTCCTCTCCTGTTTATAGACTCTGGATCCATGTTTTATGAGTTTGTTTTGCCCTCTGCAGCTAGCTTGTATCCCTCTGCCGCGTCGCGCTATGCTAAGTATGTCAGCTGTCTCCTTAGGGTCTTTAGGCTCCTTAACCCCCACTCTGACCTAGTACCCCCGACCCCACCCCCCCTCTAAGGTCCCCCCGGCCGCCGTGGAGCGCTTTAACAGACCGGTGAGGAGATAACAGCGTACTTACTTTCCTTCTGGTCGCCACCTTTTTGCGCAAACACGCTTATTTACATTCCAAAATCATTTTCAGGGAGTTTTTCTGGAGAAACCCGCTGTTGTCTCGTTCCTGGGGTGAATTTATGGCGGCGCTGTCAGGGTTATTATGGGTTTCAGGTACAGTAGAGGAATGTACCTGTGCATGCCGCGGCCTGAAAGCCTCGCCAGATTACAAAGGACTTAAACTATTAGCTCTAACTCATTTTGACAATTACACAAAGCGACTATCTGTTAAATGGGCTCCTCCGCATTCTTAAAGGGAAACGTCGGCGCATTATTCATGGCCGCACGCTCGCTCGCTCATACGCAGAGTCACGCACACGAACCCCTAACCCACCCACACACACACACACACACCCTGTCCCTGCTCAGAAGAAGGAGAGGAGAAGATCAAGCCCCTCGTAATCTATTCCCCCTGTGATGGACTATTGTGTTATTCGGAGAAAAGAGAGAGAGAGAGAGGGAGAGAGAGAGAGAGAGGAGGAGAAGGCGAACATGGGCCGAGGAAGGCGGTTTAACATGACAAAGCCTGTCCCTGGTGATCCTCTCTTCTCCTCCCCGTATCCTCCTGAGCTTCTTCTCTTTCTCTCCTCTCTCTTGATCCCTTGTTCCCCCCCTCCCCCTCCTTCCTCCTCCTCCTCCTCCTCCCTTCCTTCCTCCTCCTCCTCCTGCCTCCTGGCCTCTGCGAGCCTCACTCCAGCCCTCTAAATGCAAATCGCCCGCCCCCTTCTCTCTCCCCCCCTCTTCCCTCCCTCCATATTTATGACCCCCGCTTCCTCCGCCGACTTGAATATGCGCTTAAGAACGGCGGCTCTTGAATGCTGCCAGTCACATTGGATTAGCGAGTATCAATGGGCAGATAACCTCTCTGTTAGAATAAGTGAAGAGCAAACACTTCAGGCTGAGTATTCATGAAGGTCCTCTGGCCTTCAAACACGCAGAGGCACCGTGTGTGGCGCCGGGCCCAGGGAAACATGAATGGGCCTCGTTTTAACGTGTACGGCGGCGGCGGGAGGAATTGTGGGATATGACGTGCGTCTTTCCAATGTACGGATTGTTCTTAAACCGCTAAAAGGCAGAAGAATAGACGGCGGTAATTTAAATGATCTGTCCTCCGTTGTCCAGCTGCTCTCCTCTTAATGTGCCCTCATGAAGTGAAACTAAAGCTTTGTGTATTAATGTGGCAGCAGTGATTACTTTAAGGGTCATGAGAATATTTTCAGGGCTCTGACCCTCGCAGGCCTTACTGCCGTGTGGGTTTACAGAAACAGAGGGATTCTGGGTAAAAGAGAGAGAGAGAGAGAGAGATTGTACAAAACGTCTCTGTGTCGTTTCTGCAGTAACCTAGAGTGTTAACACGGCATGACATCACCGTCTACAGAGATGAAACTCTAACGTACCGGCTGAGAGAAGCGGCGGGGAGGCGTCGGCCATATTGCTTTGGCACCATGTCGGGTGTGAGTGAGTGTGAACGCCATTTCTTATCAAAGGGGAATTAAAGCGACAATGACCGACTCAGGCGTTCGTTCCTCCCTCATTTACCATCGGTGCGTTTCTATAAAAAGAGCGGCTTAATGTTTCATGAAGCCGTTCTCACAGCCGGAGTTGTAACTTTAACAGCCCGTTAGTACAGCTGTGTGTGTGTGTGTGTGTGTGTGTGAGATGTAGGAGTGTGATGCGGCGACGACCTTGAGCTTTTAGTGAAGGCGAATGGTGGTGTCAGGACAGGAGTGTGTGTTTAGAAGAACCCTAACCTAGTCTTTCTCTCACACACACACACACAGACTGAACAGTGGCTGTATACACCCCCCCACACACACACACACACACAGACTGAACAGTGGCTGTAAACACACACACACACACACACACCAGGCCCCCCCGGTGTCGTCCCTCAGCCCGGCTCAGCTCCTCGTTCTCCTCAGCTGCTCCGCTCTCCCTCCTCTCTTGTTCCCGTCAGCCTCCGTTTCCCCTCGCTGTCCCTCTTCTCTTTCAGCTCCCCTCGGCTCGCTGCTCTCTCGTCCCCCCGTCTCGTACTTTATTTGGATAATCGCGGCTTCACGGCATCCAAACGCCTCCCCGTACTCTTGGCTGCTTTCTGTTTCTTTCTCCCTTTCTTCCTCCTTCCTCTTTAGATGGTCATCATCCGTGTCGCGACATTCCAGCGACGGCAGGTGACAGATTTTATGAATAAGAGCAGGTAGAGTCGGCGTGACATTCACAACCAGTGGGCGTATTTAATCTCTAGACGGAGTGCCGATCTCAGCGTGAGCCAGACAGATCCGATAACGCTCCGATCACAATCACGATACAACAATTCACCGTCTTGATTAAATCTTCGGGAACTAGATCACTGACATTGTTCTCTCAAAAGTTGTAGCTCTTACTGGCGCAACACGGTGCTAATGGAGCATCCAGAGCATACACACAGAGCTGGTGAGTGGATGCTAGATAGCTCCACCTATCAATCCGCCAACTTCCCCCCAAACAAACCTGTCAGTGACCTAGTCCCGACATCAATTTCTCCCAAATTTCTGGACTTCCGTGTCGGTCTGTCTGTGCTGCCCGACGCCGCGTTCCCACCGTCGTGCCCACATATCTCCCGTCACCCCGAGGCGTGTGCCAAATCACATCGCCCCGCTGTCAGTCAGCAGGTCCAGACAGCTGCCGGGTAGAGTTACAGCCCTGTTGCTCAGGGGGCTGCCCGCGGTTGCCAGGGAACTTGTGGCTGTAGTTGTTGTCGGATGTCATTTTTTTTTTTTTTTTAATGTTGTTTTTGCTCCGTCATCGTAGAATGAAGGGGTTTGATTCAGGGTTTGATTTGTAAGTAGAATCTAGTAGTGGGTGCATGGACCTCACCTTTGCCATCTGCTCTCTCTCTCTCTCTCTCTCTCTCTCTCTCTCTCTCTCTCTCTCTCTCTCTCTCTCTCATCCCCCCCCCACTCACACACACACACACGCTCAAGTTTGTCCACACATGTTTTCAGTTCCGTCTCCCATTTGCCGGGGCGGCGCTGATAGGAAAACCTGGTGTGTTGTTGTTCCAGAGAGAGGGAGGGAAGTTATCTGGGGCCCCTGGAGGAGGGCTTGGGAACATTGGTGGAGGCCACTGGGCTGATAGAAACCAGGCCTGACCCCCGGCAGATAAGAACACACTGAGGTTTCACACACACAGAGGCGCTGGTGCACACGTGATACACACAGAAGACACACGCGTGCACTCAGCGTGTTTTACAAGGAAGGACGGACGGCGTTTGCACAGAGTTTGCGCGGAGAAATGCATATTTATATCCACTCCCGTTCCTACGTAAACATTCCCATTTCCTGGCATTAAGGAGGGATCAGCACAGGAGGCGAGAGAGGAGGCGAGGGCGACTCCTTCCTCCACACCTCCTTGCCCTCCGGCCTCCGCTCTGACCCTCATCTATCACGCACGTACGTGTTGTTTTTCTAGCGGTGACACTACATCGGGGGAGTTCTTTGCCCCCAATTTGAAGCGCGATCCATCAACATTTGCTGTCGGAGCGAGCGAGGCCTTCAAACTCAAACCGTCACGTAGGTTTTTCCGGCTCTCGGGGGCGGTGAACGCGGCGGGCTGTCGTTTCCTGCGGCCTCTTAGCGGAAGTGATAAGTGTCAGTCGCCACAGAAAATGATATTAAAAGCAGATTAAGCCCTCAGTTTGATCTATGCCCCCCTTTCCCCCTTAATCTGCTTCCGTCTGCTCCCGGGCGGGGGCGTCGCCGTAGCAGCAGCAGCAGCAGCGCGATTGGTTACGCAACGGTGATGCAAGTGTGTTCTCATTAGTTTGCTGGGGAAGCTCGGAGACTCATCTTTGCTGACAGCACCCAGTGTGTGTGTGTGTGTGTGTGTGTGTGTCGTCCTCTCTCTCTCCGGCTTTCTATATCCGTCTACGTTTGAGGAGGTAGACAGGGAGCGAGACGTGCAGCAGGGTGGAGAACAAACCAGACGGGGGGCCCCTCAATAATCCTCACAATGTGCCCTCGGTGACACACACACACACACACTGGCATACCATGCATAATTGAAGCGAGAGCAGTGACAAATGGCGTTCCCCCGCTGTTCAGATTATGTCTGAATCCCACATTGGCATTCCCATTGGATACTGGATTTTGGGATTTTGGGATCTTTGGATATTCCGATGTCACCGCCTCTTTGTGGGCTTGAAGAATGATCCGAATCAGATCCGTACTGTTGGCTGGACAGCGATGGAGGAAGGGAGGAAGGCGATCGGGAGACTGGGGGAGCGGGGGGGGGGGGGGGAGAGGGGGGAGGAGAAGGCTGGATGTCATTACAGTGACTGTGGGAGGCGTGACGCTCGCTGTCTGCTCTCCTGCCCCATGTTAACCTCCACTGGCTCTCCTTCCTGTGTGTGTGTGTGTGTGTGTGTGTGTGTCTGTGTTTTCACTAATGCCTGGTTGCACTACCGCCAAATTCCTCCCCCTCTCCCATCCAATAACTGTTCACATTCACACTCCATGTTTGAACACAAACAGGCGGCACCGTCACTTCTACCCACAGCTGTCAGCCTGTGTGTGTGTGCGCGTGTGTGTGTGTGCGTGCGCGTGTGTGTGTGGGTGTGTGGGTGCAGTTCTGGACCCAGCTCATGTTCAGACGGTGTGCTTGGCTTTGCTACCTTTACACACACTCAACACTCTGGGTATTTGTCCTGACTGAAGCCGTGTCCTCATACGGGAACGTTCTCCTGAGGTGTTGCGTAAGAGCAGCGGGAGGCGAAGGTGGCAAAGACTTTAACCTCCCTCTCAATCACGTAATCTAGGTTTAGATTACACCAATGTGCTCTCCCTTCCATCACATCGAAGTTGCACACACATGTTTGAAGCAGAAAAGTGATTTGTTGCCTTTAAACGCAGGATAATTCAAGTTTAAAGTGTAAATAAAGTGGAGTGACGGCTGCTCCGTCCATTTACTGCACCCAGTGAGAGAATGGCAGGATTTCCCTGTATGCAAGGAAATAGACCTGTTTCCCTCTTTAGTAAATGCAGAGTGCTGACAAAGCATTCCTTTGTGTGTGTGTGTGTGTGTGTGTGTGTGTGTGTGTGTGTGTGTGTGTGTGTGTGTGTGTGTGTGTGTGTGTGTGTGTGTGTGCGTGTGTGCTACCTGAACTCCTGCCATTGAAACTACAAATTAAGATGAATATGTAGCAGAATGTGAACCGATGCTCTCCGCTCCCTCACACTCCTCCTCCTGCCTTTGCGTGACACGCCGGCCTGCCTCCGTCCCCGAGGCCGTCTCCGTCGTCCGTCCCACTCCATTATTCTAAGACCACTTCAAAGACGCTCCCTTAATCTGACTGCCTGTGACTCGGTGGTCCGTCTGGATCTGGTGTCTCCTCTCCGGGCCCAGCATGAAGATAAATGGACCTCTGTCTCTCTGTGTCTCTCTATGTTCCTCCATGTAACTTACACATGGTGAGCATATGTGTGTAAGTGTGTGTGTGTGTGTGTGTAAGTGTGTAAGTGTGTGTGTGTGTGTGTCTGTCCAAATAACCTAATAGAAGCACAAGGGAGCACAATAGTCTGGCAGCCAGTCGCTCTTCACAGTCAAAGGCCCGACTCTCCTCTCTCTCTCTCTCTCTCTCTCTCTCTCCCTCCCTCGTCCCCTCTGCCCTCCTTCTTCCCACTTCTCCCCGCCGCTCTCCGGCCCGGCCCGAGCGACCAGCCGGCCTGCTAATGCGTTTAGCTTCCCCCCCTAATGACGGTGAAATCTCATTAATATGCCTCACAGCTGGGCTCAGTAACCAGTGGGGATGAAAGTAATCAAATCTCAGCGGACTAACCCGGAGCTGAACCTGGAGACGAGCCGGGCACAGCACCGGGCCCAGACACAGTCTCTAGGCTCCATAATAGCCGGTGGGCTTGTGTGAGTGGTGTGTGTGTGTGTGTGTGTGTGTGTCTGTGGTCTTTTGGTCTCGATGCCTTTGAAGTGCTGATGTTAGCCAGACTATCTAATGTCAGTGTTGCTGCACCGGCTAGTTTATCATCCCAATAGATCCCATATCCGCCACGCTCATATTTGTCCGTGTGTGTGTGTGTGAGAGTGTGTGTGTGCGTGTAATTGCTTCTGGACGATGTGGCCGTGATGCTGCAGTTTCTGTCTAAGTGCACTCGCGGCTGGTGATGTATGCAAAGTGATTCTGAGGAGCGGCATTACAAACCACTCACACTTGAACTTAATTAAATCACCGGTGCTTTGGCTCTGAGGTGGAGCGGCCACGCTACATTTAACTGTCCTGATACACACACACACACACATACACACACCTACACACACACACACACACACACATGCACAGAAAGTGTCGATGACGCTTGTCTGGGAATGTGGATATCAAAGGAGAGATGTAAGCACGTTAATGCTCCGGGCTGCAGCAGGATGGCCGCTGAGAAATAGGTTAAGATCACAGCCCACGTGCAAATGGTTTACACACACACACACACACACACACACACACACACACACACGTACAGGGTTATGTATGTATGAATGTTCAGGCTGCATGACATTAACTCTAAAAGTGTGTTAACTTGGCGTATCCGCCGTATTTCTTCACCTTCTCGTTGGAGTACGTGCGACGTGTCAGGAGGAGGAAGAGGAGCAGAGGAGGAAGAGGAGCGGAGGCGTCGTTATCTGCCGTAGTGATCTGGTGTAACGGCGACACCGGTCTCTTGTTTCCCGTCTCGGTTGTCCTTTTAAATACCTTCCTGTTGTCTCTAAGGGCCGGTTCACACCTGGCGCTGCGGCGCGTCGGCGTGCTGGCGTGCTGGCTGGTTCCCGCGTCGCCCACAGACCTCAGACTGGTCCAACCGCATGCCGCGCCTCAGGCCTCTCCCCCCACGCCGCCGCCAAACCGTGCGGCCCCAAAACACAATAGGCTCCTTATCGCCGCGTCCCCTCTGTTTTTCATTAAGACGCTGTTTTTCACGGCTTTCCGCGGGTTTCCTGTCCCTGTTTTCCCAAGCAGAGCTCAGTGTGATCGTCTATTCACGCTCGCCCTCCTCTTGGCTAAGGACAGGACATTCTAGCCGCGGCCGCAGTATTAGTTACTGCGGTGAGTTTGCGAGCGCTGGAGGGGCTTACGGCCTGGAAACCCTGCCAGGCGCTCCGACTCCCAGTGAGGACACCAGGGAGGGAGGGAGGGAGGGAGGGAGGCTCTCTGGGCGAGCGTGAGTCAGTCCTTCCACAGTTTCTCTTTGCGTAGGAAGGCGGCGGCGGCTCGCACAATAGGCGTGTCTGTGCGATGGCTGGCGTTGATCAGCGCTCCGATGCGGCCTCGGCGTTGGATAATAGCTGGTAAAAGGGCTAAAACCAGAGCTGTCCTCCTCTGCCCGAGCCTCTCTGTCTGTCTCTCTCTCTCTCTCTGTCTCTCTCTCTCTCTCTCCTCGTCTCTCCGTCTTCACGTCCACAGACCCGCCATTGTCTCGGCTCTCCTCGCTCTCCGGCTCTCGTCGGCTCCAGAAGCCGGGCCATTGTATTTAATTACAGTGGCCGGCCCCCTCGCAGACTGTCAGTCCATGTGTCCCAGATTTCCATGAGCGCTCTCATTAGGACTCTGGCATTGTGTGTGTGTGTGTGTGTGTGAGTGTGTGTGTCCCCCGTCCAGTGAGGCTTTCCAGGAAAAAACCCTCGCTTCATCAATTTGTATGCGTTTCTAATGAAGTCCCTCAATCTGGAGCCCCCTGTCTCATTTCCTGTGCTCAAATGTGGAACAAGCATCAGAAATCAGACCCGGAATCGCCCCTTAAACGTGTTGAAGTGGGTTTAACATCGTCTCTGCCGCATCTCTCTCCGCGTCAAGAAGAGTCGTGCGGACGGGCGACGCTTCTGAGCCGAGGCGTCTCTGCTAATGAGACATGATGTCGCCTTACGTGAGGCGAAGGCGCGCTGCGTTTAAGGTTAATTAGTTTGACACGAGTGCGGCGACTGCGTGGCCCCGCCGGCATAATATGGACGAGAATGACACCTAGGAAATGACAGGGAACACACACACACACACACACACACACGCACGCACACACACATCAGGAGGGGAATCACGCCGGGGCCCATAATGCCGCCTTGTTTCCTCGCCTCACACGTTTGGTGTGTTTGCTTGACGTCACATTTCATTCGGTACGTCTTGTTTTCTTCTTTCCTGCCTTTGTTTCCGTGGGTTTTGACTTCCTCTCCTGCCGTTTCTTCCTCTTCCTCTTCCTCCCGCTCACACACACACACACACGTCTCCCTTCTGACTGTTCCTCGCCACCTTTTGCTCTGCAGAAAAGCCCCTAATTCTCTGCCACCATGTTTGTAGTCTTGAGTTAAGGTCGTGTTAAGGTCGCGGAGCAAGGTCGCCTGACGATGACCCCGCCCCCTTCACACCTACAGGGCCTCTTGGCTCGGGGCTGCGGCGTGAAAGTGTACCGAGCTCTGCAACCGGAGCTTTAGTGCTCTTTAGCTGAACCCGTCCCCGTCTCGCCATCTGACACCGCCGCTCACACGCCGTACGCTCACCCCGCGGCCGAGGAGAGAAGGGACGGCCCGGTGGTTGCGGTCGTTGCTTCAGGCCGTTATTATTCTGCTGCTCCGGGCATCAGGTTGTTTTATTTTGGTGGTTCTGAATGTAATCTTCACCCGCCGCCATCTGCTGCATGTGGACGAGATTGGCAAGCTGTGACCCGCATACAGACGCTATAAAGGGAGAGTGTGTGTGTGTGTGTGTGTGTGTGTGTGTGTGTGTGTGTTCAGTGAGAGACTGCATCCTAGCTTCATATGCCGCTAACGTGCAAGTAGAGTGTGTGTGTGTGTGTGTGTGTGTTGTTTCTCCATCTAATCTGAGTGTGTGTGTGTGTGTGTGTGTTCCCAGCTGTACTACGGGCCCGCTAACCCAGCAGCCCAGTCTGTTAAATATAGATGGCTTATTTACACTGAGCTCAGGGCGCCCAAGCTGCTCCTCCATGGTGAGGATGAGGCGGATGAGGATGATGATGGTGGGAGCGTACCTATCTATATCTACCATATCTATATTAGACCAAACAAGGTGACATGTTACAGTTTTGATGCCAGAATCTACAGCAGTTATTCATTCAGCGTGAGTGTGTGTGTGTGAGTGTGTGTGTGTGTGTGTGTGTGTGTGTGTGTGTGTGTGTGTGTGTGTGTTGTTAATAATTCAGTGTTCAGCAGCATCGTGTCTTCATCCAAGATACAGCAGTGAGTTTTTGCAATTTGACAGCAGATAACCACAAAGTCATGTTAGGAGAAGCTCTGAATATTATCATGAAGCAAACTGAGGTGTGTGTGTGTGTGTGTGTGTGTGTGTGTGTGTGTGTGTACCCAGCCGGGGACGTATGGAGTGTGTGCATTCTATCTCAAACACGTACGCAGGTTGTAAATGTGCTGGATAATCCTCAGGGTGTAGGTCCACACCATCTGTGTGTGTATCTGTGTGTGTATCTGTGTGTGTGTGTGTGTGTCTGTGTTTTGCAATGGTTACAGGATATTCAGTTCAAAGTCCAGTTTGTGTTACATAAAGGCAGCAGCAGGTTTCTCTCTCCTCAATGTAGGCCACTTTATTTGCTATGTACATGCACTGAACACACACACACACACACACACACATGGGGCTCACACACACACACACTGCCGCGCCTATATATCATTAAGGTCTGCCAACATATAGGCAGCGTTAAAGGCCGGATGTTTGCGTGTTTGCTGGCGGAAATGTGAGATTTGCTTTCTGCTTTGGTGTGAAGCGGCTTGTTTCACTGGGTGCTTTGATGATGTGGTGTGTGTGTATATGTGTGTGTTTGTATGTGTGTGTAAGCGTTCCTCTCCTACAGCGAATCTTGAAATGAAAGAAATCGTCCTCGTGCTCACAGCTTTACATTACAGGAATGTGAGGAAGTTCCCTTGAGGTGATTTGTATTGGAAGTGCTTTCGTCTGTGTGTGTGTGTGTGTCTGTGTGTGTGTGTGTATCCCGCCGATAACGATTGATTCTGCGTGTCTGTCAATGATCCATTTGATAGTGTTTGTTGGCTAACCTCTGTGTCTCCCTATCTCCTCTCCGCAGCGATAGAGACCCAGAGTACCAGCTCGGAGGAGATAGTGCCGAGCCCGCCCTCGCCGCCGCCGCCTCCCCGCGTCTACAAGCCCTGCTTCGTGTGCCAGGACAAGTCGTCGGGGTACCACTATGGCGTCAGCGCCTGCGAGGGCTGCAAGGTGAGAGACCCAAATCTGCCAAGCACGCAAAGATGTGTCGTCCTATTCCTCCAGCAACCTTTGAACGTTTCTCCGCAGACGCCTTGGGGCCTGGGCTCTTATCATGTGTGTGTGCGTGTGTGAAACGTGGCCGCCCCTTATCAATACGCAGGTGCTGAAGAGGCCACACTCGCAACCCCTCCGTATGCTTTCTCTTATCAGCTGATTGTTGCCGCGTGCGCACATACGTGTTCGCAGCTCCGCTTTTATCTGGAAGATTTGTGTAAAGTCCTCAAGCAGGGGAGGAGGAGGAGGAGGAGTGAGGAAGCAGAGGAGCGAGGAAACGCGGCCGGAATGATGCAAAAGAGGGGAGAGGCTGTGCAAGGCCAGAGAGAGGGAGAGGGGGGGGAGGAGGGAGCAGGGGCCACGGTTGAACTCACTGACACCAAGAGAAAGATGGTCAGTGCAGTGCAGGAGGGGGGAGGGGAAGGGAAGAATGCAGGAACACACACACACACACACACACACACACATGCAAACAAGCTTAGCCTCTGACACCAAACCTGGTCCATGAATGCCACTGATAAATGTGAACAAAGGCCCACAATAAGTATAAAATCATCAAAAACAAATCATAGATAATTAACTTGATCGTCAATAATTTTAAATCTGTTCTATATGATCCCAATATAAAGTGTAAATCGCACGCAAACACGTAGACAACGAAGGTAAATGCCAAACGTGACCGATGGTCTGTCAGATGAAATAGAATAGTTTGAGTTTCCCTTTCTGTGGATTCTTTGCTGCCTCCTAGTGGCGGCGGCCGGTCGCGGCGTCTCTGCAGCTGCGGCGCTAATGTGAAATATTCAGGACGTTCCCGTATCTCTGACTTCAGAGGAGATGACTCGGCGTGGCGCTTTCAATAATTCAACAGTACAGGCATGTGAATGTATACGGGTCTCTGGCGAGGCCGGGGTAAGCTGAGGGTGAGCAGCAGCGGCGGCGGCAGAAGAAGCGGCGTCGGCATTGGGCGGCGAGTTTGCTGCAGCGCGCCAAACTACAAAGGCGTTTCCTGGGGGCTGAACACAGGAAACACGGGAGGGGCGCGCTGAGCTCTGCTGCTGGGAGACGCCGCGCTCGTTTGTTGTTTGAGAGCTCTGCCGCCCGCGCGTTCTCGTCGGCGTCCCACTTTATGCCCCTGCAGTTATGAACACGTATGTTATTAAATATGCATGGACGTCTCGCTCCCGTTTCTGTTTCTGTCCTGGAGGCACGGCAGCGCAGCAGCAGGTGAGGAGCTGCCACGTCTCCAAAAGAAGTTCCCCCCCGACGGCCCACTCTCTGATCGCCCCTCTGCAGAGCATCTTCCTCTGCTAATGTAGCCGGGAGACAGAGAGAGAGAGAGCTGTTACACGCGTGCATGCTCGCTCACACACACACACGCACACACACACGGACGCACCGGGAGTCTGGGAATGCAGTCTTAATCTGAGCCCAGTATGAAAGTCACGTATGAGAGGATTCCTCTGCTTCCCCTTGAAGCTGCCAACTGAAGACTCCCTGGTTGCCTCTTAATAAAGCTCTTCCTCACACACGTGCAGAGATGAACACGCTCGCTCGCACGCACCCAGCAATAAACACACACACACACACACACACACACCAGGTAGACGGCTGCAACTACAGCAGCACAACACCCGCGTACGTTATGTGTGTGTGCTGTCACTCCTCTCCTCCATCCCTCCCTCTCCTCGCCGCTCTCATCCCTGAGCGCTGCAGGGCGGCTGACAGGCCTGCTGAGGGCTCTTGTCACCGGGTGGATTAAGCGCTGATACAAAAAGAGGCTTAAAGGCCGCGGGGAAGCAATGGCACCTAAAAGAAGAGGAGGAAGAGGAGGAGGAGGGGAGGAGTTGACCGGCCTGCGATCCCGGCAGCGGCGGCCAATCAGAGTGAGGTGTGAGAGGGCACCTGAGCCCTGTGATGTCAATCCCCTCGTGACATCGGGTCAGGGTCAGGCCAGCGTTGGCTACAAGCTGACATAATACAAGCGCACACGTGGCGAGCGCTGAGAATTGACTCGCCGCGACCTACAAGGCCGCGTTCCCTCCGCTCTGTTGTTGTCGCTCTACAGTAGATGCGACCTAACGGCAGACTGCACATCCTGTTTGCATTTGGTCGGAGGCCTGAACTGCTCCCTCGCCGTGGCGTTTAGAAGCGACGACGGAGCTCGGAGATGCGAGAGGAGGACAAATTGCAGGCTTAGTGTCCACCAGCCATCTGTGCACCAGCAAGGCTAATCCCTCAGCGTGGAGCGGGGCTTCCACGGCAACAAGCCCACCATATAACCCCCCCCACCCAGCTGACCCCTCCCACCAAAACATAAACAACCGTATGTCTCCCCCCTCGGCCCTGGCACTGACCTATATCACGTCCAATGCAGCCACAGCTCATGTTAACCATGAAATGTAACAGGTTATTGACTTGACTACGCGACTGTTAAGGTTGCGATAGTCTCTCTCTCTCTCTCTCTCTCTCTCTCTCTCTCTCTCTCTCTCTCTTTCTTTAACGGTATACTCCCTAACCCGCATCTAGAATCGCTTATTTCAATCGCGTTGCCCTGGTAACCCTCTGGCTCTCTGCGTTTAACCCAGAAACAGGCTTTACTCTGTAAGCGCCGTGTCCCAAACGTCCATCACACAGGTGCCAGGTGCCAACAGTCAATTTTTTCTGTCAATGTCTGGATTATGTAGCGGATTAAGCTCTTTAAAGGTTTAACGTCCGGTCACTCATTGGCTTCTAGCTGCAGCTGCATGCGGCCGCTCGCCTCCATGTCTCCGTCAATGTTCAATCTCGCCTTTTCTGTTTAATATTTGATGACCGGGCAAGTAAATATGGAGCGGACGGGATACAAGAAAGCACCTGGAAACGCTATGAAATCAGATAAAAAGCTGTAATGTACAGAGGATGAAGATGATGGTGGTGTTGATGGAAGTTCATGTATGTGTTTCCTTCTTCTTCTTCGTCTGGCTCTCAGGGCTTCTTCCGGAGGAGCATCCAGAAGAACATGGTGTACACGTGTCACCGGGAGAAGAACTGCATCATCAACAAGGTCACACGCAACCGCTGCCAGTACTGTCGGCTGCAGAAGTGCCTGGAAGTGGGGATGTCCAAGGAGTGTGAGTGTCAACATGGAAAACACACACACACACACACACACACTGTAAAAGCTGCAATCTCATCACAGATCTTGAATCCTGCGGGGGGTTGGCGTGATTGAAGCCCACCGTGAGTTTATTGACATCTGGTCACACCCAAACATTGCGTGAGCCTCCAGTATTAATCACAGTAAGAGAGAGATGGAGGTTCTGCTTCTTAATTCACCGGCTCACACAGCTGAAGGAGTCAAAATGAGCGTGATCAATCCTCTGCACACACACACACACACACACACACATTCCGTGTGGCAGGATCCTGTGTCAGTTTCGTCCGCACGTACAGTTTTAATCGCTCATTCGCCGTAATCGCAGCAGCTATCGTGTGTGTGTGTGTGTGTGTGTGTGTGTGTGTGTGTGTGTGTGTTGATGGCATGTGAGCGCAGACACCCGGCACAAATTATTGTTTTAATCTCATGCATGCCAGATTTGGTTTGGTGAACGTCAGATTATCTGTAGCGTGCAGGGTTGTCGGTCGGAGTCGCCCTCTTTTCATTCTGCATTAGAAATTCCAAACGCATGATTGGGTGGAGCAGGTTGACATGGGAACGTGATCTCTGCACGCCATCGAATGCGAAGTTTGAACTCTGGATTATCTGCAGTATCACACGATGAAACTTTGAGCGCTGGGTTTGTAAACACAGGGAGGGAATCTGCCCAGCGAGGCGGGCGGCCATGTTGCAGACTGGCAGTCACAGTGAGGCTTGGCAGGCCGCTGTGACGAATATGTTCTCACCTGCAGAGAGCGAAAGAGCAGGCGTCTGCTCCCATCAGTGCAACCCAGGGGCTGTGAGAACACACACGCAGGCATACACACACACACACACACAAACACACACACACACACACACACACACACACCCACACACAGAGGCAGACTTGACAAACTAATTGGTTGAAGTGTGACCACAGACAACTCAAACGCCAGCATGGCTTTGGCTCGGCGACATCATGTGATACACACACACTCACACTTTCATCAGACACATTTTGATTTCCCTTAAATACCACGTTAACACACACACACGCCTGTTTAAACACACACACACACGCGTGCAGCCATTGCACTGTATGTCTGGTCTTCGTGGCTCTCTCGCCTTGGCAGCTCTCCCGTCCTCGCCGCTCTCTTGTCCTAGCGGCTCTCCTGCCTTAGCGTCTCTCCTGTCCTAGCGTCTCTCTTGTCCTGGCCGTCTCTTTACCTCGTCTCTCTGGCTCGGTGTGTGTAGGGAGGCGTCCCCGGGCCACAGCACTGTGGCCTACAGTAAAAGAAGTTATCCTCTGAGCTCCTTACCTTTGAATGGGGCCATTAATCATGGTTAGGAAGGATCACAGCAGCCAGCTCTGTTACACACACACACACACACATAAACACACACACATAGGCACAGCTAAGTCCAACAGGGATATAGACTGGACTCAGAGTGCCATCTGGTGGTGAATGTGTGGCACTGCACAGAGGCTCTGCTGGGTCAGAGTCAGACGCTTCTGCAGTAGTATTATTATTAAGAGTGTGTTTGTGTTGTTTACATTCACTTTGAAACTTTGATGGCGGTGCGATTAAAATGAAAGTATGTTCATTCAGAGCAACGGACAACGGAGCAACGGACCGTTGTTTCAGTCATGCACTTCCTCAATGGGATGCAAGGACTCTGATACTCTGGTCACACTGCGTACACGTGTACATGTGTGTATGTGTACGGCTTAATGGCGTCCTTGTCTGTTTGTCTGTACCTGCAGGAAAGACACACACTCAGAGTATTTAGAGTATGGAGTGCTTGTTGTAAACATACCGGGTGACTTTGGCCAGGGAAAGTGAACTGGTGAGGAAGGAGAAGCCGGCCATCTGGGGCCAGCAGGGAGGCTCTCTGTACCTCTTACACACACACACATACACACACACACACACATGCAGACGGAGACAGTAAAGAATACCCAAAAACACACACACACACACACTCGCACTCCAGTTTATGCATATTGATATTCATACACAAGCTGACAAATGCAAATATGTACAAATAAAATGCTTAAATATTCACACAGACAGCTAAACGTTACACACACACACACACACACACTCACAGAGGAGGCAGACCCCCGCTGGCACCGGGGGGAGAGGGGGAGGGGGGGCGCCTGGGTGACCTTGTGTCCGTGGGCAGACAGCTCAGGTGACAGCGCCACGTCTGCCAGGTGCCAGGTGGCAACGCCGAGCAAGACGCCGTCGGCAGGAGGAAGACGATGGCCGAGGGTCACCGAGGAAACGGGCCGGAAACCTGCGCCTCTTCTTCTTCTACTGAGCTCATTTCAGCAGCCGGTGTGATAAACTATGCGCCGCACGTCTCTGGAACTCTATCTGAGTAGATTTCAGGTGTTAGTCAGGCTGTCGAGGGATGATCGGACGTTTCAATTGCAGAACTCCCCCCCGAACGACGCGAGCTCAGATCGGCCTCCATCCTTCAGCAGTGCCTCCCTCTTGTCTTCTTCTTCTTCATCGTCTTCCCCTCCCCCTCCTGCATCTCTGCCTGGCGCTCCTCCAGGAAGGTGTTATTCGCCGATAGAAAAAGTAATAAAAGTAAAATAAGATGAAGCGACGGATGATGGAGAACGGCGACGGGAGGGAGAGGGGAGAGGAGGAGAGGAGAGGAGGGGAGGGGAGGAAGAGAGGGGGGATAACATCAGCCAGGAGAGAGGAAGGATCGCTGGAGAAAGATGAAGGCGAGAGAGGAGCGAGCGCCGGGGCCTGAAGTGAGAGAGGATGGGTTGAGAGCGAAAGGGGGGGGAGGGGAGGAAGAGAGAGAGGCTGGAGGACAGGGAGAGGCTGGAGAGGGAGAAAGTTTCATCACTGTCGGCGGCGGCGCTGTGCTGCGAGCGGCGGGAGCAGGGGGAACATTGACATTTTTATCTTTCCATTGAATTTAATCTGTGTGATGGACGAGCTGCCAGAGCTTTAATTTTCCTCACACGAATTATCCCTGTCTGCCCACCTCTGCCTGTCATGTACACACACACACGCACACACACACGTACACACACGTACACACACACACAGAGGCACTAACAGAAATTGTGTATTAACTGTGTGCTGCAGCTGAAATCCACTACGAGAATAAATGATTGAGTGATGACTCTGAGTGTGTGTGTGTGTGTGTGTGTGTGTGTGTGTGTGTGTGTGTGTGTGTGTGTGTGCGCGTGTGTGTGTGTGTGACATTTCCCCTGTAAATCACATTTATACTGCGAACACACACCCGCAAACAATCCGGGATGCAAGTTCCCCCCCATTAACATTCATCCTCTCCTAATACATTTTGAAAGAGGCATGATGTTGACGTCGACACGCCCACCACCAACAAACACAGACGTCTGTCCACACACACACACACGGGCACACACACACACCAAATGAAAGAAAGCCCCAGCAGTGTTTCTTCCATTTGCGCCCCCTCCCCCCCAGTTATTGCATGTGGCAATTCTCCGTGACAGATCTGCAGTCAGTCCTAATAGTTCTTTAATGACTTCATTAAATTGTGTTGTGCGGCTTATGATTGTGCCGCCAATTTGTCAGCCCGGCTAATGTCCGGACGCCGGGGATGTCCTACTTTTATTTGGGAATTAATTGGGTAACGTTGACTGTACAGCCCCCCCCCCCCCCGGTGTCAGACTGGACCTCAGTGTGCCCGTCAGCGCTGCAGGCGAAGCGATCCGGCCCTGTGATCCAGTGAGAGAGAGAGAGAGAGAGAGAGAGAGAGAGAGAGAGAGAGAGAGAGAGAGAGAGAGAGAGAGAGAGAGGACAGACATAGATAGACATGGATAGAGAGAGACAGACAAGGAGAGAGTCGGATAGAGACACAGACAGACAGACAGAGAGAGACAGACATGGTGAGAGACTGATAGAGAGAGACAGAGAGCAGGAGAGACGGATAGAGAGTGACAGCTCTACATTGATGTTTCCTTCATGCTTCTGTCTCTCTGTAATTGTCTTCACATCCGTCCTCCTGTCTTGCTGTCTCTTGCTTGTCTCTCGTCTCCGTGCGTCTCCCGTCTCAGATCTTCCTCCCGTCTTCTGATTAGCGGCATCACTCTGCCGCTCCAGACTTCCTGCTCCCTGGCCATCTTTCCCCCGGTGTTCTCCCGTCTGTCTGCGGCCTGATGAATGAGCAGCAGCTCTGGGTAGAGCGGCCCCCCCTCCCCTGGCCCGGGGCCAAGACCCTCTGTCACAAACACTGATCTCCCATCAGCCCCGCCGCTTTCCCTTAATGGCCAAGGTTGGAATTAAGACCAGGAAATCTGATCTGGGGTCAGCGGCTGAGGGGAAAGTGGTTTACCTGGAGGGGAGGAGGAGGAGGAGGAGGAGGAGGAGGAGGGAGTGATAGAGGAGAACAGGAGAGGGAGAGATAGCACGCATCAGTGAGGAAGAAGAGAGAGGGAGACTGTGTTGTGTAACAAAGTGATGAAGAGAGAGAGAGAGGGAGAGAGAGAGAGAGCGAGCCCTGCAGGTTGTGTTTTCCCTCTCTGAGCCCTTTTAAAGCCATTACTGGGAGGAGATTTGTCATATTATGTTATTAGATTAGCTGGGACCCCTAATGAAAGCTGTGGCAATTTGTCAGCCTTATGGATAGCTCCATCCCCCCGCACTATTTATCACCTAACACCCCCGTCTCACCCAACACTCCCCCCCCCCCTCCACACACACACACACACACACACACTCATAGCTGCACCCCAGCGTGGACGGGGTGGGAGAAATGGATCGAGCCCGTAATGGGATTCCAATGCTAAACACCCGCCTCGTGTTTTTTGTCATTTGGGGGCTCAGCCTGATCGCCCAGAGGGAAGCGGCGGCAGATTATTTCTTCTTCTTCTTCTTCTTCTTCTTCCCCTCTTTCCCTCTCCATTACCGAAGCCTCTCTGCGATGAAGCTGTCTCACGACATTTATCTTCCCTCAGCATCAGCAGCATGAGCAGAGCCACGCTGGAGCTGCTGCTGTTTCTCTCGCTCTCTCTCCCTCTCTCTCCCTCTCTCTCTCTCCCTCTCTCTCTTTCATCAGTGTCATCAGAAGCATCACTGCTAATTAAAACATCATTTGCTTCTCCCTCTCAGTCTCACAGTGTGTTGTTTTGGCCCTGATCGCGTCCTTACAGACTCCAGAACCCCGCAGTGGTTCACCACTCCAATGTTTCCTTTTACAGAATAGTCTAGATTCAAAAACAAAGACGAAGCGTTCCCTTCCTGCATACTAATCCTTTCCCCCGTCTCTTCTTTTTTTGCTCCATGCAGCAGTGAGGAACGACCGGAACAAGAAGAAGAAGGACGAGAAGAAGCAGGAGTGCACAGAGAGCTACGTGCTGAGCCCCGACACGGAGCAGATGATCGACAGGGTCCGCAAAGCTCACAAGGAGACCTTCCCCTCCCTCTGCCAGCTGGGCAAATACACTACGGTCAGCACTGACAATCTGTCTGTGTGTGTGCGTGCGTGTGTGTGAGAGAGATTTGTGTGTTATTTGTCCTTCTTGGCTGTGTTTTACACGTTGTGATCAGGATCAGTGCGAGTGATTTACCGTCCTCCTGCCGCCAGGGTTAAATCATATCTGCAACTATCTGAAACTCAATCCCCCGTCTCTCTTCTGCTCGCCCAGCAGACTAACAGCTCAGAACAACGCGTCTCCCTGGACGTGGACCTGTGGGACAAGTTCAGCGAGCTCTCCACCAAGTGCATCATCAAGACGGTGGAGTTTGCCAAGCAGCTGCCGGGCTTCACTACGCTCACCATCGCAGACCAGATCACTCTGCTCAAAGCCGCCTGTCTGGACATCCTGGTGAGACGGACAACAGAGACAAGACGGACGCACACAAGCTCCTGATCCGAACCATAACACTCACCAGTCTCTCTCTCTCTCTCTCTCTCTCTCTCTCTCTCCCCTCAGATACTGCGGATCTGTACGCGCTACACACCCGAGCAGGACACCATGACCTTCTCGGATGGACTGACGCTAAACCGAACCCAGATGCACAACGCCGGCTTCGGGCCCCTCACCGACCTGGTGTTTGCCTTCGCCAACCAGCTTCTCCCTCTGGAGATGGACGACGCGGAGACGGGGCTGCTCAGCGCCATCTGTTTGCTGTGCGGAGGTACGGCCGCTCCGTCACATGTGTGAACCTGTGAAGTCAACGTCTGAATGTTAACACGGAGGAAGAACGACTGGCTGCCTTCCCTTTAGCACCATCTAGTGGTCGAACGTGGTCGTAACATTAAAGCCCTTGCTGAAACCTCTCTTGTCTGCTACTTGTGTTTGTCCCACAGATCGCCAGGACTTGGAAGATGCAGAAAAGGTGGACGTTCTGCAGGAGCCCCTACTGGAGGCCCTGAAGATCTACGTGAGGAAGAGGAGGCCTCACAAACCACACATGTTCCCCAAGATGCTGATGAAGATCACCGACCTGAGAAGCATCAGCGCTAAAGGTCTGCTGGCCTGGACTATGAACCCATATTTTGCTGTATTTTGTTGTATATTTTGGTCTATAAATAGTTTGTGCAGTTTGGAATTGTCCAGGAATAACTGTGAAGAGGGAATTATGTACAGTTTGAGTTTTCTCTCTGTTTGTATTGAAGTGTGCCTCCGTCTCACTCCTTCCTGTCCCGTCTCTTCCCGTCTCCTCCACAGGAGCCGAGCGCGTCATCACCCTGAAGATGGAGATTCCCGGATCCATGCCCCCGCTCATCCAGGAGATGCTGGAGAACTCGGAAGGCCTGGAAAGCGGCGCTGCGGGCAGCCGGTCCAGCGGAGCGCCGCCGGGCAGCTGCAGCCCCAGCCTGTCCCCAAGCTCCGCCCAAAGCAGTCCAGCCACACAATCGCCATAGCGGCCACCTTTCTCTCTTGTTCCGTTTTTGGTTTTTGTTGTTTTTGTCCTCCCACGTCGCTCTTCATCTCTTCCCTCGAGGCTCTGAGGAGGACGAGGTGAAGGAAGAAGGGCCTCACGGGAAAGTGACAGAGCCGCCGCCCCCCCCCCTCGCCATCCGCCGCCGCACCCCCACCTCCTGCTTTGCTTTCCCTCACTGGAGCTCGCCGTCCTGACGTGAGGGGAGGCAGGGCGGGGACAGACACAAGGGGGGGAGGTAGACGAGGGGGACGCCGCTAAAGAGACCACGCCGTAAACACTGCTGATACCTTCCACCATTCTGTCCCTCCCCTCCCCCGCTGCTCCTCCCCCTTTATCCACGTTTCTCAAAGTAAAAGACTGAGGAGAATGAATCTGGACGGGGGCCTGGACGGTTCGGCGCGGCAAGAGGAGATCAGTGTGTGTGTGTGTAAGTGTGTGTGTAGGCGCCACGCGACAGAACAAGGACAAGGATACCACACACACACACACACACACACACACACACACACACAGACTTTAAAATACACCAGACACTTTTTTTGTGTTGTAGACTGCAAGCTTGGGACTTGTCAGAGGATCCCCCCCCCCCCTGTCTCCCCTTCCTCATCCTCCTCATCCTCCTCCACCCCCCTCAAAGACTCTGGATCTTTTCTGCTTTTCCAACATCAAAAAAAAACAAAAAAACAAAACAGATTTCGTACAAAAGATATATAAAAGATATATAGAAAAGTTAAGGAACTATTGTGATTAACGTGTCCATAATGGAATGGCAGGTCGAGGAATGAAGACGTGTTTTCTGAGATTAGACGTCCGTCGCCGTCGTCGTCGTCGTACTCGCTCACTGTTTGAATCCTTTCATATCCATGGAGAGTATTGAGAGGCGTTTCAGCTCTTTCACATTTGGAGATTTATTCAACACGACAAAGACATTGAAAGACACAGAAATCTCTCTCCAATCCACACACACACACACACACACACACACACACACACACACACACACACAAACACACACACAAATGTGCACAGAAAACAAGTCGCAATGAATATCACCTACTATTCCAGGTTGGATTTGTTTTCCTTTTTTTGTTATTTTCCTTGCTTCCAGTGGAACGGAAGAGAATGATTGTATGAACTTGGTTGTATGATATGATGGTCACAGGTCCTTTCAAGAAATCAAATTAATGAAGATTCATTATTAAGGTGTATTTTGAGTAGCCTTTGAGTTTGTGTATATAAGCTGTATTCATTTCTTAAAAAAAACTATGAAGAGTTTTAGGCTTCACCTGATTTGTTTTTTGTTTTTTTTGTTTTTTTTTAAAAGAATACCTTTTATGTGTTTTTGTTTCTAGGTTTGTGATTCAAGAAAAGACACGTCGAGCACATTTTACTGAAGGAACTTCCTCTGTGTCTTGTGTCCTACTAAACACTGAGCAGACTCTTAACCAATCACCGTCTGTTCAGAATGTGGCTTTTCACAAACGATTTCATCCCCGCACACACACACACACACACACACATCAACACACACTTTCGCTTCTTTAAAACAAGTTTTTAAATAGACGACAACAACGTAGCACTCCAGCTGGGACAAAGCTTTTTTTTTTTTTTTTTTGGCCAGGTAGCAGAACGAGGTGGCGTCGGTGAGAACGCCGGGCAAAAACGCAGCAGCTGCAGTTCAAAGACGGTTCAAATGTGAAGTATGGTGTCCGTGCACACTGTATGAAAACACACGTGACTCTCATTAGCCTCTGAATGGATCAATATTGTCTAGTCGATAGGGGGAGAGGATCAGGTTCTAGTCGCCTGCTCGGCTCCATCAGTGGTCAGGCAATGGAAGTTCTTAAATGTGATTGTCTGTCAACCAAGCCCTCACCAGTCTCCCCCGGCAACCTGTGGTAGAAATGAATATGTGACCTCTGGCCAAATCCAGACCAACCTCACACCCTGTGACTCACTTTTACGCCAAACGCCTTCACTGCAAAACACACACACACAGACACACATCACAGCTAGGCCGTCATTACTGTACACACCAATGTCTCAGGAAGGAATCATTTTGTGTGCTTGGCCTGTTCTTTGTATATGTTCTGTGCTGCACCTCCACTATCCCCTCCTATCACACACACACACACACACACACAAACACAAACCCACACACAAACCCACACACTTCTGCTACTGAGCCCCGGGAAACTTTCTTCACTCACTTTTGTTGGGCCTGGCACAGAGACCAGGACTCGTGCGGAGAGACACTGACCCTGACGCTGACCAGCAAAGTGTTACGACATAGGATGCCAGTGTGGAGTCTCTCTGAGTCGTTCATGTGTTCTTTTTATTTGTACGGTCAAAGCTGCTTTTCGTCATTACGGACTTTAACCTGTCCAGAACAGCGCACAAGTTTTTCCCTCCACAGCTAATCTGGAATAGCAACAGACACACCGTCAGTTTGAGAAGTATGGAATATGTTGCAATTTTGTCAAGATTATCAAGCGACTTTGGAAAAAAAAAAAAACCAAAACAACAAAAAAAGATAAAATAAAACCAACATTTAATAATTATTGAATGTGTTTGTGTTGTTCATGTGTCAATCATTTTTTATAAGTGAAGAGGGAATGTTTTGTTGCCTCTTCCTGGGATTTGTACGGCTCACTGCACCACTGGGGGAAATCCAGCCGAGTCCTACTGAGCCACTGGCCTACTTCCATTAATACTGCAGCCGACCCGAGTGGCGACCTCGATGTTCTAGCCCGGGGATGTTGGTTTCCTCTCTCTCTGATCTTGTGTCATCATCGGGGCGCTGAAGTCCAGGGGACTAATGACCATCTAATTAGCAGGGCCTGATGCCACCACCATTACCTTATTAGCTCTACCATTGATTGGTAGAGCTTTTCTGGGAATATTTTGTGGGAACAAGGCAAAAAAAAATGAAAGAAGGAGAAAAAAACATAAATAAAAAGGCAAGTCACAGCGTGAACTGAATTTAGAGTGCAGAGCTCGCAGGCAATGAGCTTCGACTTATTTCCACTCTTGCAGGGCACAGTACACACACATGGTGAAGGCTGAAAAACCTTCGTGAAATAGGAAATATTTGAAAAAAGCCTGAAGGCCAAAAAAATGCTTGAAGAGTTTCTCTGCCTGAAAGTATGAAGAAGTTAAAAGAGCCTGAAGCCATAGAGTGCCTAAAGACATTTGAATATGTTTTAATGGAGATATTTTCAGATGAAAAATGCTGAATATTTGAGTAAATATTAAATATATGGACGCCAAAACTCATGGCAATAATGTCCCGATTATTCTGAACATTTTGATGTTTAAACCGCGTCTGTAGGTTCGAAGAAATCGGAACTACTTCAGTGCTAAAAATACCTACGGAAGAAAACAGAAGATCCAAACCTGTGATTGGTTAAATTGTGTTCTGAAATGACTCGGGGTGGAGCTTGGCCGGATGCTCCGCCCTTCTATTTTTCAACCAATCACCTTCCTTGGCGGGGGTTTTCAAATATTTTCAAATCACCGTGCCCATACTGCGGAGGGATTACTCCGCTAAATTCGTAAACAAAATAGTTCCCTTTTGTGTATGAATGTTTTACGCGTAGATTATTTAAATATTGCGGTAAATGTTACAACATAGATTTCTATACGGATACTACGACATATTTGAGTTATTCGGATGATTTTGTTTGATACTACGCTAGTGTAATTTGGCGGAGGGATATTACTCCGCTCTGCACGATGCGAGGCGGAACAAGTTGTAGCGTATTGGACGTCAGCCATTTGTAGTATTCGCCGTAGAGTTAGGTAGGGATTTATTTCGGCGTAAATTCTTGATATGTTAATATAAAACTTTTCTCCTTTCCTTGCACCAGTTGATGGATTTTCAGAAGTTGACGTGTCTCTGAGCGGTCTTACAGGTAAGACTAAAACACGAGCACCCGTGTGTGTGTGTGTGTGCATGTGTCCCGTTCATATATCTAACAAACTTCATATCTTATTTTCAAGCTAAGCTAGTCGCAAATGCTACTTGAAGGTTCTTTTATTACGTATATTTTATCTGCAAAGCGGAAACTGTCTTTTTCTACACGTGGGATATTAGCTGCTATATAAATTACATGTGATATATGTTGTATTCTTCATTCAGCTATGAGTCGATTACAATATCGTCGAATTAACTTTGCTATCATTTCGATCTGCAGCCTTAAACCATGACCCGTGTGTGTTAAACTAGTTAAATGGTCGCGGTAAAGCGTGTAGTTAAATGGTCGTAGTAAAGATGGATTCTGAACACGTTGCATTCAGGCATTGCAACGTGTTTCTATGTAATCTAGCAAGTTGAGCCAGTGAAATAAAGATCAAAGTAACATACAAACAAGCTCTCTCTTATGTGCATATCTTGTGTTATTTCCTATCTTGTTACTTAATGACTTTACTTGCTATTTAGGTACGATAATGCCATTACACGGAAAGATAGTGGTGATTAAGAGGAGCGGAGGGGACGGAACTGAGTTTCCTCTGACTGCCGCATGCTTGTTTGGAAGGTGAGTGTTTGAAACATGTTCTGATTCAAATCCGGATCTAATTGTCTATCAGTTTAAGTCTCCGTTGCCAACAACATTTTACACATAACTACAAAATACTATGACGTGTTATCTGTATTTACTTAAGCTTTCTGGTCAAATACTACAAATTGTGTTGCCAGAGTCCATGCAGATATTTACAGCATTATTCCATGTGGCCTCGTGTTGGAATTGACAGACACCCTACGTGTTCGTTTTGAATCGGAGGCGGGCCTTAATAGTACCCGTGACGTCATAAGCAGAGTCCCCTTTTATCATAGGAGATGCTCAAGGGCACACAAACTGGAATTATTAACCAGATTATTTTCTTGCGGCTTAAAAGTTAACTTCAGCAAAGAGTTAATGTTAAGGAAATGAATACCTCAGCCATAATGGGACAAACAAATGTGCGTGTACTGGATAAGTGATCAATCAATAGGTTTGGAGCAGTATCTGGTAAAAGTGAAATGTTTTGGTTGTTGTGGCAAACTGCAGTTGAATAGTTTGCTCCAGTACTTTCTGCGTAATATCAAACAAACAAAAGCACCATGTACACTTGAGTCTTCATATGTTTGTCTTTGTCTGTGTGATTTGTTTTTCTCTACAGGAAACCTGAGTGCGATATTCGCATTCAGCTTCCTCAAGTCTCTAAGGAGCACTGCAGAATTGATTTAAATGAAAATAAAGAGGTAATACTGCAGGTTGAATATGAGCATGATGTGAATTATTTTGAATAAGTGTTACTCTTGTTAAATATGGAACTAATGAGTGTTTTCTAAGTAAACAGGATATACATGTAACCAGTCTGGAGCTCATTTGACTTTGGCTGTGTGAACAAATGTTTCCTCTTTGCTTCTGCAGGTTGTTCTGACTAATTTGAGTGTCGTGAACCCAACCCGTGTCAACGGCGAGGTTTTGCAGCAGTCTGAACGTTTGAAGGATGGAGATGTGATCACTGTTATTGATCGTTCTTTCAGGTACTGATTTGTTATTGTTGTTGTTTTGTTATTTCGTGCATGTGAAAGGAAAAGTGATCTTTGTGCTGACGGAACGCTTAAGAAGACAATGTTTGACATCTGATGTGCCGTCTGAATGCTTTTCACGTAGCAGCATGTGTTACAGACGGGTGTAGTGGCACTTAGCCTTGCTTCCTCTTCAGCATAGACGTGTCACATCTTTTGTAAGCATGGCAACGGCGTCACTTTCACAATGAGAACCGACGGTCACATAAGTGCTGCTTACACCTTGTAGTTGTGATATCATGCAAACAAACCAAAGTCACAACGACGACTCCATCAGACCTAAGAGTGACGGCGATGATGTCATACTTCATGTTCATGTTTGACCCTCAGCACGGGTATAAGTGGGTCCTGACCTACGTGTTTGACTTGTTTCAGGTTTGAGTACCCTCCAGCCCCCACGCCAAGGAAGAGGTCCTCTACCAGTGGCAAAACTGAAAAACTCAAAGTAACTTGCTTATCATTTATTCACCTTTTTATTAACCGAAGCGTTGCAGTCAGCACCTCGGCCCGAGTCTGCCTGCGCCCCCAATAAATCAGATTGTGTATAAGTGTGTTGACTAAAGTGTCTGACGCTCCAGGTTCTGCAAGATCAGCAAGTGGGCGACATCATCACTGAGACGGGAGACAGGGGGAAAGCTGAAGCGTCCGCAGGTGAGTGTGTGTGTGTGTGTGTGTGAGATGCTTTGTTGTTCTGAATCAGCGGTTTGAGAGTGTTGCTGCTGTTGTTGCGTCGGCACAAGGGAGCCGTTTGATTTCTTACTCAGAATATTGAAAATAAGCTCAGTGAATCAGTTTTAGTTGTGTGTTTGACGGCGCGGCCTGACGCTGCCGGGGATTTATGTACAGAGTGCATCCCTGACCTGAGGACGGTCCTGGTTTGTTATGATTTAAAATAGATATTTAAGATGTGATGTAAAAGGACAGACTTCAGGACTTATAATTACACTGACAAATGTTTTAAAGTGAAAACGACAATGAAATGCAGAAGCATGAATAGTAATGTGATGGTTTTGTTGTCTCTCCAAAAAAGTCCTTTTTTGTGTGTGTGTGTGTGTGTGTGTATCTGAACTTTCTCTCATTTTGTCATATCTTGCCTGGTTCTAGATCCTCACCTCAAAGATGGAACCAACAACAAGATCCAGCGCTCCCTGGAGAAAAGTGTTGAGGTGGAATCCAAGGAGGGGGAGAGCAAGGCCGACTCTCCCTTCGGTGATCTGTATCAAATGATCAAGCAATCCCTGAACGCCAAGACCCCGCGGAAATCCGCCAGCAGCGTCCTCGAAACGCCGACATCAAGGGGTTACACGCCAAGGCCCGGATCTGTGAGAGCAGATGGTGGGAAGCCTGTCGTTACCCCCGCAGTCAAAAGCACGCCTAAGAAGGAAGATGAGGGAGAAGTGTCTGCTGCGGCCAGTGTAACCGAAGGCGATGCTGAAATCAAAGCCGCGCCTCCATCTGCTCCGACGCCGCAGCGGCGTTCCCCCCGGAGCTCCGCTGCCGAAGCACCCGCGCCCCCGTCTGAAGAGAAGGCGGCCGAGCAGTCCGACGCGTCTGGAGCCTCTCCGGCTAAGAAGAGGGTCCGTTCATCCCCCCAGAGGTTCAGCCCCAACGAGGTCATCCAGATCATGACGGCAGAGAAGACCAAAACCTCCGCGAAGAGGAGGAGCAAGGAGTCTTTGTCCAGTAAGACAAAAGAACGCAGAAGTGGAGAACGCCTACGCGCCAAAGCGGCGAAGAAACGTGTTTCCTTTGGGAGTCAGCTGAGCCCGGAGCTGTTTGACAAACGACTGCCTCCCAACTCTCCTCTACGCCGGGGCGCCATGCCGCGGCGAAGCTTGTGTCTCACTAACTCTACCAATCACTCTCTGCTGAGGCGGGCGTCTGTCATCGGCCTGGTGCTGGTAAGGATACACATGTTGACGTTCCTGACACTGAACTTCATATAAAGACTGTGGCGTGTTCTGGGTTGTTAATGGTGTTTGTGTTTCACAGGAAGAAGATCCAGCCCCCGCCGTTCCGTCGGCAAAGAACACACAAGCAACTTCCTCACCTGGGAAGAAAGCTCAGTCTCCTGCAAATAAATCGCCAATTGCCAAGATGCCGTACGCTGCTGCCGGGGCGTCTCCCGCCAAAGGCAAACCGGAGAGTCTGAAGATCCGCTCTGAGCCCAGTGTGACGGTTCAGGGCATCACGCCCACGGCCAGGAGGAGCTCCACGGCCACGCCCCTGACCTCCTCCACCAGAACGCCGTCGCAGAGCCTGACGCCGACAGTGCAGGGGCGTTTCTCCGTGTCGCGCATCGGCACCCCGTCTCCCACCAGCCAGGAGGAGGCGGCGATGGTCGCCCCGCCGCTATCCGTCCCCGTGACGCCACTGAGGATGAAGGGCGCGAAGACCCCCGTGCGGCAGCCTCCCAGCGCCGTGAAAGTCTTGCGGAAGAGCGGCGTCTCCCGAGCTTCAATGAAAGGTACGACGAGCGACACGTAACGCTTTCTGCACTAACGGTTTCCTTTTGATGCTCAGGTGTCCGGGACCCCAGGGAGAACAGGAGTTTGGGCTCCGGGTGATTTCTCCGCCAGATCGCCAGCAATTTATAGAACCATCTTCAGTTTGTGTTTACAGACGGCCGGCACATTTTATAGCCTAAATTATATCAATCTCTTTGTCCATTAAGAGACGTTTGGTGAATTAAAGATGAAATACAAATTCAGCTGAGGACTCTTTGTGTATCTTGTATTTGTCAGCAGCAGTTCTTGTTGTTTCTAAATATCTGATGTGTCGGATCTGTTTGTGTTTTGCGGCGCAGTCAAGAAGTCGTGGGCCGACGCCGTCAAGTTTGGCTCGTCGCAGCACCAAGCCGCCGGCCCGTCCAGAAAGGCCGCCGCCGCCGCGAGGACGACGAAGAGAGCAGCGGCCAAACTGCAGGTAAAGTCAGACGCACAGTGACAGTGTGTGTAAAACGCCTAACGTGTGTGTGTGTTGGCTTGTTTTTGCTGCTTTCATGTCCTCCCTTATCATTCACCTTCTCGTGTGTGTGTGTGTGTGTCTCTCTCTCTAGGCCTCTCTGACTCCTGCCAGGAAGCTCCCGGGCCACGTGAGCACCGGGCACGCAGACTCGCCCGTCACCATCGTGGTGGGCAGAGCTCACCAGCGGAAGGCCTGCTGCCCCGCCGGTGCCGCGCCGAGGCTCGTGGCCAACGCCGCCGTCGCCAAGAAGAACCTGAAGATGGACGAGGATCTGAGCGGTAACGTCTTTGCCCTCAGGCCCGCGTGTGTTTGTGTTTCCGTGGTGATTCCTCCCGCTCACGTTCGCCTTCTTTTCCAGGAGTGGCTGACATCTTTAAAACCCCCATGAATGAAAGACAAAGGACGACGTTGGTTGACGATCAGGGCGCCACCCCTCTGGGAGCTCCGCCCACACCGGCAGTAGAGGCATCGCTGCTGAAGACGCCAGAGGAGCCCGGTGAGTGAAGGAGAACACAAACGACTCGTGCGGCTCTGTAACTGAAGCAGCACCGCTCTGCCAAACGTCTCCATGTTGCATTTGTCCGGAAAAATAACAACGTGATTTCATCTGACCGCTCTCCAGGTGAGATGCTCGTGTCGCCGCTGACCGCCGCCTCTGCGACGAAAGGCAGCGGATACAGCAGCGAGGCGGTCAAGCGCCTCCTTCAAGGGGACGAGGAGAGCTTCGTCGGCGAGATCCCACCCCTACAGATTCCCTGTGGCGTCTCAAGCGAGCAGCAGTGCGTTGGTGTGGAGACGGCGGCTCCAGCGACCCCCAAACAGAAGCCTGAGGCACCCGAGTGTCTGACCGGGGTGGAGAGGCTCATGAGGACGCCAAGACAGAAATCAGAACCTCTGGAGGACCTGCGGGGGAAGATTCTGAAGACGCCGAAGCAGAAGCCTGCACCGGAGGAGGAGGAGTGCCTCACCGGTGTGAAGAGGATGATGAAGACGCCGAAAGTGAAGGCTGAACCGGTGGAGGACCTCAGAGGGAAGCTCCTGCTGACTCCCCAACAGAAGCCCGAGCAGCCAGAGTGCCTCACCGGGGTCAAGAGGATCTTCGATACGCCGGCTAACAACAAGGAATCTGACGAGGATCTGCAGGGGAAACTTCCGGACACTCTCGCAGCGCCTGAGGTCGCAGACGTGAGTTTTGCCGAAGTTGAGGAAGTTCCTGAGACACCGGCGCCTGAAGCGGAATCTGTGGAAGACCTCGCCGAAATGACGGACAGCGCAGAAACTCCTGAGGGCGACGGCGTGGAGGAGAGCCTGGAGCAGACGCCAGGAGGGGAGGGGCTTCAGGAGCTGAAGGAGGAGCCGAGTGAGCCTGCAGCACAGATGGACACACATGAGGTAATGCAGACGGTGATTACATCATCGAGCGCTTAGGTGGATGAAGCTCGATGCATTTAAAACATAAACACTGCTTAAACACCGACCTCACTGTTTGTGCTGTGAACTCTACAGGCTGAGGATGATCAGGAGCCTCTGGGCTGTGAGTCAGGCTCAGCCGGAGGTCAGGCTGAGGCCCTCACCGTTAAAGAAGAGGACGTGTGTGAGGAGCAGCCAGATGTTCCTGCTGCTGGAAGTGAAGACGGACCGTCAGATGTCACAGAGGAGGATCCCCAGGATGTCGCAGGAAGTGGTCAGTCCTCCCACAGTGCGCAGTGTCGTTATGGAAACACACTTCAGCCATTCTTTGTGTTGAACTTGTTTTCTTCTTCTTCTCTTCCTGTGTAGTTCCAGAAGCCGTCGTGGTCGATGTGGGCGGCAATGAGAAGTTGGAGGACGAGTCGAGAGAAGAGTGTGAATCCCAGTCTGTCGCCATGGAAACGGTCTCGCAGACAGCCGAGGAGGAAGACGTGTCTGAAGTGGTTTGTGCTGAGACGGCAGAGGAGTGTGACTCATCTGATGTCGTGGAAACCGTCTCCCAGGCAACCGAGGAGGAAACCGTTCAACCCGAAGAACAAGCAGAGAGCAAAGTGACAGAAATGGACACTGCCACCGTCGACCCGGACACCCAGGAGGAATCTGCTCCAGGAAGTGTGGAGTCAGGAGCAGAGGACGTCCAGCAGGAGGCAGCAGAGCGCTCAGAAGAGCCTGAGGTCGCTGCTCCAGTGAGAGGAAGACGAGGGAAGAAGGTGGAAGCCGCAGCGCCACCTGCTGCCAGACAAACCACCAGAAGCAGGAAACCAGCGTGTGATGAGAGTAAAGATGTGGAGCTCACAGTGGCTGCACCTTCTGCTGACGCCGTCAAGCCTAAGAGAGGAAGAAACGCCAAAAAGGCCGCTGATGAGCAAGTGGCCCCGGCAGAAGAGCTTCCTGCTGAAGCTCCCTGTGTCCCGTCTGTGGCGGTTGATGCCGACCTCCCCGCCAACGACCCCCCAGCTCCCCAGGAAGAGGCCGCACCGAAGCCCAAGAGAGGAAGGAAGGCCAAGCTGGCGTCTGTGGAGCAAAGTGACCCGGCGCTCGCTGAGCACAGAGCTGAAGATGAAGCTCAACCTCCTCAAGCTGAGCAGGAGGAAGGTGAGTCGCTGTTCTTTCATTTAGGAGGAATCAGAGCTCATAAAGTGATCTGCTGTGTGATCGGTAAAACCTCCCTGGACTCTGACTCGTTGTTTTATTTTGCACAGATTCAAATGAAGGCGAGAAGCAGGAGGAGGAAGTCCCTGAAGCTGAGGCGGAGGCGGAGGAAGCGGCGGTAGAGGAGAGCGTGCCTGAGGAGGACACAGCCCCCAAGAAAACCATCAGAGGCAGAAAGGCACCGATGGCCGAGCCTGAAGCAGAGGGAGATAAGCAGGAGGAAGAAGAGCCCGCCGCTGCTCAGGTGAGAGGAAGAAGAGGGAAGAAGGCTGAATCTTCAGCGCCGCCACCTGCCAGACAGACGACACGAGGCAGGAGAGGGAAGTGTAATGAAGCCGTGGATGCTGAGGTCACGCAGGAGCCAAGCGAAGCTGCGGCCGCTCCGAAGCCAAAGAGGGGAAGGAACGCCAAACAATCAGCTGATGATCGGGCTGAAGCGTCTCCAGAGCTTCCTGCTGAAACCACGCCAGTGCCTGAGGCTTCAGCTGAATCTGAGCAGACTCCTTCAGTCAACGCTGCAGAAGAAGAAGAACGCGACTCGTCTCCTGTGGAAGAGGTCGCCGCCAAGCCCAAGAGAGGGAGGAAACCCAAGCCTGCTGAAGAACCTGCGGCCGAAACGAACGAAGTGGAGAGCGAGCAACCTCAGCAGGCCGCCGCCGCCACTGTAGCGCAGAAACCCAGACGAGGAAGGAAGGCGAAGCACGATGAAGAGCATGAGGAGGCAGCCGAGAGTGTGGACACGGTGCAGCAGACTCGAGCTCCGACCAGAGCCACGAGGGGAAGGAACGCCAGACAGGAAGAGGAGACTACAGCGGTGACGGCGGATGAACCGGAACCAGAACCTGCACTGGTGGCCGTCGCTGAAAAGCCCAGAAGAGCAGGGCGGACAAGGAAACAGGACGCCGAGTCTGTGGCTCCTGTGGAATCTGCTGAGGCCCAGGAGAAACCTAAACAGGGCCGGGGAAGAGGGAAGCGGGCCGTCACGGAAGAGGTCGCAGAAGTGCCCGAGGAAAAACCCGAGGAGGTGCAGGAGGCAGAGGAGAGCAAAGACGCCGAGGCTCCGGTCAGGAAAGCCGGCAGGGCGAGGGGAGCGAAAGCCGCCGCAAAAGCTGTGGAAGCAGAAGTGATTCCACCCAAGAGAGTTTGCAGAGGTATCCGCTCGGCCCCAGCAGACGCCGCTGAGATGCCAGCAGCTCCTCCCAAACGAGGAAGACGGGCGGCAACCAAGCCCACAAACCACACAGAAGAAGTTCCAAGTAGTGGGAAAGCATCGGAAGCCGACGCCAACGCCGAGCCCGCTCCAGCCGAAGACAAGAAATCGGTGAAGTGGACAGAGGCGCATCAAGTGATCGAGATTCCAAACCCGACGCCGGTGAAGGCGACCAGAGGCAGGAAGGCCAAATTGCCGGACCAAGACGCTCTGCAGGAAACCCCCGTCAAGAGGGGGCGCCGCGCCACGGAGGACGCCGAAACAACTGAAGAGAAAGATCTCTCAGGGAAAACTGGATCAGAGCCAATCAAGAGAGCGAGACGAGGAGCGAAGGCTGCTGAGGAGGAGGAGGAGGAGGAGACCAAGGCCGTGCAAGAGAAGCGCAGGGCCACCAGCAGACGAGCAGTGAGGAAATGAGGCCGTCGGTGTAAAGTCTTAATATAAAGTATTTAGTGTGCTTGGTTTTCAGACTGTTTGGTGTTTTAGCTCCTAGTTTTACTGAATAAAAGTCCAGCACTGTTTTTATATTTCCCATTCCAGAGTGGAAGCCGGTCTGACTCGTGTTGCTTCAGCTTTTATGTTGATTATTTCTGTTTTGATGAAAAAAGTGCTTATTAAATTTTTGTACGCAAAAACGTTTTTCCATAAGTCTAAAGTTTTGACATCGGTTTTATCTCCATCATGTCATCAACGTGCTGAGTGTCAAATGTTTTATTTTCCCATGAATTAAGTTTTATTTTTGCCATGATTATTAAAAGATGTCAAACCAAGTTCAGTGTGTGGTGTTTGACACTTGTCAATAGTTGAAAGGATTATTATGTCACATTTTGATATTTAGTCTCATGTAAACAGGCCCCGAAAAATATTAAAAACACTATGTTTACAATATCCTGTGACGTAATTAGATGGAACGGATCCCGTATATCAATGTGATAAACACAAACTACTATATTGTGCCACCAGGGAGAGACATTGTTCCGTTAGCCAATGGGTGTATTCTGCGATTAAGACTTTACAGTTTAATCATTAATTTGAAAGTCGGATGGTTTATTGTGACGGTAACATAATTAGACATAACTAAAACACGAGCATTTTGTGAAGATCATAACTTTCTACTTTTTAACTCCTGCGACCGGAACCTTTGTCAAGAGATCAAGAATAGTCCGGACACATTTGAGAGACGGAAGGAAACAAACGCGGTCCCGACGCTGGAGGGAGATTTGAGACGCGCTGACCTGAAACTCAGCTCAAGTCTTTGTTGCATTAGTTTCCTCTCTGCTTCATCTGAGTGTTTCTGCAGCCATGGAACCTGAGGCGGACATCAAGACGACGGCCAAAGGCTTCTTCTGTATGCTGTGTAACGTCAACCTGCCGAACCGTGAGTAACTCAAGCTAACCGAGCATTTTATTTATACACGCGAGTCCACTTTGCGCAGGATTGTATTATTATTGGATTATATATGTTCTTTGTTTAATTTTTATCAAGCCGCAGAATGCAAGTTGTGTTCTTCTATCGAGAAAACGAAACTTCTGCTAATTTCGAGAAAATGAAACTTTCCAAACACAGTATAACGTCATCAAAGTGTCGTGTTATCGCGACGGCAAGCTTGTAAAGCTATACAGTCTCGTTATCTCTGGAATACACGAGTGTATCTCATCTATCTCATTAGAGCAGACTCATGTTGTCAAGGCTGCATTGTGCGTCTACAACTAGAATAAGATGACTTTATGATGCACAACTTCACTACATAATCAGAGCTAAACCCAGGTGTGTTCTGATACATGCCTAAAAGCAAAAACGTGATGTCCGTGATTTTAGCCGGCAACGGACGTTCCCGGCGCCCGCGCAAAACTGGTTCCGGGTTGAATAGGAAAAAATATTAATGAAAAGTCAAAAAGTGTTTGTTCACAGTATTTGAATTCATTCAATACATTGTGGTGTTCAAAAACTGAGCACTGAGATGAATCTTTTGTGCCACAAAGCATATCATGTGTGGACTCAAATGTAAAAAACAAATAACACGTAAGATGTATAATAATAAAAAAATGCTTTTTTGAAAAGCATAAATAACCTTTTATGTTAACAACAAAGGAGATTGTAAGGAAAACAACATTTCAACTGCTCAAAAAGTATAGCATTGTACGGCCTAAAGCCGGACATCTGGCCACCCTAGTTGTCATTCATTCAAATCACAGACGTTGTTGGAGTTCCTGAGATTCCTTGGATGGAGATTCCGGTTGTAAACACACACGCTTGTTATCCTGTCTTGTTTGAATCCTTGCTTCCTCTCTCCTAGAGTCCAGTCTGGAGCAGCACGTGCTGGGACGGAAGCACCAGACGCTGAGGACCGTGCGCTCCACCAGGAAGAAGGAGGAGGAACACAGCGTTTTCGTCAGCGGCCTCAAACCCGACACCACTCAGTTGGACCTGGTTGAATACTTCCGGCAGTTTGGAGCGGTGACCGATGTCATCATGGACAAAGATAAGGTCAGGCAGGCGACACACGCTGAGACATCTGTGAGATCTGACCAGCTGACCTGATCTGACCTTGCCCTCCTCCTCTCCTAGGGCGTGTTTGCCATCGTGCACTTCGGCGAGGAGGCCGGCGTGGAGGCGGTGCTGTCTTGCCCCGAGCACCGGCTGAAAGGTCTGAAGCTGCGAGTCAAACCGCGGGAGAAGAAGGAGTTCAAACTGATCCTCAAGAACAAGGACAACGACCAGAACCTGCAGCGAGCGTTTGAGCGACTCAAACCCGACCTGTGTCAGACGGCGTCTGTAAGTGTCCTCTCAGTCTACAGGTATGAGTCGGCGCCATAACTGATTTTGAGTTATTGATGCGTGTGTGTTCCCTGAAGGTGGACGCTCAGATGCAGCACGTGATGGAGAGATTCCAGCTGGGAGACAACGAGAAGAAAGCCCGAGGGTTGCTGGTTCAGCTCCTGCAGGAGGTCTTCATCGAGTTCTTCCCAGGTGATCTGTTGGAGCGCTGTTTTTACCCTCTGTATCCATGACGACACACACGTGTAAAAGGACTCAGATCAGCTGTGGTTGATGATCCGTGTGTGTGTGTCTTGCAGACAGCCAGGTTCTACCGTTTGGTTCCTCCGTCAACACGTTTGGCGTCCACTCTTGTGACCTGGACTTGTTCCTGGACCTGGACAACACCAAGATCTTCCAGGCCCACGCCAAGCCTGAACAGGTGGGGCACTCCTCTTTGATCCGCTCGGACCGCAGCTGATGTTCTGTAATGTGACGTCTGTAACCGCTCTGCCACCTTTGCTCCTCCTCCTCCTCTCTCTCTCTCTCTCTCTCCAGACCGGCGAGGGCACCTCGGACGATGGCCGCTCCGAGGACTCCATCCTGTCCGACATCGACCTGTCCTCCGCCTCGCCTACCGAGGTGCTGGAGCTGGTGGCGGTCATCCTACGGCGCTGCGTCCCCAGCGTGCACAAGGTCAACGTGGTCGCCGGCGCCCGCCTGCCCGTGGTCAAGTTCCATCACCGCGAGCTCAACCTGCATGGCGACATTACCATCAACAACAGGTCCGCTACACCGCTCTCACTCTCTGCGCTCAGCTGCGGTAAACATGCGGTGCCTAACGCTGCCTGTCTTCCGTCTCCAGGCTCGCCGTGAGGAACACACGCTTCCTCCAGCTGTGCTCGGGCGTAGAGGTCAGGCTGAGGCCTCTGGTGTTCGCCATCCGCTACTGGGCCAAGCAGAAACAGCTGGCAGGTGAGCCGCACCGAGCAAGACGCCAAAATCCTGATGGGTGGACCTGTGACTGGATACTGGTTGTAGTTTCATACTTTGGTCAGCAGGGGGCAGCAGAGCCTCACTTAGCTCTGCTTTGCTTTTTCCTGAATGTTTATGACACGAATGTGACTTTAACTTGAGAAGAACCTTTGTTTTGAATATTTGACATCTTAGTCTTTGTTTAATGCTTATTTTGGACTCAATCGTACCAAAACAATACAGAAAATCTGAAATGTTGCAAGGAAAATGCAGAGCTCTGACGTTACGGCGTCTTCCTCTGCTTCTGCCGCACTCTGCTCGTACTCGTCGATTATCTAGTTGCTCAGCGTCTGGGTTGTGGGTTTGAATCCCGGCTGAACACGTCCTTTGTCTCTCAGGTAATCCCAGCGGTGCCGGCTCGCTGCTCAACAACTACGCCCTCACGCTGCTCGTCATCTTCTACCTGCAGAACCGCCAGCCTGCCGTCCTCCCCACGGTGGAGCAGCTCAAAGCCATGGCCTGTGAGGGACACACACACACACACACACACACACACACACACACACACACACACACACACACACATCATTATATCATGGAATGAGCTGATGATGAGCAGTAAGTCATTTCCAGGTGAGGTGGTCATCGTTCCTTACATCGCCTCACTCAGACAGATTCTCAGATTCTAGCTGATGTGTGAAGATGATGTAATGTTTATATCTGCTCTGCTCCGGTCTCTGGGCCATTTGTAACCTTGTCACGTTGTCATGCAGGTGAGGAGGAAGAGTGTGTGATCGAGGGATGGAACTGCACCTTCCCCAGTCAGCCCATCGCCGTGCCGACCAGCACAAACACCCAGAACCTCTGTAAGTGACTGTGGAAAAGTTAGGAAGTGATGTTTGTGCACCAGTTTCACTCATGTGTGATTGTACATTAAAACCGTGTGTGTGTGTGTGTGTGTGTGTGTGTGTGTGTGTGTGTGTGTGTGTGTGTGTGTGTGTGTGTGTGTGTGTGTGTGTGTGTGTGTGTGTGTGTGTGTGTGTGTGTGTGTGTGTGTGTGTGTGTGTGTGTGTGTGTGTGTGTGTGTGTGTGTGTGTGTGTGTGTGTGTGTGTGTGCGTGCTGTTAGGCTCCCTGCTCGCCGGCTTCTTCACCTTCTACGCCCAGTTTGACTTTGCGGGCAGCGTCATCTCGCTCAGAGAAGGCCGTGTGCTGCCCGTGGCCGACTTCCTCGGTCAGAGTAAAGAGGAGGAGGAGGAGGAGGCCATGGAGGAAGAGCAGCCCGCCAAAGCCCACCAGAGCGGCCTGAAGCTGGGCCCCTTCAACCTGCTGGACCCGTTCGAGCTCTCGCACAACGTAGCCGGAAACCTGACGGAGCGTTCGCGGCGCAGCTTCCAGCGTGAGTGTCAGGAGGGAGAGAAGTACTGCCGCAGCCTGCAGTACCAGCGCAAGTCTACCAAGGGGAAGACCTGGGGCCTGGTGCGTCTCTTCTGTCCCCAGGGCAACGTGCCGCAGAGCAAGAGCGAGGCGGGTGACCTGAGCATCAGCATTCCCTTCAAGTTGTCGGCGCTCCCGGAGGAGTTGCGTCTTCGCCTCCACACGGCCGGAGACGCCTTCAGGCAGCTGTGGTTCCAGAGGGTCTGCTTTGCGGTGGAGGGAGTTTTCCAGAGAGTTCTCCGGTGCGGCTCGGCTCCCTCGGCCACCACCGCCGAGGATTCAGCTGTGGAGATGGAATCCGCCTCGACCTCCCTCAACACGTCGACGGCGAGCGACCTCACCGACTCCTGGGGCGAGCCGAGCCCCCCGGGGGCGGCCAGTGCCGGCGGCAAGAGGCGGCTCTCTTCCGACAGCGACGACGCGTCTCCCCACGGCAAGAAGCCGCGCCTGGGCAGGGGGGCCAAGACCGCGTCCCCCCACTGGGTCTGGACCCAGAGCCACAAAGTGTGGGCCGGCAGGAGGAAAGTCAGGAGGGAGCTGATCAAAGACCGGGACGCCCGGCCGGAGGGCAGCTGTGTGGAGGTGGAGTCCCAGGTCACCGCTCACATCCTGGACAAAGAAGAGGCGCTCAAGGACCCCGTGGAGTTCAAGGTGGAGTCCCAGATGGTGGGCGGGACGGAGAGCACAAAGGCGCTGCTGAAGTTCAAACCAAACCGGGACAATGAGGGACTCTTTCAGGACTTCTTTCACTTCCTGGAGGTTTTCTTACCCAAGATGGTGGAGACGCTGCTGCAGACAGAGGGCTGAGGTGGCGGAGTGATCGATTTATAAACACAGCGTCAGGATGTCATGGGTTCATATCTTTGTAGTTTTGAGTTTATTTCCTGATGAAAGCTTTTATGTTTCTGTGATTTTTACAGTTATTTTCTGTTGAAGGTGAGGCTGCAGAGTTTCTCAGTGAAACGTTCCTGGCAGATCTTTGTGTTCTCGGCCTCTGGTGCTGAATTAAAAAGATGTTTGTACAAACACACACACGGCCTCCTGTCATACGCTGAGTCAGTGCAGGGGTGAGCCGACGTCTTCATCACCCTCGTCTTCCATCAGAGGCTCCTTACTGCGACCTACGGCCCGCACTGACAGGAAGAAGCCACCGGGGGCAGCGTTTACTCTGAGACGGACGAGCGGGATGACGCGTGATGCAGTTGGCCCTCTTCCAGCAGGATCCCCCAGAAGCCCCGCCTCTCGCTGGGATAGGCTCCACCCCCTGGGACCCTGAGTGTGATTGACAGGTTTGTTTTTACTGATAACACATTAAATATGTCCTCAGATTAAAAATATAAATCTGTGATGACACGACTCAAACACACAGGATGAAGTATTTATTAGAGTTCATCACAAAAACTAATAATCTATATGTTTTATCATCCTAATAACTTATGAGCTGTTCAAAGTATCTCAGTTAGATCTACACCTCTCGTAAGGTTTGAGTCACATGTGGCCCTCACACACACACACACACACACACACACACACACACACACACACACACACACACACACACACGCTCAAGGGATGCACATTATTACGTACATAAACTTTGACTTGATGACAGCAGAAGAAGAAGAGATTGGACGTCAGTCAGACAGAGAGAGTTCAAAGTGTTGATGTGTATGAGTGCAGCTTTGTGTTAGTATGATGTAATGTGATGTCGCAGTCGCCCCTGTTAGCAACCGTTAACGTCTCAACTATCGATTATAGAGACGGATGAACGTGGCTGCCAATGAAGAGCCGCTTCTGTCTCGCGCCATCTGCAGACATCTTCTTCCGTCCTCCTCTTCCTCCCTCCTCTTCTTCTTCCTCCCGCCATCTCCCACACGCCTCATCAGGTATCGCCGCCCATCTCGTAGCTCATTTTTTGTGTGATGACTATGAGAATCGATCCTCGTCTTCAGCTCGCCATCAGATCTCCTGTTTTTTCTGGAATTGGCGTCAATAGTGATGACGCCCTAAGGTGACCTCTCTCTCTCCCTCCTTCCTCTGGGTAACAGCAGCTGCTCCTGTTCCGCCGTGACGCAGATCTACAGCGCCCTTGAGTCATCTGCCTCTCTGCCGTGTCCGCTGCGTCGTCGCTCCCGTAGGAACGCCACATCAGACTGCGAGTGAGTAAGATGGCGAGCTACGTGTTCAGATGACGAGGCAGTAAGACGACACGAGGTCGCTCCCGTCTGTCCTCTGAGTCAAACCGTCGTCCTCTCCTCTTGCCTGAGGCGCCTCTGTAGCTCAACACAAACAAACACACTGAGCAGGCAGAGGGGAGGCCGAGGTCAAAGGTCACAGAAGACGAACGGGCCGGTTGATGCTGCTGGTGCCAACGTGGACACTTGGGGATTCGAGGTGATGAGGAAGAGGGGGATTCTGGGATATGTGTTTGTTTTGAAGACGTGGAAGCTACTTTAGGGGATCAGGTTGAAGCTTCCGGGTAGTTAAGCTGCTCTCCTATTAGCTACTCTAGGAAGTATTGAGTTACTTGTAGCTTGCAGCTGTGGTCATGTAAGGAAGTGAGGGGGAATTCTGCGGTTGTTTTTGGGAATACTGGAATCTTTGCTTTGTCTGCCGGGCGAATGTAAGCAAGGCTCTGTCTGAAATCAAAACCAGGCGTCTCCGTCATGTCTGTCCCCCAGCGTGGACGTGTGAGGGAGGACAGCAGAGAGGGAGAGAGGGAGGGACACTTGTCTGAGGCTCGCCGGCTCGCTTGAAGTCACTCGCTCAGTCGGGAACGAGCCGCCTTCTCCCGCCGCGCCGCTCTGATCCGTGCAAACAGACGCGGCTGCAGGAAAAGCACTCTGCTCATATTAGCGTCTCCTCCACTCTGGAGACACAAACACACACACACACACACTCATCCTTGTGTAATCTCCCAGTAGAATGTCTGACTCCATCCTGTCAGGTGTGTGTGTGTGTGTGTGTGTGTGTGTGTGTGTGTGTGTGTGTGTGTGTGTGTGTGTGTGTGTGTGTGTGTGTGTGTGTGTGTGTGTGGTCTAATTCAATGGTTGTGTGTCGTACAAATGGAAATGTTCTCCAATCTAAAGTTAAGTCAGCGGGGAGAAAAAGCTTTTAGTCCTTGGTTTTGTGAGATGAAGTTATGCTAACGTCTCATTTCTCTCCAGGTGAAGTCAGAAACGTCGTTAAGAGTCAGAGAAAGTTTGCAAAAGCGACCAAATAAGATGATGGAGAAAGTTTGGCCTCCTCCCTCCCGCTGCTCGTCTCCTCTGCGTCCTCCCCCGGGAGCCTACACGGTGGTCGAGGCGGTGCATTAGCAGGCGTCTGCTGGAGCGTAAACACGTTAACTCTCTGCCCTTTTGCTTATCGCTGCCCATTTACTTTCCTGTGTTTACCTGCAAACACTGCAGAAGCAAATGAGTTTGTCCTGCGCTCCTCGCCATCGGCTTTTACGAGGCGCAAAGAGGCCTATTGCCGGTCGGAGGAATTAACAGAACGCTCCGAAAAATAAACTGAGTTAAGAAGCGACTGAGGAACTCGTCTGTTATCAATCCACCTGAGAGGGAGATGATTTATTCATGATGTCATCCGGCCGATTCAAGCTTATTTCCTTCCTTACGACTCATCAGATAGCTGAAGAACGACGCCTGGCCTCCATTTTGCGCCAAGGCGGACGCAAACTGCAGCCCCGGCTAATTGTCCCTCAATATCAGGCTGAATTACGAGGCAGTAATTGCTTAGAAATGGTCGCAGCAATCAATGTGTAATAACAGAATCCACTCCCAGCCTTTATGGCGCTCATATAGGCTTTAACGGCCGCTTTATTGTCGCAGGCTGCCAGCCATGATTTACGCCCAAATCACACGGAGCTTCTGACAGCGGCTCAGGGGCAAACAAAGCTCAGAGACCAGATACGAGTTTACCTTTACGAGTCCATAAAGGGAGGAATGGTGGAGCGTTTTAACCAGGAGAGGCCCGGAAAAATGCTTAAAAACTCATCTGACGCCTTCACAAACGCACCAAGATCTAAGATAAAGCTGGCGTGTTGGGTGTTGCGGGACGAATTTGGAGTTGGGTGGATTTCTCTGCGCGGACGACATCATCTGTGGCCATTCTTACACACATTTGTGCTGGATAAATGATGTTTTTAGTGTTAATGAGTCAAAAGAACGCTGAAAACAACGCCGTCACCAAAGCACAATGCAAAGAAAATCAATCAGTTTTCCTTAAATTCACCATTGTCATAAAAATTAGAGTGAATATTTGCAGAACACTTAAACCAAGTATTAAAATGATCGATTGAAGTCGTATCAGTGGAGATTAATGATTGAGCTGCTTCACACTTTAAAGGCCCTCGTGTCTCTGCAGCCTCCATCACTGCACAGGAGTCAATGTTTCTGTGCATTAACCTATGGAATTATGTCATTTTGTTCCCCAGTGTTAGTAAAAGCACAACATGAACACACACACACACACACACACACGCTGGCGGTGTAATGATCTGACCTGCAGACCGTGAAGATCCAAGACAAACAGGAGCCACTGAAACGCTCATAAATGTGCCCCATTACATTACACTCAGTGCTCCTGAGACCTGTCTGTGTGTCCTCTGTGTGTGTGTGTGTGTGTGTCTGGGTGTGTATGTGTGTGTGCATCGCAGCCTTCCACACACACACCCCCAAAGTGTTTCCAGTGATGTGAATTTTTGAAAGGCAAAGAAAAGGTTTTTAAAAAGTTATATTTTATCTGTGAAAATCCAATTTGGCTGCATGAGGGGAAGTGACTGTGTGTGTGTGTGTCTGTCTGTTTGTCTGTCTGTCTGTCTGTCTGTCTGTCTGTCTGTGTGTATGTGGCGTTATTGATCTATGGCCGCTGTAGCTTTGTTACCTCCACTGCAGCATTAAAAGGTTTTGTCACCATCGGAAAATTGCATGCTGGTGTGTGTGTGTGTGTGTGTGTGTGTGTGTGTGTGAGGTCAAAGGTGTGCCAGGCCGCTTACATCACAAAAGACCCGTGTCATCTTGTGACGAACATCTATTTTAGGAATTTGTAGCTGATGATGTTGATGTTGATGGTGTCGCTCTATTGTCTCCTTACAAACTAACTGGTACCCTGGAAATGTATGTATGAGAGTTTTGTACATTTATTGTGACAGGTGAGCGCCTATCAGGTAATTTGTAAATAACTTATAGAAGTAACCATCAGCATGTTTGATTATCCTTCAGGAAATACAGAAATGTTTCAGGTTCTAGATCCAAACCCCTCTGCTGCTCCTCACAGTGAAAACACGCTTGCTCACAGTGAAAACACGCTTGTTATATACTTAACCTGCTCTTGCGCACCCCCTGCTGGCTGGAACCTGCAACGACCCAATTACAACCAGTAGCGCAAACCTGTTGGAATGAAACTAATGCGTCAATAATCGATTTACAAAGTGGTTAACTCTTTGGAAAAAAACAAGATTATTCACTGAAACGCTGCAAGTCACATTTGAGTCGTTTTAGATGAAGTTTCAGCTCACACACACATTTACTCTTTGATCGGTGGAAGGCATCGTCCAGTTTTCTCTGACTTGTTACACCTCAAGTCATAAAGGTGTGTGTGTGTGTCCTAGTTTTTTCATTTCATCCATGAATTTACACACACACTTATTATTATCGATCCTTTCAGCCTTCTCATAAAGTGGAGCTCAGGTTTGGACTTGATTACGTAAAAAAAGCCGAGGGGGCGGGGCCAGCTGTGAGTGTGAGCGCGTCAGGTAGCTATCATCACACATCACACACATTTCTACGCTCACACACACCCTATATAAGCGGAGAGGCAGAGCAGAGAGCCAAACACACGCACACACACACCGCCCGAGTGACTGCACCAGAAGCCAATCATCTCTAAAGTAAGTGATCCTGCTGCCTTAATTTAGACAGGGAATAAGAATGTATAGAATGACGTCAGCCAAAGCAAAGACTTTTGACACTTCTTTGTTGTTGTTGTTGTTGTTGTTGTTGTTGTTGTTGTTGTTGTTGTCAGATGGCCAGCTCGCTGAGATCGTGGCTGCTGCTTGCCGCCTTCGTCCTCTGCCTCCTGCTGTGCTGGAGCAGCTTGGCGGACGCCTACCCGCCGCAGCCGGAGAGCCCGGGGGGCAACGCCACGCCGGAGGAGTGGGCCAAGTACCACGCAGCGGTGCGGCACTACGTCAACCTCATCACCAGGCAGAGGTAACGGGCAGGCACCTGTGGGTCCGGACTGATAGAGTCCAAGTTTGAGTTCTGTACCTAAATCTATCAGGATGGAATCTATTTAAAATGATCCTCATCAGATCCAGAAGCATAACTTTGAAAATGTAACAGAAAAATCTTATTAATCAATTGAATTGTTGAATGAAGCTGCTGTGAAAATGTTGAATGGATCTAAAGTCATTTAAATAAGCTTAAAGTATCATCGATCTTTGTTTAATGGGTTAATATTTCACCTCTATAAGCACTTATCAGCTGCTAGAGCCCATCTGCTTTCATTTGGCATTCATTCAAGACCAATCTCATGTATAAAACCTGATTTAACCATCATATAATGAACCCTTACGTGTGTGTGTGTGTGTGTGTCCACTCACAGTACAGGGTCGTCACATCCACTCATCCTCTGTGTCTAACTCCAAACTCTGCATGGCTTGTCTCTCTAGTTAGATCAAAGTGAAAGGGGCTTGATCCGATCTGATAGGTATTGAAATTGAAGTCCCCTGGCTCGAGGGCACTTTGACCGATCCAGCTTTCAACTCTCAACGCAGTCACACTTTCCTTTTGTCCCGACCGGCTTCAGCCCAGCCTGTGAGTCTAAACTGTGTGGCCCTAAACGCCTCACTTTAACAGACAAACACAGATCGACTCTGTGACGTCTCACTCTCTCCCCTTTGTGTCCGTCAGGGCTGGAGAAGAGGAAGTGCTTAGAAATACCAGGACAAAACTAAAGGATCAATAAATTGAAACGCTATAGAGAAATCAATCAATAACCCCCCCCCCACACACACACACACACACACACACACACACACACACACACACACACACACACACACACACACACACACACACACACACACATTCTCTGGCCTGTAATGGCAGCTCAACCACAGCTAAGTGAATATTACAGTGTCATCTGTGCTGTTCCAGATTGGACAAAGTGGGCGGCGTTGAGATTTTCCTTTGATGGACGCTGATTACAGCCTGAACATGAACTCTCCTGCAGTGTCATTAAAGAGGCTGGACCACAGTGTCACACACAACAGCAGCCCAACAAGGCATCCATTTCTTAGTAAAGGGAATTAAAATACACAATCTGAGAGGAGGCCGGTGCTGATCTCCTTTTCTCCCGGGCTGATTGCTGCTCTGAGTGGGAATTGATGAGGAAGCTGATGGAGGGTCACGGTTTCTAGCACCAGTCAGAGTCTGCAGTGTCAGTGGTGTTGTTGTTGTCGTCTTTATGTTTGTATTTGTGTGTGTTTTCATCTCCTGCAGGTATGGAAAGAGGTCGACCCCCGAGCAGGCGGTGGCTTGGCTGCTGTTTGGCGCCGACTCCAGCCAGGACTCTGACCCACGGTGAGAGGAGAGGACTAGATCATGAGACTTAAACATGTAGTGGCTCCCTGAATACTGCATTGATGATGAAGCAACAAACACACACACACACACATAAATAAAGGAGCTGTAACTGCAGGCTTTGGTAGTATGGCAGAGTAATGTTCACTTACTCATTACAAGGCCCGTATCTGGGGGTGAAAGAGGAGGAGAGGGGCCCCCTGCTGTGCCCTCAGCTAATTCTGTTCTAATTTGTCTGTACACACTGTTGTTGTGGCAGCTCTAGACCGTATCGATCAGAGTTTTTATCTCCCTGGGTTTATGCAGCTCCTTTGTCACGTCGGCCTCATCAAATCCACTTCCAGTTTATCGGACAAAAGCACAAACAGCAGCTCAGCTTACTTGTTAAAGATGGAAGGATAAAGGCAAAATACTTGATCCCATTGTGCTCCTTGGTATGAAAACGGCATCTGGAACCTTTACATTACTTAAATGAAGATTCTCTCTTCTTCTGTTTCTCTTCCAGCTCTGACTACAGTGATCAGTGGTAATCAGACGTAATCCCATCATTTACCAAACTCCCGGGATTCCCTGATCCCCTCCGATCGACCGATCATCAATAAACACTGAGACGCTCCAGAGAAACCCTGCACTGGACTTTGTGGCTCTGCATATCTGATTATCATTTAACGTGCATGTGGATCTCTCTCTCTCTCTCTCTCTCTCTCTCTCTGCTTACTATCAGTATCTCTTCGTTATTTGGCCAAAAATGTAAATAATTTGTATCAAAATCAGTTACTTTAATAAAGAATTGAATAGACATACACTGATGCTTGAGTCCTCTCTTTTTGTGCACAGTAGGACCTCCAAAGTACACATATGTCATTCAAAATCCGCCCATGACAACAAAGACTTTTTGGGGGTAAAAGCTGCAGCCTGTAACCCCTGTGCCCCTTTAACACAATAGGAAATATAGTATAGATATATAGAGAAGTGTAAAATATGGGGAAATACAACACAGTAATAAATAATGTTAAGCCACGGTTAAGTACAGAAAAGTCTTTTTTATTTCGTTACTTTTCGCTTCACAAAACCCAAACTATCTGCACCTGCAATTCCTGCTGCCGCCACCGGGTGTCACTGTAGTCTAAGGTAGCAGACATTTTTCAACTTTGTCCGTCTCCTCCTGTGTGTTTGCGCGTGTGTGTGTGTTTGTGTGGGTTCATTTCGCCAGCAGCGGACAGGCAACAACTTCACACACCGAGGAGCGTTACTCAGCCATCACCAAGCCGTCCTGCGCGCCTCTCTCAGCGGGGGAGAACAGCTGTGTTGTTTTCCGCAGTGTGATCGTGGATGTGATTGTCGTTGTTCCACAGCAAAGTGTCCGCACAGATTATACACAAACCCGCGGATCGGAGACGGAGCAGCAGCCTGCGGAACATCTCAGCCCTCCTGCCGCAGCACTCAGCGGAGACGCGTCCGAACAAAAGGTGACCCGACCGGGCAGGTGAGCGCGTCAGACCCCCGCTGGCTTTCACGGAGGAAACGCGGTGGTTTACCCGGACAGAACCGGTGATGCCTTTACGTACCACCGCGTCTCCTCTTATCACAGCGCGTCTAATGATTAATATGTTTGATTTCCAATTACACCCAGATATTTGTGATTGTTGCTATGACATTTAATTGATCCGAGGCTACAGATTTGATAGTTATTGTTTGCGAAATGAACGTAGAATCATGTTGATGAGCGATAACTGTGTGGACGTCACGCACCTGTGCATGGCCATTGCGCATGCTCACATGGCCACGAACGTGATGTTGGAGCGGTGCGGGCCAATAAGAAGGCAGCAACATACAGGTTAAACATTCATTAACGTTCACTTTAATTAGATATTCATACTTTTACCAATATTTATAAAAATTATATACGGGAGCTGAACAAAAACCTAAACTGCCTAAATCAGATTTTGATCAATAACAACATTAAGTTTGATTATGAGTCACTAAAGAATACAACTAATAATAAATGTAAAATTACTTGTTATTGTAATTTTAAGATTCAATGATTTGTTGTTTGTTTGTTTGAAATCTAAAAGTCCTATTTTTCACAGATACCTGTGGTGATGTCATGTTTTATCCATCTGCATCAGTTTTGGCTGTGGTTTGCTTTTTGTGTAAAGAGGATTAAAGGGAGCGTCTGAAAGTTTTATTCAGATTTTGAGCTGGTGGTTGTTTCTCACGCCCCCCTGCGAGCAAACATCACTCACTGCGTGTTCCGCAGTAATCACGACGTGTGTGTGATGTATTTGTGACGGCTGAGGCGAAGGAGGCAAAGTGAGCTGAAATGTTTTGACAGCAGAGTTAAACAGCATTACTTTCACTCTCACATCCATCATTTACATGCAGATTTCCTTGTCATTGTAACATATTAAGACGAGACTTAGACTTAGACTCAGCAGCAAACAGGCCGAGTCTCACCTGTATGTGATCCGTCTGATTTCCTGAAGCTCATCTGATAATCATTTACTACAGTTTGCATAAACCTCTAAAACCCTCCTGCTGGATTTCCATATCAAACTCGACACAGGCAGGGAATAGATCCACAGAGCTTTGGGCCGGATTAAAGAGACCCCAGCTTCTCTCTCTCTCTCTCTCTCTTTCTCTCTCCCACCATCTCTCTCTCTTTTGTTTTGGAAGTGGGAGCTTTGCCACAAACCCTCCGCTTCATGCAGCTTTTGGGATCTGACTATGTGAAGATCGGGCTGGGTTCCACCTTGAGGGGTGCGTTGCCTGAGCAGTCACGTTGAATTGGCCTCTTAAAAGTCTGAGGATGTCTTTGAGGAAGACTTCAATGCGTTTTGTGGAGAACATACTGTACTTACTGCTACAATGGGCCATGCCGCTCCACCCTGTCCTGACGGTCCTGTGCCTGGTGGTCCTTGGCTCTCCTTGCTTCCTTTTCCCCGGTGGCGCCTGTGGTGCCCAACTGTAGGAATGTTCTGTCTGTGGGCATCCTGAGGAAGTGCCTGAGCTGTTATTGCACGCTACATTTGCCGTTGTTGTAGCGTCTTGGGTTATGTCTTTAGATTGTTCTGTTTGGACTTCCAGATCGGATGAAAGTTTAGTAAAAGCCATTTCTTTGTTTATTCCAGGATAAACGTCATGACTGCTTAGACTGCGTGGCGTAATGTACATAAAAAGCCATTCAGAGTAATGTTTGTAATATAATCCTTCCCGTATGGTGTGTGTGTGTGTGTGTGTGTGTGTATGTATGTGTGCACCAGACCACGAGGCTGTTATCTGCTTTCTCAGACAGAGCGATTACTGCATTAAATAGGAATTCTAATCAGAGAAAGGCTCTGAGTTTGGGACTACACACACACACGCACACACACACACGCACACACACAGGAGAGTAATCTGCTGTGGCGCACATAACCTCCACATCTTCTCCACACCCTCTCTGGTGTCTCATTTACTCACACGTCTCTTAGCTCAGCCTCTTATTTTCATCGCTGAGTCGCCCACACTTTGATTGGTGTGACTTTGTCAAATACGCTTTATGCATTTCAACTTCCACAACATCCAGCAACATCATTCAGCTTTAGACTTTAGTGCCTGGAATGACAAATATTCATTTTTCACTGCAGAAGTTGCATCGTTAACTCTCTCAGTCTGAGGCCATTTGTTTGTATATTATTTGCTAAACTCTGGGATTCAATAGAAACTTTTAAATGTTGAATCACTGAACGATAACAGTTAAAACTACAGATTGCACCTGTTTTAGTAGAATTTGCCCAAATCCCCAGTAAATCCTCACAGGACCCCATAAAGGAAAATCCTCCCCCCGACGGATGGAATCTGATCTGGACAAAAGCTGAGACGCTCAATCTTACAGACTGCTGCTTTAACAAGTAAAGAACCTGTAAACGTTTGCAGGATTTGCAGGTTGATTTATGTTTTGATGTGCATTTGAGGTCAGGGAGGAGCCTCGTATCAGCACAGGGCCCAGAGGCTCATAGGGTCCGAACCAATCAGAGAGCCGGTGTTGTGTGTGCACGAGTGTGTGTGTGAGTCCAGCTCTGTGACATTCTGGGTGACATTGAAACAGCAAATTCAAGATCTGCGTAGATGGAGGACGAGCGATGCGGCCGTGGATAGTGATAATTGTCTGTTTCTGTCTCATTACTGACACTAATGGTAGGTGAGGGTACTGCATCTGTCTTGCAAACTTTCCATGACCTCTCCCTCTTATTGTTGTTGTTAGTTTTCCAGGCACATTCCCATAAACCTTCAGTCTGTTTAGAGGAAGGCGACCTTAAACGTTCTCGTCTCCTCTCGCAGTCGGGCAGCGACACGCCGCCGCTCATCAGTATGCATGTGGGCAGCGGGACACACCTTTATTTTGAAAAATCATTGGAGCGTGCAGCGGCGAGCGCGGTTGAGCGGGCCCGAGCGTTCCGTCCCCTCCTTCAGAAGACCTTCACACGCTGTTTGGGCTCTGATGGTCATTCGGTGGTGTGTGGTTGTTGATGCGGCGCCAGGAAATGGAACGGACTGATTCCACTTTGTTTTGGGGAGGAAGTGTTTAGTTTAGAGGTTAGTGAGGGCGGCGAACACACACCCATGTTTTAATTTCAAGGTTTGATACTTAGAAGAACACATTCTGCTCTCAAAGCCACAAGCAAGAATGTGATCCTCTATGTTTGTTGCTTATCTTGGTGTTTGCTGACTTCTTCCTCCTGTTTTAGTTTCTCCTCTGGGCTCTGATTGGTCGCCTCATACTCTGTACATCGTGAGTGTGTAACGTGTCGATGTCATCATGTCACAGCAGTGAAGGAACAGTCAGAAATGAAACTTTCACAGCAGTTCAGGTCCGATGTGTTTGACTTCCTGTTGCATCTCTACAGGCATCAACAGAGAATCAGGCTCCTTCTTAAACCTGTTATTTCCCATCAGGCTCAGCTGTGGCGTTGCTTTAAGCTCTGCACTCAAACACAAAGAGTCTGGAATAAACTTCATTAAGCGGCAGAGATGTGAGTGGTTTGTCAGCCGGTGTTGAGGAGCCTCGTCGCCGTAGATCTCAGATTAGGCTCTGATCCCACTGTTACACACGCACGCTTTTGCCGCTGAGCTCCGTACAAATCGATTTCCTGTCTGTTCTTTACATCCTTACACTCCCGGCCAACGCACGGCGCCGTGATGCCGCCGCACACGGAGCAGCCCCGCATTCAAGCTCACTACAAACCTTTTAACACACCCAAATTTAGCTCCGTCTTATTATTATTTTACGCATTTTTCCTTGTTGCCATGGCAAAGTGCCGGGGGGAAAAAAAGGAAAGGGCTGCTCGTGGTTGTCTTGGATACGCCTGTTTCCCTTGTAAAGTAATGAGAGGAGCTGAACCTGTGGGAGCACAGGGTTATTTTTAGGCCTGACGCCAGCCTGCATGTGTGGATTAAGAGACTTGTTTGGTTCACGCTTGTGTGTATGTGAGTGTGTGTGTGCGTGTGTGTGTGTGTGTGTGTGTGTGTAATGAACACGTTGCCAGGCTTTAATGCAGCCTCAATGTGGGAACCTCAAGGCTCCTTCCACTTGGCATACAGCACCTGGAAGACTTCTTAGTTAAAGCTTCCCGTGTTGTTGCCCTCTGACACAGGCATCGAGTGTCATCATGGCACCAAAGCCCTGACCTTTGACCTCGTTAGTGTAATATGGTGGCTATTTAATTTAAAGTCATTGTTGCGTTAATACTTAACACAGGCAGGCAGTAGCTCAGTGGGTAGTGCTTCTGCTTGGGAACCGGAGGGTTGCCGGTTCGAGCCCCTGCTGAGGTGCCCCTGAGCAAGGCACTGAACCCTCAATTGCTCCCCCCTCTGCGAAGGGTGGTAATGTAATGTAAGTCGCTTTGGATAAAAGCGTCTGCCAAATGATCGTAATGTAATGTAATGTAATGAACACTTATACAGGCATAGAGAGTGATGTAAGTCTCTTTGATCATTTGTTAGGAAGCTTTCTTTACCTTAAACCTTTACTTCAACGTGAAGATATGAATTGTAAGGAGAGTAAACACCCCCCCCCCCCCCCCCTCAGCTTTGGCTTCTTAGCAGCCATGTGCTTTTAACGAGCTCTGTCATCTCCCAGCTCAAACCCTGGACTCTGAGGATCAGTCGAGCGGGCCGGTATGCAGCATTAAGGCTCTGATCCGCTCAGACCGGAGCCGAGCCAAAGCCCCCAGACTCAAGCTGCAGCTAGAGGGGCCGAGCTGAGGGGCCGCCCCCCCGTATCACGCAGGGATCCCACGCCATGAATACACTCTCAAGGAGGAGGAGAGAGGAGTGCAACCCTCCACCAAGGCAGAGAAGTCCTCCAGACACGACATCAGTCACTGGACCAGAACTGGCAGAACATCTAGTGTGGCACAAATGGGTGTGGCCTAAAGTTCTGATGAAGTGATGAATGCTCTTGTTACTGTCAAGACAAACACACACTCACACACACACACTGACACACGGCGACCCTACTGTGACATCCCTATGTTTCGGCTGCCGCTGCACTGCCTCTGCTGTGGATGGATATCGCCATAGCAACCAGGAATTAGCATCCTTGGATACGACGGTAGCTCCCTCATCAGCTGCTCTCCTTCTTCCTTACTGTGGTTTTCTTTTGATATCTCTCTCTCTCTCTCTCTCTCTCTCTCTCTCTCTCTCGCTCTCTCTTGCTCTCTCTCGCTCTCTCTCTCTCTGATTACACATCACCTGGCTTAATTGCGCAATGCTTTACCTCATCAGATCAGTCAGAATTAGCCGAGACCCTCGCCGAGGTAACGTTCGCTCGCTCGCCCACTCAGTCAAACTTTCCAACTGTAGCTGGTAGGATTCCCTGCAGAGATGAGATCTGAACCGCGTGGGCGTTACCAGAGCAACTAGCTGGGTCTATTAATAGCTATTAACAATGTTGGTACCAGCCGTTGCGTGCGGGAACAAAATGTGAATTAGCGTGTGTGTGTGTGTGTGTGTGTGACGAATTATCATAATACAAACAAAACCTCAGTGTGTTTATGAGCGACGTGTGTGTTTCTGTGGATTGCCTCATCTCCTCCCAGCCTGCTGCTCCTGGTTCTCTCTCTCTCTCTGCTCTCCACCTCTGCGGCCTCACATGCCTGTGAAGTTGCATTCATAATCCAAATCAATACTTCATTATTCATTTGTGTGTGTTTCCCTCTTTGTTTCCTCTCTGATGCTCCAGCTGCACCGACGGACAACCGGGAGAGAAAACCATTCTGAGAAAATGCCCGTGGCCACGTCCAGCTCCGACTCTGGTGAGTGGCTCCTCAGGCCTGTGTGTGTGTGTGTGTGTGTGTGTGTGTGTGTGTGTTAGTGTGTGTGTGTGTGTGTGTGTGTGTGTGTGTGTGTGTGTGTGTGTGTGTGTGTGTGTGTGTGTGTGTGTGTGTCCTGAGCTCTAATGTTACTTAATGAGCAGGATAATGCAGTACACACACACACATCCACCCATCTTCCTTTATTTGCTTTGCTTTCTATAGTTTCCATAGTGACTAAATAGCAGTTGGGAAACAATATGGGATTAGTGATTATACTAAGTTAAGGTGTAACCATGGAGACCAGTGACCCAATGCATATTCAAGAGAGAGCAAAGAATCAGGAGAGGAATAAAACAATAACAACATCAAATCAGACAAAATGGTGAAATTGAGCAAACACATCAGTTGGATGTTAGAGTAACAGTCAAAGGTCACTTGGTGAAATTTGGCTCCGCCCCCCTGACAGCAGCAGCTGCTGTTGAAAAACTGCAAAAATCTCCAAATTCCCCATCTGCAGCCTCTTCATTTGCACCTGTGTAATGTCATCGCTCAGAATGAAGCTCCACCTCGCCCTCCTCTTCCTCCTCCTCTACTGATTCTTCTCCGCTGCCCCCCCCCCCCCTGCCTTGACCCCCACAGGGAGAGCTGGAGGGGGAAAAAATGGCAGCACCTCCTCATCTCCCTCCTCTCAGAGGAAGCATCACGCTCCCCCTCCCTCTTCCTCCACACCTCCTCCTCCTCCTCCTTCACACAACCCTCTCTGGTCGCCACTCATTCATGCGGAGGAGAAGCTGTTCAGCCAAGCGTAGCGCGCACACACATACACACACGCACGCGTTTACGTCAGGAGCAGGTGGAGAGGGAGGAACGAGAGAGGAGCTGGTTGGGGAGGAAGAGGAGAGAGGCAGCGTGGAGAGAGAGAGAGAGGGAGAGGAGGATCTCTCGGTCGGCTCAGATACTATAGGGTGTGTTACGGTGTTTGCACTCAGTGTAGCGAGGTGCTGTTCACCATGGCTGGCAGCTTGTTTGCGAGGCTTTCCCTGGAGGAGGGCGACTCGGCAAACTCCCTGGACGGCCTGGAATTCAAGCTGGCGGGGGAAGGTAAGAGGAGCACAGGTGAGGGGGAGCGAGGGATGCTGGAGGTTCGTAGCTGTGCTGTGTGTGTGCGTGTGTGTTTGATGTGATTAGGACTGCAGAATCTGAGGCTGAAAGTGCTAAACAAAGCTGATGATGTGCGGCATGACAGCTGAGGGCCGACCTGACGCCGCCACGTTGTGTTGATGTGCCGGCTCAGACCTCCAGTGAGAGGGCGATGAAGATGAGCAGAGACAGATTGGGACCTGTGGGGGGCAGGTGGGGTGCGGGGGGTCAACGTGTGATGTGCAGGAATCTGACAACAAAAACACAAAAAGGCAGCAAGGTGCAAGGATCGTCACTAACAGATGGAATATTCACCGTAGATCAGAGGTTTCATTTACGGGGAGAGAGTTGGAGGGATGCACTTTCACTTAAGCGCACACACACACACACACACACACACACACACACACACACACACACCGAGTGTCCATGTGAGTGTTTGAGGCTCTGCAGAGGACTTGTACACACAGAGAAGACGCACAGTGATGCTCTTCCGGGGGAATCCTGGGAAGTTTGAAGGCGTTCATGTGGCGTTCACTGACCCGGTCCTGCAGTAGAAATGTGTTCTGATACAATACGTTAAGCTTTTATTGCGGCGAGTTTTACCTCTATCCTGACACGCCGCAGGTTCTGACACATTTCCTGAGTCAGTGAAGGTTAGAGGCTCATTACATCATCGTTGTGATTTGGCTCCATATAGATCTAGAATTGAATAGAATGATTGCACGCCGCATAATGGAGTGTGTGGCAAGATATCCTGTGCTCTGTAATGTGGCTTCATGAGGCAGCAGGGACAGCCACTCACATCCTGTGTGTGTGTGTGTGTGTGTGTGTGTGTGTGTGTGTGTGTGTGTGTGTGTGTGTGTGTGTGTGTGTGTGTGTGTGTGTGTGTGTGTGTGTGTGTGTGTGTGTGTGTGTGTGTGTGTAAGGGACCTCTGGTGCATTGTGTATTCTCAGTGAGTAAGTTGGATCTTGTTCATATGCTACAGTGTTCTGATCAGAGACGGCACATTTGATTGTCTCTCTCTCTCTCTCTCTCTCATGCACACAGACACACACACTCACACTTGACAGACTCTTCTCACACATATTCTCGCTGCACGCCGGCCTAATGAAGCAGCGTTCACACACACAGATGGATCATTGATTACGTTGTCAATCATTACGGCTCTGGCTTCAGTCACACCATGTTGTTGTTGTTGTTGATGTAGTTTTCCGTGACGTTCCCACTGCGGCCATTCAAGGGGGGGGATGAGATGCAGTGGGGGGACCTTCTGCTGAATGTCACCTAAATATCAGAAGTGTGGTCTCCTAACATGACCTTCTGCTCACTAATAAGGCTGAGGCTGCACCAGCTCCATGAAAGGCCCCGATGCTGCTGATTGGCTGCTGGGATCGACCAGGTCATCAGCGTTCGAGGAGTTTCTCTTGGAGATGCTGGTGGCTGTCGATGATTAGAAGCGTTGCCAACAATGAGGAGAAATGTTGACTCTCTAACTTCTGCTTCTCTCTCTCACACACACACATGCTGTCACACACATGAACCTGTCCGGCGATGATCCCTCTCGTCTTTCCATGTGGACGATATTGTCTGAATGTAATGATCATCCAGAGCCGAGCCTGCTCACTCACGTAAACACGCTTAATACCCATAATGCCCCTGTTCCACTCGCAGAGAGAGAGAGAGAGAGAGAGAGAGAGAGAGAGAGAGAGAGAGAGAGAGAGAGAGAGAGAGAGAGAGAGAGAGAGAGAGAGAGAGAGAGAGAGAGAGAGAGAGAGAGAGAGATGCGCCTAACCTGGCCGCAGCACAAAGGAGAGGAGATCAAGATGGAAAGACTCCTAATTAAACACGTAGCCGCATCATAAATGATTCATCAGCGGCGTGCACACACACACCACACACCACACACACACACACACAACAATAGAATATGCAGCGATCCAATATGTCTTTCTCTACCTGAGGGATTGATGGTAATTATGTTTAGCTGCAGAGCTGTGGACCAGAATCAAATCTAGACGCGGCCGTTAAATATTTTATTAAGTCTGCCAGAAACACGGAGGATGGGAGTGTGTAGAGACGGGTTTGGAGATGTTGACCCCCTGTAGACCTGGATCCTGTCAGAGAAGCCAGGCGGTGCTGACTGGCCCGGGAAAGGTTTCTCTTTGGTTCCATAGAGGCAGTAAAGGCGCGTGGTTGTGTGTGTGTGTGTGTGTGTGTTTGTGTGTGTGTGATTATTGTAATTTTAACCGTATGACACATTTCCGACTGAGTAGCTTCTCACCTGGAGGCTTTCCACTAAAACAACAGCATTACGTCCGTGTTTGTTCATTTAACGTTTCTCTCTTCTCCGCTTGTCAGCTTCAGTCGGGCGCCAGATGAATTCCGACTTTTCCTGTAATTACTTTTCTGCTTGGGGATTTGTGTCTTTTTTCAGAGTGTTTGTTTTCTCAACATGAGCACCAAAGTGGAGTGGAGCTTTAGCCAGTTAGACTCGGCGCAGCACGGTATCGATCAGGATCAGCGACTCCTCTGGGGGTCGATTAGATGAGCGCCCAGTTTCACCTCTAAGTGCAACGTTTACACGCCGCTGATGAGACTCAGATCATAGAAGACAAGAGAAGGCAAGAGACAAGAAATGTGCAAATAGGGAAATAGATATATTGGCTGCGGCCAACCTCTGACCTCTGACCTCTGACCTCTGTTATTTCCGTACTCGCATCCCGCCAATCCCGTCCGGCCTCATTGTCCTTGTTGTGATGCACACCAGGGGAAAATAAGGGAAATGCTTCGACTTCTCTAGCTCGACCCGGCGACAGGGACACGCTGGCAGATTTAATATTCTCCGTACATAATGGAACACGACCTCAGACGGGCTGGGCTGTGACTGCCAAAGCAAATGACATCATCACAGAATACCGAAGCAAAAGGCCATGACTTGTTGTTTCTTCTTACATTTCTCTCAGCCTGTCAGACTTTAACGTGATAGATCAGAACTGCCGCTGGTTTACTCTTCTTTACTACACTCACTCTCATGGAAGGGAAGGAGTTGGAGGATGGATGACACTCAGTGGGACTGATAGCGAGACAGGAAGGACCAAACTATGAAGCATAATGAAACAAACACTGAGCGTTTCTCTCTCTGGTGACTTTGCTTCACACGCGACATGGCAACAACACGGCGCACAGTTGTGGCGATTAAAGAGAATTATGCTTCTGCCAGGCGCAGATCTGGCAACCCTGCAGAGTCCTCGGCACGGACGGACGACCGGTGTGATTGTTTGTTTAGAGGAAGAGGGCGGCTGGGCTGTAATCACGCAGGGCCTTCATCATCTGCTCGCTCTCGCCTCTCCTGGCTTCCTGTCTTTTAATTTCCCTCTCTTCCTGAGTGAAAGCCAGGAGGAGGAGGATGGCATCTTCATTCTTCCATGTTTGACATCCTGGCTCACACCCGAGAGCTTGTTTGTCTGTGTGTGTGTGTGTGTGTGCAAACTCTCGGTGCGGCTCTGTCAAGACGCTGTGGGGCGATTTATGTGTCTATTGTTCAGCAGAGAGTCCTGGGATTGTGATGAAGTAACTTATACGTTGTGAATAAGTAAGTTCTATTTTCATCAACGTATAAAGGCTCATCGGCTTATGTGATTCTCCCTTTAGAGTCGGGAATGTGTGTGTGTGTGTGTGTGTGTGTGTGTGTGTGTGTGTGTGTGTCAGAGCGTGACGCCTATAGAAATGCAGATCAGTGAGACAAACACACCGGTCAGGGGGAAAGAGAGTGTGTGTGTGTTGTGTATTTACTATGAGCCACTGCTGAATGATACAATACAAAGTGGATGTATTGAAATAAAAATGTCCCTCTCTTTCTCTCCCTCTGTGTGTGTGTGTGTGTGTGTGTGTGTGTGTGTGTGTGTGTGTGTGTGTGTGTGTGTGTGTGTGTGTGTGTGTGTGTGTGTGTGTGTGTGTGTGTGTGTGTGTGTGTGTGTGTGTGTGTGTGTGTGTGTGTGTGTGTGTGTGTGTGTGTGTGTGTGTGTGTGTGTGTGTGTGTGTGTGTGTGTGTGTGTGTAGCCATGCATCAGGCCCTGGACACGTTGAGTGACAGCACCAGCTCTACAACTGCCAACGACCTGGACCTCATCTTCCTCAAAGGCATCATGGAGAGCCCGGTGGTGAGAGCAACCTTAACCTCATCACAGGCAGAGTGTGTGTGTGTTGGTGGGGGCGGGGGCAAGTGCTTTGGCTTTAACGTGACCAAAAATTAAATGCAGTTAGTATAATAATTCTTCCTCTAATAAGTCTTAAGGTTTTGCACACAGATTTTCAATTCCAATCCAACATTCCCCAGTTTGCTCCAGCGTTCCGGTTCTGGCCCCGTTCGTTTCTGATTTCCACCGTTTGTTGCGGTCCTCATTGAAATGATGTAACAAAAGCGGCAAATTAAATATCTCTTCATTCTTACATTTCATATTTAAATATAAGTTTGCGATCATTTTCCTATCAAACTCCTTGGATCCATTAAGAGCAATAACGTTCCGGCTTTAATGGCCTCGCATCGCTGTGTTCCCACTAGCTGGGAATGCAAATGAAGGAGGCGTTTCACACAACAGCCAAGGTGAGAATGCAAATATTTGTCTGCAATGATGCAACCCGAATCCCGAAAGTGTTCCTCCCACGTGGTGGAACATGCAGGGGGACGTTCCGGACGCTTCTGCTGGCCGGCTGCCCGCTGCGTCTGGAGGACAAAGCCGAGCTCTTTAGAGGCCGAAAAGTCTGCAGCGGTCAAATCACAGATGCAAGATCATTCCATGTAAATATCCCATCTGGCTCCAATAAAATCGGACTTCAGTCGAGCCGTTTGAGGAATCTTGGCAATGCGTCGCCGCGGGGAAACAATCTTCAAATCCCCGTCACATTGGGATGAGATTTGATGGGATTAGATCCGGTCCTGGATGGGAAAATCGCTGGGTATCGGTTTGTAAAGTTCCTCTGAGGACGTGGCGCCGTTTTTTTATCCGAGGAAAGACATAAATGGCAACCGCCTCAAGAAATGTTCCAGCTAAGACCGTAAACAGAGACGAGGAGAAGATTAGAGACACAACAACGACAGACACGCAAATACCATCATCCACAAGATCCAGAACGGCAAACTGGCATCAGATGTTCTGCTCCTCTCCCGCTCTTATTCTTCCCTTTATTCAATACAAACCAAAACGGTGCTCCTTCACTTTCTTCTGTTGGACTTGTGTGACATCTAAACGTCCCTCTGAGGAACATCTGCTCATTAAACATTCCAGTGTCCGTCAGGTTCATCAGCAAGCTTCCACACTTCCTGTTCTTCTTACTAAGCTGGCGTACAATTTTGTTGCAGCATCACAAGCAGCAGAATAAAGCTGACGATGCACCGCACATAATAATGACAGAGTTTGGCTCCAGCTGAAGACACTTTGTTCCTGTGAGAGCAATCCCATTCTCCTATCACAGCTTGTTCTCCAGATCCCACTTTGTCTCATATCTTCTTCACTCTGTCACCAGGCAGAGGAGGGAAGTAGTTTCTTTGTTTGGCACTTGCTTGCTTGCTGGGACCTCTGGGGCTGTGAAGTTCTTCTCTCTGGGTCCTGTGGGTTCTGAGCGAGGAGCTGCAGGTGTGAAGACGCTCAGACTCGCTCGGGTGGAACGGAGACGGATCGACCGCAGGGATCAGCAGGGGAGCGCTGCCTCCATTCCCGTCTCTCTCTCTGGGTCTCTAAACTCCAAACTCATTGATTTCTCCTCTGTGTGAAAGTGTGTGTTTGTGTGTGTGTGTGTGTGTGCGTGTGTGCGTGAGCGTATCCACTTGTAAGGCCTCCGTTTGTTTGTACACGGTGTGTGTTTGTCTTGTGTGTGCGACTCGGCCGAGTTTAGACTCCCTCGCCGAGCCTGCGGTGGATCGATAAACACTTAACAAGCCGCCACTTAACACGGCGAGAGGCAGAGCGGTCCAGGCAGAGCGGTCCAGGCAGAGCGGCCCCTGTTGTCCTTTGTTGCCGCGGTGACTACAGCGCCTCATGCTGATTGCGCCGCACTCATGAGAGAATGATGCAATCGACGCAACCTGCAATTCTCCAATGAGCCCGAGAGACGATTAGGCCCACAACAATAACGAGCGACATCATCATGCAGAAGAGCGTCCGCAGCGTCCGATTATCAGCGTCACAATCAGGCCCGCTGAGGCGTGTGAGGCGGCTACACACTCCATTTGAGTCATTAAGACATCAGACCGGCAATTTTAAAGTGTTAACCTTCATCTTATTCCTCTCATATTAACTCAGAGTAAATGAGGATCCGAGGTGTTTGCTACATAGTGAGACGCCTCCTTCAAAACAAAGCGTTAAGTGCTCAAACCTCCACAATTACGCCTCCATTTCCTCTGACATTTGAAGCGAGAGGGCAGAGAGAGCAGACACTGATATCAGCCCTGGAAGCCGGCGTCTCTCCGGCTCTTTACCGATGTTTTGACACAAGTAGGAGGGTAAACGTACGCAGGAAAGAGCCGCTGAAGTGTGTGTGAGAGCAGATTCTGCAGGTCGTGACCGTGTGCAAAGCCTCCACGCTGACGTCGTTGTGCAGCAGCCAGAGTTCCATCGTGCCAGCCGGACTCCAGCCAAGCCCACGGTCCCTTTTGTGTGTAAACGCCTCTTGTGCCGTGTCAAAGCGCACGTGACTCTTTGTGTATACGTCTGTTTGTGTTTGTGTCTCTGCGGGGAGTTCTTCCTCTTTCCCTCCAGCACACACACACACAAACACTGCGGCTGCCAGCTTATTCAGCGCAGAAATCCTTTGACAAATCTTATCAAAATGGAGGCAGGGTTCTCTGCTGCCGGTTACTCATCTTACAACGCGCTGAGCAGAAGCCAACACGCCGGGTTTAATGTTTTAACAGCGGCCTGAAGCACCGAGGCCTCCATGCTGACCTCCTGACCCCAAACACACAGGGGCAGAAGCTCCAATCACTACACACCTCTGAGTCTGCAGAGGAGGAGGAAGTTTGTTGTTTGCTGAAATATAAACATCTCTCTCCACACACACACACACACACACAGACAAAGTTTGTGTTTGCACTTGTGTGTGTAGAGTCTTTCAGAGAGGATTGATGAGAGCAGCCTGTGTTGCTCTGCTGTGTTTACATTCTCTTGTTCCTTTACGGCGTCACTGGAGCCAAACACAAAACACTTCATTCATTATAAGTAAAGCACAAGCTCCTCTAATGCACTGGAAGTCATAAATTCCCCTTTTAAACGAGTATTTTTACGAGTTTTACAATCGAGTCTGGTGGTAAAAACAAGCGAGATCATGGATTCTTGGTGCTGAGGGTGGAAGATACCACCTCCCTGTCTCACAGGGGGGGATATGTCTTCGTCTTAACCCCGCAGGCCCACGAGCGGTTCGAGGAGCCCAAGCTGGAGGCGGTGAGGGAGAACAACATGGAGCTGGTGCAGGACATCCTGACCGAGCTGGGCCCGCTCTCCAACAGGAGCCAGGCGGCCGACGAGCTGGTGCGCATCCTGAACGAGCCACACTTCCAGGTACGGAACGCCGCCTCCCCCCCTCCGATTCTCCAGCCTCCAAGTCTTAGTCTGTTACCCATCATTGCCTTTTATCTCCTCAGTCCCTCCTGGAGACCCACGACTCTGTGGCGTCCAAAACCTACGAGACTCCCCCTCCCAGCCCTTGCTCCTTCATGGACGCCGCCCTCAATAACCAGCCCGTGCCCCCCGACGCCGTCAGGATGGTGGGCATCAGGAAGGTGTCGGGCGAGCACCTGGTGAGTTTGCCTCAGATTGTGTCGTCCTCTTGTAGCCGGGTAGATCACGTAGAAACCCTAAATTGTAAGCGATTAAAGTTCCTCGTTAAAAGGTGTGATTTGTGTTTTGGGGGCAGCGTCGGCTTTCAGCGTAATGGAATCTGTTGGCAGGATCGTTTAAAGGGGCAGTAAGTAAAATTTTTACTGCCCTCAGCACAAAACAGAGCTGATTTATCCTCTGGCTCAGCAAGAAACAGACCATGTGCTCATATTTCTGTGATTCAAAGCTCACTTTCTGGCCCGCTAGTGATTTTTTTCTGCGGCCAAAAATCACACTCACAAGTTTCCCAAAGCTTCCATCCAAGCAAAGACGGAGGAAAGAAATCATCCCAACTGCTGCTGATCGCACTCACAGGCTGGTTCAGCAGTGTAGCGTGATGATGTCGTCCTCACAGTCTCTCTCTCGCTCTCTCCCTCTCTGCACGCTCAGGGAGTGACGTTTCGCGTGGAGAGCGGCGAGCTGGTGATAGCCCGGATCCTCCACGGCGGGATGATCGACCAGCAGGGCCTGCTGCACGTGGGCGACATCATCAAGGAGGTGAACGGCAAGGAGGTGGGCAACGACCCCAAGGTGCTGCAGGAGATGCTGAAGGAAGCCAGCGGCAGCGTGGTGCTGAAGATTCTGCCCAGCTACCAGGAGCCACACACACCGCGACAGGTCAGCCAGGGAGCCACACACATACACACACACACACACGTCATTTACAGTCACACACACTTTGCACATCCAGGCTCGAACAGCTGGTCTAGCTTCTCTCTGCCAGACGCTCATCGACTCATTATTTATCAGAGTGACTTAAACTAAGCATGAAACTAATTAATACACACACACACACACACACACACACACACACACACACACACACACACACACACACACACAGACATTAATTTTTTGTTATTTTACAGAAGATATGACAGGACGGAATACTACCAATCCTGCTGACAGCTTTGCACACACACACACACACACACACACACCACAGGAATCCAAATCTATTGTAATTCTGCACAAAATGCCCGCACGGCTCCAAATTTAAAGCATCTTTAAAACAGCAGGAAGGTTTTTAGCGTTCCTGCTGGATTTCCCAATTCCTCATTTCAGCCCGACTGTAAATTTCAGCAGCATGAAATAAAAATGACATCCAAGCCAAATTAAGTTGATTAATCAGTTTATCACTCTTGCTCTCTCACACACACACACACACACACACACACACACACACACACACCAGAGGCCCAAGTGTGTATCTTGCATACGTAGCAGCTTGTTAACACTCGACAGCTTTAGGAATTCTCTTGTCACAGCAGACTCAGATAAGCTTCTATAGAAAACTCATGAAAAGTTTCCATCTCTTTTAAATCAAGTCATCATCGTCCATCCTTCCTGTCAGTCAGTCCGTCAGCCTGTAACCTTGCCTCCGTCTCTGCGTTCAGGCGTTTCCCGATGGCTCTGATACCTGCATTCCCCATTTTTGCCAGTTGTCCAAAAGGAAATGCTTTTTCCTGCTCATCCATAATGGAGCAGGAGCTGGAGTGTCTCTGCGCTTTGCAAAGAGACGGAATATTTCAGGGTGTTGCATATTAAAGCGTCTCAGGGAAGCGATTCAGATACGACGCGGCGCTGGGTTGGACTAACTAACCGTCAGAAGCATCCGGAAAGTCGGGAAAAGGCAAAGTATTCTGACAACGTGACCCAGTTTGAACAGAACAGAACAGAACAGAATGAGTCAGAGGATGTGGGATAGATTTGTCTCTGAGATGGAGTGGACTCACCCGTGGGAGAGCCAGACACTCAGACACTAATGGTACGATCCACTCTTCCGTCTTTAAACACTTTTCTGAGGGTTCTTCGCCGTAAAGTGCTCAGAGTCGCGCCTCTTTAGCTTCAAAACGGTGCAGAGCTGCGTGCGTCGCTTTAATGGGTCGGCCTGCAGGACATCAGAGAGGCCACCGGCGCCGTAATGGATGCTGCGTGTCAGAGATGGTTAAGGGCGCCCGGCTGTGTGTGTGTACGTGTGTGTGTGTGTGTCATTTAGCTGTGCAGGAGGTGGACTTTATGTGCTGAGGTCAGTAGAGTTGCTTCCAGAAGTATTCAACCGCTGCGATCCAGCTGTGTCTGGCCTGGAGCTCGGACGTCTCACAGTGACTCAATCAACTGACAGCTCCTCCTCCACCTACTGAGACTCCTTCTGTGTGTGTGTGTCTCCATCACGTTTTTTGCGAGTGAATGAGCCACACGTCACGTCACACGTACTACACACACACATGCACGGTACAGTGGCGGCTTGCAGGCATTTCTTTTTCATGTTCATGCATCAGTACGAGAAAGCGCGGCGAGTGCAGGGGGAGGGGATGGTTGCCATGGCTACACATTTTGGCTCTCTCTTCCCTCTTTCTCTCTCCTTGTCTATCTCGTTTTCGCCCTCCGTTTCTTCGCTCTCTCCTTGTCCAGTGTGTGTGTCTGTGTGTGTGTGCGGTGATGTGATGGACTTTGGACTTTTATGAGCTGAAGCCTTGAGTTGTCGGCAAAGCGAGGTCGAGAGATGAAGTCGCTTCCCAGAGAGCGAGGCCGCGTCACTGTCACGGGCGCTTACTCACCGAATCCATCACCCACACATCTCACACACTTAATTGTGCATTTGTTTCATAAATTCTCTGCCCCTCTCTCTTGCTCTCTCTCTCTCTTTCTCTCTCTCTCTCTCTCTCTCTCTCTCTCTATCCAGGCCTTTGTCAAGTGCCACTTTGACTATGACCCCTCCCACGACAACCTGATTCCATGTAAGGAGGCGGGGCTTAGCTTCAACAGCGGGGACATCCTACAGATCTTCAACCAGGAGGACCTCAACTGGTGGCAGGTCAGTGAAACCAAAACACGTTTGTCATTCTCATCTGTGTGAAGTTGCACACAGAGGTCAAATCTGGGCTGGGCTTACCACACACACACACACAGAGGATAAATTGACCTTGTGTGTCTCGTAGGCCTGTCACATAGAGGGAGGGAGCGCCGGCCTCATCCCGAGCCAGCTCCTGGAGGAGAAGAGGAAAGCGTTTGTGAAGAGAGACATGGAGCTCGCCACCACAGGTAAAACTCCCCGAGCGCAGAGGCACTCTTCATCTGGCAGATTGCCGCTGTGCGCGCGCGCACACACACACACACACACACACACACACACACACACACACACACACACACACACACACACACACACACACACACACACACACACACACCACGCCAACAAAGACGACATCTGCTCCTCTTCACATCACAGAAGCATTTCATCCACGTCCCTGTCTCACCTCTCCGGTCTGCTACTCTGTCAGCCGCCGCCGAGAGAGCAGAAACTCTGGTAATGAGCGTCGGCGTGAGTCAGGCGGCCTGATCCAATCTGCCCGCTCATTAAGCTGCACGGGCCCTGGCACGCAGGAGGGGGAGGGGGGTGAGGGTGAGGGTGGGATGATGAAGGAGTCGTGATAAGACCCTCTGATCTCAAACCTGATCAGTAATCATCTCCGGATCTTATGAGGTGCGGAGAGAGAGAGAAAGAGAGAGAGAGAGAGAGAGAGAGCAGTCGGCGGGCAGATTGATTTGTTGGCTGAGCAGGCGGCGAGTCACAGCCAGCCGCTCGCCCTTCACTCCTGCGGGGGATGAAGATGACAGCAGACATATTTCACCAGAACTTAGATAATGAACCTTCCTGCTGTAACAGGTAGAGTCGTACTGTTGTTTACCGACACGTATTGATAATCCAGACATGTGAGCGATCAGCTGAGTTCCTTCTCCTCATCTTCTGCCACACTGAACACAGTCAGGGGGCAAAACAGACACATCCTGGCCTCAGAGGAGCAGAGGCCCACTCCTGTTGGTCCACGGCGCCATCTAGTGGTCGTTTAGTTCCTGTTTTGTTTTTCACGTCAAAGCCTCCGAGCCTTTTCCATCCATTTACGAGCCAGCGGAGCTCGGAGACACTTTCACCCCGATGCTTCATCACTTTAACGGGGGAGCTGGCCGAGGTGGCTGACGGAGCAAAGCAACGGCGTCAGAGGTTCTTTATTGTCTTTGATGTACTGCAACCTCTCTCAGGCCCTCTGTGTGCAGGTATGGGTGGCAAGAAGAAGAAAAAGATGATGTACCTGACCACCAAGAACGCAGGTACGCGCTTCGCTACCTCTGACGTCACCGCCTCCCTGTGGTGATGATGATGATGATGGTCCTGTTGTTAACTTGTTGCGTCTTAGAATTCGATCGCCACGAGTTGCGGATCTACGAGGAGGTGGCGAAGGTCCCGCCGTTCAGGAGGAAGACGCTGGTGCTGATCGGCGCCCAGGGGGTCGGCCGCCGCAGTCTGAAGAACAAGCTGTTGGTGTCGGACGCCCAGCGGTACGGCACCACCATGCCCTGTGAGTGGAAACAGATATGAAACCCACGTGTTCAGTTCGTGTCTCTTTTCTTTGTCATATTGATTTGATCCTCCTGTCATGTGGATTCTTTGCGTCCCTCAGTCACGTCCAGGAAGCCGAAGGTGGACGAGAGGGACGGGCAGATGTACTCCTTCATGACTCGCTCCGAAATGGAGTGCGACATCAAGAACGGACGTTTCCTGGAGCACGGCGAGTACGACGGCAACCTGTACGGCACCAAGATCAACTCCATCCACGAGGTGATAGACACGGGAAAGATCTGCATCCTGGACGTCAACCCGCAGGTGAGGAACGCTCATCTCTGCATCTCTCCAGACGCCAAAACACTGATTCAGCCTCAATTTAGAAGATTGCGAGTAATAATGCACCCTTGTTGCCAAGGAAACATCTTCAGTCTGAGCACGTCAGCATGTAGATATCAGAGACGATCTCTTAATGAGAAGTATTACTCGCTGGAAAGACTCTGTAAATCCTCTTAGCTGCACATTATCCGGATAAATCAGCTGGATGGAGATTCAGCCGTCTGCTTTTAATCTCTCTCTCTGCTTTATAATCAAGTTGGAGCTTTAGCGGTTGGTATGTAAGCTGCACCTGTGTTTCCCTCCCTGAAGGCTCTCAAGGTGCTGAGGACGTCAGAGTTCCTTCCCTACGTCGTGTTCATCGAGGCCCCGGATTTCGAGGTTCTCAAAGCGATGAATCGGTCTGCGATTGAGTCGGGCGTGGTCACAAAACAGTTAATGGTGAGTGAGAGCATCAGCTGACTGTTCATATGCATGATTGAAGTGCCAATCCTGAACCCTGAATCCTGCAGGACTCTGAGCTGAAGAGGACGGTGGACGAGAGCGAGCGGATCAAGAGGGCGTACGGACATTACTTTGACCTCTGCATCGTGAACGACGGCCTGGAGGCGGCGTTCCGAAGCCTACGTCAAGCGCTGGAGAAACTGTCGACGGAGCAGCAGTGGGTGCCCGTCAGCTGGGTCTTCTGAGGAATCTACCAAACGCTCACCAGCGAGCCGCCGACTGGCACCCAGAGGGCAAAGGTCAGGAGACTCCCACAGCTCCAGAGGTGCTGCGGTGATTGGCAGCAGAAGGCAGTAATGGCGGCCAGAGCGGCGTGACGACCAGCCTCATGTAGAGCATTTTTGTACAAAGTTAGTGTCCCTCTATTGACCCTCATGTCAAGTTGTATTTTATCTGTCAAAATTGGAATAACTCTATTGATATTTGTACAGAAGGCTTTAGAATGGATTATCAGCTGTAGTGCAATAGTGTGAGTGACATGAGTGTGTGTGTGTGTGTGTGCTCATAAATATGGACATACATGTTTTGCTCTGACGGTTTTCACCGAAGGAAGATTTTCTTTTTTTTCGCTTTTTCCCAAACCCTTAAATTCTACAGTAGTGTAATGTTTACATCGGATTTGTTTCAGTTTAAGAACAAAGTGATCAAGTTAAGATACCAAATGTCATCACTGTGTTCAATTCTATATGTTTGACCATTTCATCACACGGTATGAGTGTGTATGTTCAGAGATGTGCTGGATCCTGTATGATTCCATTAATATAAACAGCAATAGATTCATGTACACACACTCACATACATTCAGATGTATAAAGAATATATACACACATATTTAGGAAGAATGACGTTTAAATGAATTGTAGCACCTAAAGGAGTAACTATACCGACCCTGAGTGAAGAAGAAGCAGCCTACAGTACACACTGATTGTATAATGCAGGCTTATGCTATAGAACAGCTGATGGAAGTGGCCACACTCTTTGTTACCTATAAAGTATAATCAATAAATGATGATACATTCTAGGTAACAAACAGGGGTCGGTAGCTTGTAATCCACACTTACTTTTGCCTTAAGGTGGTTCAAATGCCAAGGAAATTCTATTTTTTCATCATCTCACTGTTGTCTCTGTTATCCTGTAATTGAAATCAATACTGGAAGCTCAATATTGATTTGACTTGATTTGATTTTCTTCACGTGCGTGAGTGTTGAAATGTAAAGAAAAGATGATGGAAGAACACAAACAATGACACTGTAGTGAACTTTGATGTTCATATGAAAATCTATTAAAAATGAAAGTGTGGAGAACCTTGTGTCACTTTAAGTGTCGCTGCATATGTATGTTTACATTACAATCTCAACCTCCTTATACAACAAAATATAATCATAAACTTCAGGGGGGAAGAGAGAGCAGGAGAGGGAGAAGAAAAGATAATGAAAAGCGGGAAAAGGAGAGAAAAGAGGAGAAAGGATTTCCACCAAAGTTTTACATGTTGATGTATCTCATAAATTATTTAAACCTTAGTATTCTGTTTTTTATACACCCTTGCCATAAATTGTTCATTATACACATTCTTTTCTGTATTGGAAATCACATAATTTGCTTAGATATGACTGATTATTAACATTGTATCAGCAATGTGAATAATCTCTCTAATGAATGTTTAAATGTAGGTTCATATATTCAGCAGCAGTGTTGGGAAGTAGTGACTGGTGTATTTTTATGTTGCTACCACTTGAGGGCGCTAATACACACCCTCGTTGTTTGTCAAATCACGAGAAGCCTCGCGAAATTTCACATGACCATAAGGCGGGATCCGGAAGACATAGCTGAGCGAAGCAACGTTTGCCAGTCACGAGAAACCTCGCGAGATTCTATTTGATTACAAGGCGGGAGCCGGAGAGCACAGCTGAGCGAAACCTTTTGAGAGACGAAACTTGCTAACACGTATTAGCAACAGAGCTACCTGCTTCTAACATGGATAACACGGAGGATTTGTCCGCACGGGTCTTATTCAAACAAATCCTCGACACCGAAGAACCCAGGACTCCTCTCACACACAGGTACCGATAACTTATAACCGGGAAGAGCTGACCGAGATACGTTACTTAGCTTGTTGTTGTTTTCCATGGCAGCCCTGACCTGGGTTGCTTCTTTGACATGTTTACCGCCCGCAGATCAACTATCAAAATGTTTTATTCATGAAGAGACGATAGGTGGTGATGTCGTCGACGTTTTGTCTTGAACTCATTTGGCATGTTGCTTATGGCAGGAACACGAGTGCACTGTAAACATCAAAACATAAACAAAAGCACAGAGACAAAGAGCAGTTTACGTTCTGAGCAATAGAAATGGAATGGATGCATTTCAGATGATTTTAGATGCATTTAATGTCAACCACAATCTGACATTAAATGCATCCAAATCATGTGAGCAGTGATGAGTCCAGCTGTACGTGTGTGTGTGTGTGTGTGTGTGTGTGTGTGTGTGTGTGTGTGTGTGTAGTGAGTCCCAGAGAGGGGGGGCCAGTGAACCCCGGCGCAGCAGCAGCAGACTGAACAGGCTGGATGCTGATCTGCCGGGAACCAGCGGGATCCGGCGCAGCAGCCGACTGAACAGGCCGGACGCCGGTGCCCAAACCCCCCAGGACCTCCTGAAGCGCAGCCTGAAACAGAAGATACGCGAGGTGAGGGGGGTCTTGAGGGGAATCTGCACGGTCTCATTTCCTCCACCGGTCCACAAAGACGGCGGACAGACTCACGTTCACCTGTCTTCCTCTCTACAGAGTTTGACCAGGAAATCTCTGCCCCCAAAGAGGAGGACCGCCTCGGCTGTCCGCAGAAGGACAAACACAGCTGACCCGACCTCGCTCCTGTACGGCGACGATGACACTCCGCGGCATCTGCTCAAGAACATCCTGCGGGAAGGTGAGCATGACCCGACCCGACCCGGATGCAGCTGTTGGTTTCCTTTGTAACCAAGTCCATGTCTCCTCATTCAGAGAGTGTCAAGTCCCCTCTGGTTCATAAGGAGCCTGTGACTAAGGAGCTGCAGCTACCATCAGCTAACTCCAGCCTCAACACCAGGCGCCCTAGGTAAGTGTGTGTGTCTCCTTGTTCACTGACTCTTCACTGTATGCAGATGAGTAAGTAATGTCTGCTTTCTCTGACCCTGTAGCGTTGACCTCTCTGAGCTGGAGCTGCCTGATGTAACGCTCACCAACGCAGTGAGCTCAGCAAAGGGCCTGAGCAGGAAGAGGCGGCGCCAGAGCCTGAACGTCACCGCGTTTGAGAAGCGGCTGAAAGAGCGAGACGGTGAGAATGAAAGCGTGCATGAGGAGGAGGAGGCGGCGGCCGTGTCAGTGAGCCGTCATTGTGATACGCTTCTGTTCACAGATGTTGAAAAGGAGGGAGAGGAATCGGAACCGGACCACTCGCTGTCCTCCACCTTCTCAAGGTCGCTTATTCTTTATTCAGGAACTCTGCTGTCTTGTTGATTGAGCTCTGAGGAGTGTGTATGAAGTTTTCAAATGCTTGCTTTTTTGCAGTTCAGCCACACTGAGTCTGAAAACACCTTTTGTTGATGTTGGGACGGAGAAGCGAGGCCTTCAGAGGAAAGTGCCTCACCGCCACAGGATCTCTACGGACGAATTTGGTGCAGCTTTATATAGAAGGCAGATTGAAGCGGGTAAGTCAGCTCCAAGTAATCTGGTCCCTGGTTTCAGAGAAGTTGAGTTTCAGTGTTTCCTCCCTCGCCGTCTCTCAGGAGTGAGCGGCATCAAGGTGGCGGAGCAGCTCGACAATGAGACGAGCGACTCCGGAGGCTTCTCGCTTAACCTAAGCGTCCTCACTGAACCCAATATCACCGCCGACATTGTGGGCTGTGACCCGACCCTCTGCACCCAGCCTGAGGCCCCCACGTCACACTCCTCCACTGTAGCAGCACAGGACAAACCTACACTCCAGGAAGACACACCAGGGGTGGAGGAAGAGGATGAGGTGGAGGAAGAGGATCAGGTGGAGGAAGAGGAACAGATGGAGGTGGAGCAGACTCAGAATGTCGATGCGGTTGAGTCCGAGCCTGAAACCACAGAGGGCTGCACTTCTGTTAAGCCTCAGTCTGAAGTTGTGGATGCAGCCGAGTCTCAAAACGAGGAGGAGAACAAACTTACTTCCTTATCTGAAGAGGCGGCTGCTGTCACGTCTCAGTCTGAGGAAGAGGAGGGTGGAGATGAAGCTCAGACAGAGGGAAGGAATGTTGCATCAACATCTAGGGAAGTGGCCAATGAGGTAGAATCTCAAACTGGTGATGAAGGTGCAGCTCACTCTGAGACTGAAGGCAATGCTGCAGGTATATCTCAGGAGGAAGAGGAAGAGGAAACGGCGGCGGCGTTTGCAGCAGAATCGCAGACTGAAGAAGACCCAAACGGCCCTCAGGTTGAAGAGGATATTGCAGCCCAGGCTGATTTTGAAGGAGAAGAGTGCACAGCTGAATCACAACCGGAGGAGGAAGAAACAGCCGATTCTCAGACTGAGGAAGAGGAACCTGCCGCAGAATCTCAAACTGAAGAGGCGGCAGATTATCAAAACACTCAAGAGGATCCTTCAGACGACCATCAATCTGAGGGAGAGGCGGGCGTGAACGATTCTAACACAGAGCATGATGGGAAGCAGGAGGATGAAGATGAAGCTGAGCAGGAATCAGAACAGCCCGATTTCGAGGTCCCGGACTTGGCCGAGCCTTCGACCCAAGAAGAGCCACAGAACGTTTCCGGCGGCGCAGAGCTCCGCCCTGAAGCTGACGAAGGAGACAGTTCACCTGATGAGAATGCTGACGAGGAAGAAGAGTGGGAGAATGAGGACGACGATATACGGAGCCAAGGTCGGTCTCTTTGCGGTCCATGCTTTTCAGTTGAAAGAAAGGGAATGGGGCCAAAAGGGAACTAACTTCCTGTTTTCATCTTCAGAGTTGAAGACTCCAGCGTTTGTCAGACAGAAGAGAATCTTCCCCCGCCCGGAGCCGACGGCCTCAACCAGCAACCAGAAGATTCAACCCAGGCGAGTTAAGTCTTTGTTATTCTGGAACAGCGGCCGGCCATGATGAAGGCAGCTTCACTCCCATGACAACAAGAGAGAATTCTGTTTTATTATTATGATTTCTACCAATAACAGCGGAGCCTCGTCTTCCTCGAAACCGAAGCCAGTCAGAGGAAAGAAGACGCAGCGGGCTAAGAGGGAATCGGTTCTTCCCAAGAGCTACCTCATGAACGCCTTCAAGCACTTTGCCAAGACGAAGGTCTCTGCAGACGTGTACCCCGTCCTGCAAGAGACGTAAGACACCGCCCTGAGGTCAAACACAACTTGGCTCATAGATTTCCCTCACTTGTGCTGTGGACAAATCCGATTTGTCTCCTTGCTTTGAACAGAATGGAGAAATTTTTCACCCGGATGGCGGAGGACCTGGAGACGTTCGCTCTCCACGCCAAGAGGAAAACCATCGAGGTGGAGGATGTGGAGCTTCTGTTGAAACGGTGGGTGTTGATGTGAAGCTCACACGTGACGCTCCACATGCTCTCCAGTCCACTTCTTACATTTACCTCCTCGTGTGTGTGTGTGTGTGTGTGTGTGTGTGTGTGTGTGTGTGTGTGTGTGTGTGTGTGTGTGTGTGTGTGTGTGTGTGTGTGTGTGTGTGTGTGTGTGTGTGTGTGTGTGTGTGTGTGTGTGTGTGTGTGTGTGTGTGTGTGTGTGTGTGTGTGTGTACAGGCAGGGTCATGTGAATGACAAGGTGCCAGTGGAAGTACTGATTGAGAAATATCTTCGCATGGATCAGCGGCGGCTCCTGATCCCCATCGCCACCAGCGGCAATGTTGTCATCCCTAAACTGAGGAGGTGAAATGTTTCAAACGGCTATAACTTTGTTTGTTTTCATTGTACGGGCCCCTTTACATTCTAATTCCACCTTGCATATGATGTGGACAGGTGACATCATCCCAAATTGTTGGATCGCGCTGTTATCTGTCATTTTTCCATTTAATTCTAATATTACATTTCTATGTATGGCTGTGTGTGGAAACGCATTGCCTCATTAATGATGCAAAGATAACATAAGTGCTTGTATGCCTCAACCTTTGTGTTTGTGCTCTACGCTGACGGTGTAAATGACAGGAGTGTATGCAGAATTCTAAAATAAAAGTTCTTTAATTGTTTCTGCACTTTGTGGCTATTGAATAAGAAAACCTTAAAAATAACAAATGCCACGGTCCAAAACATCAGAGTTGCTAACTTTTTACAACATTTTGCTACAATGTTCATGGTTGAATGTTTTCCGTGGGTTTACTCTTTTGAAAGCTCTCCTCACGTCGGCCGTGGTTAGGGACAGAGTGCAGTCGTCCTGGTCCTCAGCTAGCCTCACTTCAGGGGTGTTGTTGCTCGCCTCAAACCGTGCGTAGAAGGTGTTGAGCTCATCTGGGAGAGAGGTGGCGGGCAGGGCATCACCGCTATTCCTCCCCTTGTAGCCTGGGATGGAACGTAGTCCACATGCGTCTGGGGTCAGGGCTGCGATAAACACACTCCAACTTGTCCCTGTAGGATCTTTTTGCGTCTCTGATAGCCCTCTGGAGGTTTTGGATCTCCCCCAGGTCCCCTGAGTTGTAGGCAGATGACCGTGTCAAGAGCTTAGCACATACTTTGCCATTCACCCAGGGTTTCTGGTGGGGAAACACCTGACAGTGACCTTCTGACAGCCTCATCGATGCACTTGGAGATGTAGGCAGAGACAGAGTCTGTGGGGGGGTTTGTGTGACTTGTGACTGTTTGTATACGTGTGTATGTGTGTTTTAAATGTTTGCTGCATTTCTTAAGCTTTGGTATTTGGATGCTGCGTTTGAAAATGTTAGAGCTCTAGCTCCTAAATTGATTGACTCCAAGATATGGGTTTTTTTTTTTAAGATTTGGTCCATGATTACACTGTCGTTCTGGAAAAATTGGACCAAAAACTACATTTGCCCCAAACTTTCAGAAAATGATCCTCGTGTCCTGTAGATGCTGCCTTTGAAAATTTTAAGAATTTTAAGCAAATTGCATGCAATTGAAATTTATCTTGCACCCCCTCGTGTCACACACACAAACACGTGTATTACAGAGGGGGTGCAGGGTAGCCATTATACGGCCATAATGCGGTATGATTTAGGAGCTCTAGCTCTTAAATTGACCAATATATGGGCTTTTTAAAATACAATCGATTTGGTCCATGGTTACACTGTCGTGTCTATGGACTGAGCCACTGCCACACCCAAGCTGAAGTCAGGCCAGAGTGAGACTGATCAGTGAGATCGATCAAAGACATAGTTGCTCTTAACTTGGCAAAGGAAAGAGCGAGGATTCAAGAATTTCAAACAGAGCAACTGGCGCGCCTCTCACCCTCTAGCGCGCGTGCGCCCCCTCCTGAACGCACACGCACTTGGAGGGGGTACAGGTACCAGGGTGCAAATGGAAATTGCAAATCGATGCAAACTGTCAGCTGCTCCATGTGGAGAGTTGCTGCAACTCCCGTGAGGGATACATCCCGTGACTCACTGGCGCTTGAAGACGTTGCCCTGGAGTTGAACAAGCGCTGCGATGCGCCAATCCCGAAGGTACGCCGCGTCCTCAACGGACTGAGCCACTGCCACGACCAAGATGAAGTGAGGCCAGAGTGAGACTGATCAGTGAGATCGATCGATCAAGTGGATACAAAGACATAGGTGCTCTTAACTTGGCAAAGGAAAGAGCTAGATCTCTAGAATTTCAAACACATCATCTAGATGGCATTAGGATACATTGCTGCAAGATGGGGGAAATTTTAACCTCCAAGATATGGGCTTTTTAAAAAAACAAACGATTTGCTCCATGGTTACACTGTCGTTCGGGAAAATTGGACCAAGAATGTAATTTGCCCAATTAAAGGAAACACAACAAGGCTTCATAATTTAAAAATATGTCACCCGCCTGTGTGTAGTGGTGACATATTTAAATAAAAAAAAATCAGGATTCAGCGGTAGATGGGCAAACTTTGTAACTTGTATGTATCAGTATATGTCACACAGCGCTCTCTTGTGGTTAAAATAGAATACTGCATACTCAGCAGCTCTTCAGAAAACAGTTAAAGAGAAACAAGTTGCTGATCACAAGTTGAGGATGTGCTTATTAGGAAAAATCAATGATAATCATTTGTATTTAATGGGGATTCTGACTTGAGCCCCAAACTAAAATGAGTGTGACCCCCCTGCTCTAGGCTCTTTCCATATGCTCCATGGTTACACTGTCGTTTTGGAAAATCGGACTGATTGGTTGTATTACTTTACAACCTATAACAACACTGTCTTGTGCACTCTCTATTTTATTCTCATAGACCATTAGATGAGGGTGCCGACTCCGCCGGGTGTGCAACGGCGTACTTGCCGTTGTCGGCTAACTTTTAACGATATGCTTAAAAAATATATATACTGTATATATATTTTTTTTTTTTGGAATGCGATGCGACCGACCCACATTGCCTTCGACGTATTGGGCACCCCTGCAGTACACAAAATGCTGAAAGAGTGTATCTTTGTTTGAATGAATTCAACATTTTGCTACAATGTTCATTGTTGAACGTTTCATCCCTTGCCTGTCACTTCTGGCTGAAATGAGGAGCTGCTGTGACCAGGTAGGAACCATAGTCACTGACGGTGTCCCCGACGGAATCTTACACGGGTGCACGTTCCATACGTCCCCAAATTGTAAACAGACAAACATGTTGAGCAGTGTTGCCACTTTAGCGACTTTCTCGCTAATCTGGCGACTTTTTTTTAGACAAAAGCGACTAGCGACAAATCTACCGACTTTTTCTGGTGTTATTGGAGATTTTTGGAGACTTCTGGCGTTTTGGAGACTCTGACGTATCGTTCCGCAGTTACTGTCCACCTTCTCTCCTCCAGCGTCCATTATAATGACATCCAACACGTCAATTGTGCAAATTAGGTGAGTGTGTCATATGGCGACTTTTAGGACAACTTATAGCGACTTTCCTTACTGAGGAGTTTGCAACAGTGGGTTTGTGGATTTATTCAACAGGAGAAAGGCGTGCAGTCCTTTGGTTGGACTTTTGAACAGTAAGCGTACAGAGGTATAATGTAGTCGCTGACCTCATGATTACATCAAGTGATGATCCCACGGTTTACATTACTACGCTCAAGTATATTCAGTCTGTGTCTTTTGGGAGGACCTGACCTTTAACCATAGTCCCTGGGCATATCTCCCAAATCTCCAGTTAGACCACCTGGAGTTGTTAAAAACCTTCAATACTACCACATGTGTCAACTGCATGTCAATAGTCCTGCTTGAACCTCTTCAACCTGGATGCCTCCAGCTGAGGGTCCTCCGGTAAGGTCAGGAAGACAAACTAGATCGCCTTATAGCACCTTCCTTCCTGATCCTCCACATACATGGATTTAATCATTACAATACATGCAAGATGAATGAGTCAAGAAGCAGATGTGAGGTGGGCACACCGTGCCACCAGAGCACTGCGTTACCATGACAGTCTGGCAAAGGCGATCCTTGGAGGTGTCTGCAAAATGGTCAGCTCACAAAGCCAACATTTTTCTGACATCTCAGCTACCAGGCGAACCGGGTAAAGCAGGGTCATCTACCACAGTCAACAACCCATAGCCAATAGCCCTGCAGAGAACATCAGCTGAGCTGCCATGGCTGCACAGTGCATAAAATGCTCCGTCATTGGTAACTGTCTGAGATGGGGAAGTCACTCAGGGCAGAACCACTCTGACTTATGGTCACACAGATGGATCCATTTCAGTGAACAGTCCTCAAAGTCTTTGTGTCACTCCCCTCCCCAACAGCAAACGAGCAGACAGTCAGTAACACAGCTCAGCAGTGCTCTGGTGGCACTGGTGGTCTGCTGTAGCCCTTACAGCTACAGCAGGCCCTTGTAGGTAGTAGATTCCAAAGAGTCTCTAAAAAGTCTACTGCCTACAAGGGCCTGCTGTAGCTGTGCCAGACTCTCCAGAATGAATCAGAAGCATGTGTGTCTGACACAACTGCAGCAGGCCCTTGCAGACAGTAGACTTTTTAGAGACTCTTTGGAAACTCCTGCTACAAAGACTTGCTCTGCACTAGCACGGTAGATTACTGACTGCATTAGACCAGCAACCACCACGTCACTGCTCTGAGAACATCAGCTGAGCTGCATTACTGAAACGATCTGCACGTTTGCTGCTGAGGAGGGGAGAGACACAAAGACTTTTTGGTCTATGTGACCATGAGCCAGAGTGGCACAGCCCTGAGGGACCACCTCGTCTCAGACTGGCTACCACGCATGCCAGGTCAGATAATGTTATCAGCAGAGCCAAGGGAGTAGGGCAATACGACTGTCCACGTCAGTCCACTGTCCACTGTCAGCAGTGTTTGCATGAGCACTACCAATATTCAAGTCAGGCTGAAAGATTTGGTCCATGGTTGCAGTGTCATTTTGGGAAATCGGACCAAAAATTTAATGTGCCCCAAACGAACAGAAAATGATCCTTGTGTCATGCAGATGCTGCGTTTGAAAATTTTAGAGCTCTAGCCCTAACATTGACCAAGATATGGGCTTTTTAAAAAAGAAGGACTTGGTCCATTTTTTTTTTTGTGAGTGCCGCTCCGAATCAAAGAGACAAAAGCAAACTGAGAGTGTGTTAGGTGGTGGCGCACTCGACTAAGCACAGGTTTGGGAACCTGGCACACACACCGGTTCAGGTACGCTACCCCAACTCCCCCCCCCCCTACTCGCTTGGTTCGACTGGCTCAGTTCCCACAGGGGGGCAGACATAGAGGTCCGACATGCAGCGCATTCCCCCCCGACCTCGGTCCCCCAACTCGCTTCGTTCGACTGGCTCAGCCCCCCTAGGGGGGCAGACATAGAGGTGCGACATGCAGCGCACTCCCCCCCTTGTGGCAGTTCCCCGAAGTGGGGCAGACACAGGGCATCCTCGTGCCCTGTAGACGCTCTGTTTTTCAATTTCAGAGCTCTAGCTCTTAAATTCGCCAAGATATGGGCTTTTTAAAAAACAAGGAGAGGAGGTACACACAGACGCAAAGCTGATTGAAAGAGTACAAGTAATAGGTTTTATTGGTATTAATTGATCATTAGTTTTTATGTGTTAGTATTACATAATTTAATATTCCCCTCTCCCTTTGTACCAAGTTTGTGTCGTGAAACTACTCCTGGCTCAGTTCGCACTTGGCTCATAGTGTCGAGTTGTCTTTTATTGAGGCTTTAGTTCCCCCTTGTGGCCATTCTGTAAACCGCAAACAACAGACAAAGAATGATGTGCTGTCAATTTTAAGGCAGATCATCTTTCAGATTTTCAACATCTGCTTCACCTAATTTGAACCTTAAAATGCCCCGCTCACATGCTGGTGCACCGCCTGTACACAGTGTTTCAAAATGAAAACGTGGTTCAAAATGAAAAAAGAGATATTCAGTTAAGACCATTTGTAATAACCGCTATATTTAAAGTCTTGCTTTTCACGTTTACAATCCTATGAAGGTAACTTTTCATTCAATTTAATAAGTCAACACAGCTTTTGAATCTGTTGTGTACATAAACGATTTCACTTGTTATGTTGTACACAAAATGCTGAAAGAGTGTATCTTTGTTTGAATGAATTAAACATTTTGCTACAATGTTCATTGTTGAACGTTTCATCCCTTGCCTGCATTCCCCCGGGTAGCCACTGGGTGGCACCAATTGATGACTTTAAAATCATCAAAAGCAACAGCAAAGAACACAACAACATAGATAAAGACATCAACTGGTGAGTGTATCATCACAGTTGTGAGTGTCTCTTTTATGCAATTACGACAAGGTTGTGAGTTCGAGGCCTGACCTCTCCCAAATCTCCAGGAAGACCAGCTGGAGCTCTAGAAATCTTTTAATACAACCACATGTGTCTCCTGCATGTCAGGGTTTGCAATAGTCTATCCTGCTTGAACCTCTTCAACTGTCAACTGAGTGTCCTCCAGTAAGTTCAGGGAGACAAACTAGATCACCTCAATGCACCTTCCTCCCTGCACCTCCACATACATTGATGTACACTACGTGTTTTCCTTTTAAGAACCATATTTCAGCCTGTTTATTGAATTGAGTTCGTGTTGGTTCAAAGGCGATTCCTGGTTTCACCGGTTGGGGCGCTGTCGCCATTTGAGACCAGGAGAGCAGCAGGTGAAATAAGCGAAGGAGTGAAACGGTATGTTATTGTTGTCGTCTCGTTATTTCTCTGTTATCAGGTCAGCATTGTGCTTATAAGTACAGATATGTGCTCACAACATGCAGCGCCATGTTCACTACATGATGCCACTGCATTTGAGTCAGAAGAACAGTTATAAAGTCTGTTTGCGTGTTTAAAGTTCTAATGAACTCTCCCCACTTAGGTAGCTCGGTGCTTATGTTGGCTAGCAGTGTACGTAATGTGTGCGTGTGTGTGTGTTGTATAAACTGTTTCACCAACAGATTTCTGGACGTTGTGTTTGCATTTATCAATTATTGTGTGAAGTCTTTTCAGGTCAACTCATCACTCGATTCCAAGTCCAGTCTAAGAAGTCCAAACCACTGGGAATAGTTCAGATTTAGGCCCGTGTGTGCTTCTGGCACAGAATCTATCGACCCTCTATTCAGATTTCATTGACGTTGAATGATGTGTGGATAAGAAATAATAATTATTCTTAATAATAATAATCAATATTGTCAATCTTGATTCTTCAATGTATATATAGTTATTATGATATCGATTTTAACCACGTCAACTTTGAAGTTGGATGTGTATATGTCGCCCTCTTGTGGTTAAAATGGAATTCTGCATACTCAGCAGCTCTTCAGAAAACAGATAAAGAGAAACAAGTTGCTGATCACAAGTTGAGGATGTGTTTATTCGGAAACTTTAATGTGAATAATTTGTATTTATTCTGACTTGAGAAGCTGGACTGTAGTGGTGCACAGCAGGCCCTTGTAGCCAGTAGACTCCACAGAGTCTGTCCAGTTGTACCAGACGCTCATGCTTCTGATTCATGACTCTGTGAAAGTCTGGCATAACTGCTGCTTCAGGTCCTTGTAGGCAGTAGGCTATTCTGAGACTCTTTAGATTCTCCGGCCTCAAACGACCAGCTGTGTGTCTACAACAGCAGGCCACCAGAGCACAGCTGAGCTGAGTTACTGGGTGTAGAACTTCAAACTCTAAGCTGAGGTCGAACCTCCTCCTTGGCTGAGTTGTGGCGCAGTGATCTTGGTTTCACTCCTGTTTATGGGAGGAGCCTAATGTAAGAGCAGTCAGGATGTCTTGGTTTTAAGTCGAATCCTGCTTTCGCCACTAGGGGGCGGTGTCTCCATGTGAGAGCAGGTAATCAGCAGGTGAAACCAGCGAACGAGAGAAGCCGTGTGGTTGTTTTGTCGCTACCAGGTCGGTGTTGTGTTTATAGTTCATATATGTGCTTGATGTGCTACAAGATGTTACTGCACTTTACAAACAACAGGCAGGAAGTCAGGTGTTTACTTTCCTGCTGAAAGGTTAGAGCCGTTTAGCCTTCGTGGCGACGCACCGGTATTGAGCCATTACGGTGTGTGTGTGCCTGTTAAATCCATGCTACGGAGGGGTACAGTAGTGTGTGTGTATGCAGTAGTGACTGTCTGTTGTGTGAATGTGTGTCTGTGCGTGCATTTGTGTGTGTGTATGCGTGTGCTGTTTTAAATGTTTGCTGTATTTCTCAAGCTGTGGTGTTTGGATGCTGCGTTTGAAAATTTTAAAGCTCTAGCTCTTTAACTGACCAAGATACGGGCTTTTTAAAAACAAATGATTTGGTCCATGGTTACACTGTCGCTCTGGAAAACTGGACCAAAAACTACATTTTCCCCAAACTTACGGAAGATGATCCTCGTGTCCTGTAGAAGCTGCGTTTGAAAATAAGGTAAAGTATTTGTTATTATATATATTATATTACACTTAGACTAACTACTTTACTTTAATCTTAATGCTAATTTATTTGAATTATGTTCAATAAGTAAATATATAAATGACTTTTTGAGATGTGAACACATATCGACTTATACGCTAAGTCGATTGAATAACTAAAAAATATTCTGTTTAAGTCATTTAGGAAAATGGGACCAAACTTTTTTTTTTTTTTTTTTTTTGTGATGTCAGCACCAAATCAAAGAGACAAAAGAAACATTGAACCTTTCCAAGGTTGGGTGGGCGGTGGCTCATTGATAAGGCACGCGTCTGGGAATCAGGCACACGCTCCGGTGCTGGTTCGCCTCCAACCTCGGTCCCTCACTCTCCAGCTGGTAGCTGGAGAGTTGCCTGTTACCCTCCGGTCCAGAGCCTGTTACCTTCCGGTCCCCGCGCTCACCTAGGCACGGAATCTACCGCACTCAGTCAGTCTGTCAGAGAGAGTGACAGACACATAGCGAGAGACTGATAGTCATAGTAGAACACGTCACGTATAGATTTAGGGACACACAGTGTGTCGCTCGGGCTGCGTGGCAGGCACAGTTCTTGTGTCTGGCACCAGAACGAGTGATGCACTGTGATAGAACATATAGGAACACATAGGTACTGACACACAGACAGGCAGGCAGGGTGCGGAAGAGGAGGTGCTTTTAAATAAACTCACTAAGTGTTTCACTGGGAAAGATAGATAGCAGAAAAAACGTGTGAAATTTTTTTTTTCTTTAGCTCAGAGGGTTAAGCTGATGGTTGGTGATCACAAGGTTGGGAGTTCGAGTCCCAGTTACAGGAAGGTAACAGGCTCTGGACCGGAGGGTAACAGGCAACTCTCCAGCTACCAGCTGGAGCGTGAGGGACCGAGGTCGGAGGCGAACCAGCACCGGAGCGTGTGCCTGGTTCCCAGACGCGTGCCTTATCAATGAGCCACCGCCCACCCAACCGCAGAAGCCTCAATGTTTCTTTTGTCTCTTTGATTCGGAGCTGACATCACAAAAAAAAAAAGTTTGGTCCCATTTTCCTAAATTACTTCATATAGGACTTTAACAGGATATTTTTAGTTATTCAGTCGACTTAGCATATATGCTAATGTCTTGTTTGGATCTCAACTACGTGTTCACATCTCAAAAAGTCATTTATATATTTACTTATTGAACATATTTCAAATAAATTAGCAGTAAGATTAAAGTAAAAATGTAGTTTTTGGTCCAGTTTTCCAGAGCGACAGTGTAACCATGGACCAAATCGTTTGTTTTTAAAAAGCCCGTATCTTGGTCAGTTTAAGAGCTAGAGCTCTAAAATTTTCAAACGCAGCACCCAAATACCACAGCTTGAGAAATACAGCAAACATGTAAAACAGCACACGCACACACATGCACACACATGCACACACCCCCCCACACACACACACACATGCACGCGTGCACAGGCACACGTATACAAACATACACACACCTTTCTGTACCCCTCCGTAGCATGGATTTAACACGCTCACACCGTAATGGCTCAATACCGGTGCGTCGCCACGAAGGCTAAACGGCTCTAACCTTTCAGCAGGAACATAACCACCTGACTTCCTGCCTGTTGTTTGTAGAGTGCAGTAACATCTTGTAGCACATCAAGCACATATATGAACTGTAAACACAACACCGACCTGGTAGCGACACAACAACCACACGGCTTTCTCTCGTTCGCTGGTTTCACCTGCTGATTACCTGCTCTCACATGGAGACACCGCCCCCTAGTGGCGAAAGCAGGATTCGACTTAAAACCAAGATTCGACTTAAAACCAAGACATCCTGACTTCTCTACATTAGGCTCCTCCCATAAACAGGAGTGAAACCAAGATCACTGCGCCACAACTCAGCCAAGGAGGAGGTTCGACCTCAGCTTAGAGTTTGAAGTTCTACTTTATCAAAAAATAATAGCAGTACTCTCTCTCTCTCTCTCTCTCTACACCAGGAAAAGGAGCCATCTTGTGGTGATTTGTGAGAATACACACGCTTGTTTCAAATTAACAAATGATTTATTCAATCACAACTTTACATTATATGCGTCCATTTTAAAGCCAGTTTACGTGAACATTTAAATAAAATTCTAAACGGGAATCCAATGTGTACTCGCAACTTTATCAGCAGCGTTCTCGTAACATCGCGCCAACAACATAACATGAGTAACATCCTCTCTGCTCCCTAACCCTCTCTGGTCGCTATGGTAACGTTTAAACATGCCTTAAACATAAGATACACCACAAAAACAAATGTAAAGTGCATGAAAAATACAACTCACCATAACGCTGAATCAGTGGGAGCCCTGAGCCTGTTTCTCTGTAAACAGACGGTCCCATCCAGGGCTAATGGGAGACACTGACACCCAGGCCCGGCCCTGGGCATGGGCGAACCGGGCGGTCGCCCGGGGCGCCATCTAGTGGGCAGGGTGCCAAACTGCAATCCACATAAAGTACATTTAAATAAATATGTTAATAATTATTTTGACTTCTTGTCTGAATCTGTGAGTGTGAGATCATGACCTGTCGCCCTGAACCTGACCCGCTGTTTACAGTGAAAGGTGGGGGGAGGGGTAGCGGCCTGGCTGCATTGTGCGTCTACAGATAGAATAAGATGACTTTATGATGCACAACTTCACTACATAATCAGAGCTAAACCCAGGTGTGTTCTGATACATGCCTAAAAGCAAAAACGTGATGTCCGTGATTTTAGCCGGCAACGGACGTTCCCGGCGCCCGCGCAAAACTGGTTCCGGGTTAAAGATCGTCCAGACCCACTATTTATGTCGGACAGTGATCCCGGTGGCCGGAAATACTCTAAAGGCAAAAACGTGTTGTCCGTGATTTTCACCGGCAAGCGTGCCGGCAACGGACGTTTCCGGCGCCCGCAAAACTGGTTCCGGGTTTCTGGCAGGAACCCGGAACCAGTTTTGCGCGTGAGTGACAATGGTTGACCATTTCCATAACACCTAAAAGGAGGACATTATGCGGCACATCAATAAATTACCATGGTGTACATAGGACTCTGGTATACTCTCACAATACAAGTTTGTGTGGTTTGAAGATGTTTGTGTAGCTGAATTGGAAAAAATGTCAATGAAAAGTCAAACAGAGTTTATTCACAGTCTTTGCATTTATTCAATACATCGTGGTGTTCAAAAACTGACCGCTGAGATGAATCTTTTGTGCCACAAAGCATAACATGTGTGGACTCAAATGTAGAAAACAAATAACAGGTCACATATATTATAATAAAAAAAAATGCTTTTTTGAAAAGCATAAATAACCTTTGATGTCAACAACATCTGCCCCACGAGCGACATGCAGCGCACACCCCATGCAGCGCACACCCCAACCCTAGTGTCTGCCCCCCGAAGGAGGCAGGGCACAAGTACTCCGACTGTCATAGAGACACTCTGCCAGGAGAGTCCGACTGTCATAGAGACACTCTGCCGGGAGAGTGTATAGAAATACCTTTTGCTGGAACTTACTAAGTGTCACTGTCACTGCGCAAGATAAGTTGCACAAAAAACACCTCGAAGATTCTTTTTATTTAACTCAGAGGGTAAAGCTCATGCTTGGTGATCACAAGGTTGGGAGTTCAAGACCTTCATACATCAAATACAGGCAAAGTCACACATGCACACTTTTCACACAAAGAGGAGACCAATCTCCAGGCAGCTAAAGGTAAAGGTACTTTATTTATTTGATTTTCATCTCTCTTCCTCTCTGAGCCAAGTGGACCTGGGAGTAGAGACTTGAAGATCTTTGGCCTCTCATCTGCAGGCTTTGCTCCAGCTCCTGGCTTGTGGCAGCTGCTTGTGTGTGTGTGGGCTGGGGGGTTGACTCCTCCAGTCCTCCCTCATTTCCTCTCCCCTTCTTTGTGGGCGCGGCTTGATGCTTGGCGCTCTGTAAAGCGTCCTGATAACAGAGAAACACAAGAATAAAAGGTCAACATAATCTTCATTCATTCTTCCTAATCCCCTTTTTCCTTTTCAGGCATCCCCACAGGCTACAATGTTCATTGTTGAACGTTTCATCCCTTGCCTGCTTTCCCCCGGGTAGCCACTGGGTGGCACCAATTGATGACTTTAAAATCATCAAAAGCAACAGCAAAGAACACAACAACATAGATGAAGACATCAACTGGTTTACAATAGTCTATCCTGCTTGAACCTCTTCAACTGTCAACTGAGTGTCCTCCAGTAAGTTCAGGGAGACAAACTAGATCACCTCAATGCACCTTCCTCCCTGCACCTCCACATACATTGATGTACACTACGTGTTTTCCTTTTAAGAACCATATTTCAGCCTGTTTATTGAATTGAGTTCGTGTTGGTTCAAAGGCGATTCCTGGTTTCACCGGTTGGGGCGCTGTCGCCATTTGAGACCAGGAGAGCAGCAGGTGAAATAAGCGAAGGAGTGAAACGGTATGTTATTGTTGTCGTCTCGTTATTTCTCTGTTATCAGGTCAGCATTGTGCTTATAAGTACAGATATGTGCTCACAACATGCAGCGCCATGTTCACTACATGATGCCACTGCATTTGAGTCAGAAGAACGGTTATAAAGTCTGTTTGCGTGTTTAAAGTTCTAATGAACTCTCCCCACTTAGGTAGCTCGGTGCTTATGTTGGCTAGCAGTGTACGTAATGTGTGCGTGTGTGTGTGTTGTATTAACTGTTTCACCAACAGATTTCTGGACGTTGTGTTTGCATTTATCAATTATTGTGTGAAGTCTTTTCAGGTCAACTCATCACTCGATTCCAAGTCCAGTCTAAGAAGTCCAAACCACTGGGAATAGTTCAGATTTAGGCCCGTGTGTGCTTCTGGCACAGAATCTATCGACCCTCTATTCAGATTTCATTGACGTTGAATGATGTGTGGATAAGAAATAATAATTATTCTTAATAATAATAATCAATATTGTCAATCTTGATTCTTCAATGTATATATAGTTATTATGATATCGATTTTAACCACGTCAACTTTGAAGTTGGATGTGTATATGTCGCCCTCTTGTGGTTAAAATGGAATTCTGCATACTCAGCAGCTCTTCAGAAAACAGATAAAGAGAAACAAGTTGCTGATCACAAGTTGAGGATGTGTTTATTCGGAAACTTTAATGTGAATAATTTGTATTTATTCTGACTTGAGAAGCTGGACTGTAGTGGTGCACAGCAGGCCCTTGTAGCCAGTAGACTCCACAGAGTCTGTCCAGTTGTACCAGACGCTCATGCTTCTGATTCATGACTCTGTGAAAGTCTGGCATAACTGCTGCTTCAGGTCCTTGTAGGCAGTAGACTATTCTGAGACTCTTTAGATTCTCCGGCTTAAACGACCAGCTGTGTGTCTACAACAGCAGGCCACCAGAGCACAGCTGAGCTGAGTTACTGGGTGTAGAACTTCAAACTCTAAGCTGAGGTCGAACCTCCTCCTTGGCTGAGTTGTGGCGCAGTGATCTTGGTTTCACTCCTGTTTATGGGAGGAGCCTAATGTAAGAGCAGTCAGGATGTCTTGGTTTTAAGTCGAATCCTGCTTTCGCCACTAGGGGGCGGTGTCTCCATGTGAGAGCAGGTAATCAGCAGGTGAAACCAGCGAACGAGAGAAGCCGTGTGGTTGTTTTGTCGCTACCAGGTCGGTGTTGTGTTTACAGTTCATATATGTGCTTGATTTGCTACAAGATGTTACTGCACTTTACAAACAACAGGCAGGAAGTCAGGTGTTTACTTTCCTGCTGAAAGGTTAGAGCCGTTTAGCCTTCGTGGCGACGCACCGGTATTGAGCCATTACGGTGTGTGTGTGCCTGTTAAATCCATGCTACGGAGGGGTACAGTAGTGTGTGTGTATGCAGTAGTGACTGTTTGTTGTGTGAATGTTTTTATACGTGTGTATGTGTGCCTGTGTAAGTGTGTCTGTGCGTGCATGTGTGTGTGTATGCGTGTGCTGTTTTAAATGTTTGCTGTATTTCTCAAGCTGTGGTGTTTGGATGCTGCGTTTGAAAATTTTAGAGCTCTAGTTCTTTAACTGACCAAGATACGGGCTTTTTAAAAACAAATGATTTGGTCCATGGTTACACTGTCGCTCTGGAAAACTGGACCAAAAACTACATTTTCCCCAAACTTACGGAAGATGATCCTCGTGTCCTGTAGAAGCTGCGTTTGAAAATAAGGTAAAGTATTTGTTATTATATATATTATATTACACTTAGACTAACTACTTTACTTTAATCTTACTGCTAATTTATTTGAAATATGTTCAATAAGTAAATATATAAATGACTTTTTGAGATGTGAACACATATCGACTTATACGCTAAGTCGATTGAATAACTACAAATATCCTGTTTAAGTCATTTAGGAAAATGGGACCAAACTTTTTTTTTTTTTTTTTTTTTTTTGTGATGTCAGCACCAAATCAAAGAGACAAAAGAAACATTGAACCTTTCCAAGGTTGGGTGGGCGGTGGCTCATTGATAAGGCACGCGTCTGGGAATCAGGCACACGCTCCGGTGCTGGTTCGCCTCCAACCTCGGTCCCTCACTCTCCAGCTGGTAGCTGGAGAGTTGCCTGTTACCCTCCGGTCCAGAGCCTGTTACCTTCCGGTCCCCGCGCCCACCTAGGCACGGAATCTACCGCACTCAGTCAGTCTGTCAGTGAGAGTGACAGACACATAGCGAGAGACTGATAGTCATAGTAGAACACGTCACGTATAGATTTAGGGACACACAGTGTGTCGCTCGGGCTGCGTGGCAGGCACAGTTCTTGTGTCTGGCACCAGAACGAGTGATGCACTGTGATAGAACATATAGGAACACATAGGTACTGACACACAGACAGGCAGGCAGGGTGCGGAAGAGGAGGTGCTTTTAAATAAACTCACTAAGTGTTTCACTGGGAAAGATAGATAGCAGAAAAAACATGCGAAATTTTTTTTTTCTTTAGCTCAGAGGGTTGAGCTGATGGTTGGTGATCACAAGGTTGGGAGTTCGAGTCCCAGTTACAGGAAGGTAACTGGCTCTGGACCGGAGGGTAACAGGCAACTCTCCAGCTACCAGCTGGAGCGTGAGCGACCGAGGTTGGAGGCGAACCAGCACCGGAGCGTGTGCCTGGTTCCCAGACGCGTGCCTTATCAATGAGCCACCGCCCACCCAACCGCAGAAGCCTCAATGTTTCTTTTGTCTCTTTGATTCGGAGCTGACATCACAAAAAAAAAAAAGTTTGGTCCCATTTTCCTAAATTACTTCATATAGGACTTTAACAGGATATTTTTAGTTATTCAGTCGACTTAGCATATATGCTAATGTCTTGTTTGGATCTCAACTACGTGTTCACATCTCAAAAAGTCATTTATATATTTACTTATTGAACATATTTCAAATAAATTAGAAGTAAGATTAAAGTAAAAATGTAGTTTTTGGTCCAGTTTTCCAGAGCGACAGTGCAACCATGGACCAAATCATTTGTTTTTAAAAAGCCCGTATCTTGGTCAGTTTAACAGCTAGAGCTCTAAAATTTTCAAACGCAGCACCCAAATACCACAGCTTGAGAAATACAGCAAACATTTAAAACAGCACACGCACACACATGCACACACACACACACACATATGCACGCGTGCACACGTATACAAACATACACACACCCTTCTGTACCCCTCCGTAGCATGGATTTAACACGCACACACCGTAATGGCTCAATACCGGTGCGTCGCCACGAAGGCTAAACGGCTCTAACCTTTCAGCAGGAACATAAACACCTGACTTCCTGCCTGTTGTTTGTAGAGTGCAGTAACATCTTGTAGCACATCACGCACATATATGAACTGTAAACACAACACCGACCTGGTAGCGACACAACAACCACACGGCTTTCTCTCGTTCGCTGGTTTCACCTGCTGATTACCTACTCTCACATGGAGACACCGCCCCCTAGTGGCGAAAGCAGGATTCGACTTAAAACCAAGATTCGACTTAAAACCAAGACATCCTGACTTCTCTACATTAGGCTCCTCCCATAAACAGGAGTGAAACCAAGATCACTGCGCCACAACTCAGCCAAGGAGGAGGTTCGACCTCAGCGTAGAGTTTGAAGTTCTACTTTATCAAAAAATAATAGCAGTACTCTCTCTCTCTCTCTCTCTCTACACCAGGAAAAGGAGCCATCTTGTGGTGATTTGTGAGAATACACACGCTTGTTTCAAATTAACAAATGATTTATTCAATCACAACTTTACATTATATGCGTCCATTTTAAAGCCAGTTTACGTGAACATTTAAATAAAATTCTAAACGGGAATCCAATGTGTACTCGCAACTTTATCAGCAGCGTTCTCGTAACATCGCGCCAACAACATAACATGAGTAACATCCTCTCTGCTCCCTAACCCTCTCTGGTCGCTATGGTAACGTTTAAACATGCCTTAAACATAAGATACACCACAAAAACAAATGTAAAGTGCATGAAAAATACAACTCACCATAACGCTGAATCAGTGGGAGCCCTGAGCCTGTTTCTCTGTAAACAGACGGTCCCATTCAGGGCGAATGGGAGACACTGACACCCAGGCCCGGCCCTGGGCATCTAGTGGGCAGGGCGCCAAACTGCAATCCACATAAAGTACATTTAAATAAATATGTTAATAATTATTTTGACTTCTGGTCTGAATCTGTGAGTGTGAGATCATGACCTGTCGCCCTGAACCTGACCCGCTAAAAAAAAAAAAAAAAAAAAATGCTTTTTTGAAAAGCATAAATAACCTTTGATGTTAACAACATCTGCCCCCCGCAGGGCATGCAGCGCACAGGAGCAGAGACCTCAGCAGCGCCACACCAGCCGTCTTGCTGAAGATGAAGGAGAAGGCAGAAGGTGCTTATAAGCACAGCACCGATCTGATAACAGGGAAATAACAAGACAACATTCACATGGGGTTCTCTCGTTCGCTTGTTTCACCTGCTGATTTCCTGGTCTGAAATGGCGACAACGCCCCCGACTGGCGAAAGCAGGAATCGACTTTGAACCAATATGAATTTAATGCACAGGCTGAAATGTGTTTTTTAAACATAAAACAAGTATTTCAAATCACAAAATGCCAATGCAATTCTAGTTTGTAGCTCACTTGTTATCTGTGATCTCACACATTTATACACACAACCCATCTCCCCATCTCATATCTGCTTCTTGACTCATTCATCTTGCATGTATTGTAATGATTAAATCAATGTATGTGGAGGATCAGGAAGGAAGGCGCTGTGAGGCGATCTAGTTTGTCTCCCTGACCTTACTGGAGGACACTCAGCTGGAGGCATCCAGGTTTAAGAGGTTCAAGCATGGATGGACTATTGACATGCAGTTGACACATGTGGTTGTATTAAAGGATTTAAACAACTCCAGGTGGAGATTTGGGAGATATGCCCAGGGACTATGGCTAAAGGTCAAGTCCTCCCAAAAGACACAGACTGAAAATACTTGAGTGTAGTAATGTAAACCGTGGGATCATCACTTGATGTAATCATGAGGTCAGCGACTACATTATACCTCTGTACGCTTACTGTTCAAAAGTCCAACCAAAGGACTGCACGCCTTTCTCCTGTTGAATAAATCCACAAACCCACTGTTGCATACTCCTCAGTAAGGAAAGTCGCTATAAGCTGTCCTAAAAGTCGCCATATGACACACTCACCTAATTTGCACAATTGGATGTCATTATAATGGACGCTGGAGGAGAGAAGGTGGACAGTAACTGCGGAACGATACGTCAGAGTCTCCAAAACACCAGAAGTCTCCAAAAGTCTCCAATAACACGCTAGTCGCTTTTGTCTCAAAAAAAGTCGCCAGATTAGCGAGAAAGTCGCTAAAGTGGCAACACTGCTCAACATGTTTGTCTGTTTACAATTTGGGGACGTATGGAACGTGCATCCGTGTAAGATTCCGTCGGGAACACCGTCAGTGACTATGGTTCCTACCTGGTCACAGCAGCTCCTCATTTCAGCCAGAAGTGACAGGCAAGGGACGAAACGTTCAACAATGAACGTTGTAGCAAAATGTTAAATCATTCAAACAAAGATACTCTTTCAGCATTTTGTGTACAACATAACAAGTGAAATCGTTTTTTAAATGTACACAACAGATTCAAAAGCTGTGTTGACCTATTAAATTGAATGAAAAGTTACATTCATAGGATTGCAAAAGTGAAAAGCAAGACTCAAAATATAGCGTTTATTACAAATGGTCTTAACTGAATTCCTCTTTTTTCATTTTGAACCACGTTTTCAATGTTTTTCTATGAAACATTGAACCGTGTCATACTCTTTGTCCATGTAAAACGTTTATAAGACATTCTCCCCGCAGACATCATACAGTGCAGTCGGTGTCATGTTTCAGAGCAAAATGCAGACAAAATGTAAACATGGATGGAAATAAATTCATAAAACCTCAAAAATGCTTTTCTTCTCTCCCTCCACCGCTGCCCTCTTCGCCGCAAGGTTCTCTCAAATTTAAAAAACGCAGCATCTACAAGACACAAGAATCATTTTCTGTAAGTTTGGGGCAAATTCAATTTTTGGTCCGATTTTCCAAAAACAAAACGACAGTGTAACCATGGAGCAAATGGAAAGAGCTTAGAGCAGGGGGATCACACTCATTTTAGTTTGGGGCTCAAGTCAGAATCCCCATTAAATACAAATGATTAACATTTAATTTTCCAAATAAGCACATCCTCAACTTGTGATCAGCAACTTATTTCTCTTTAACTGTTTTCTGAAGAGCTGCTGAGTATGCAGTATTCTATTTTAACCACAAGAGAGCGCTGTGTGACATATACAGATACATACAACTTCAAAGTTTGCCCATCTACCGTTGAATCCTTTTTATTGGCTCAGCTAAATCTACACACAGGCGGGTGACATATTTTTTAATTATGAAGCCTTGTTGTGTTTCCTTTAATTTGTTACCACTCTGCTGTTTTTCAGTGTGACAGGGTGTAGAGTTTCTCAGCGCTGCTCTCCAGTCGCTCCCTGTTCTCCAGGTTGGCAAAAGAAACTTGGTGCGGCACCCCCTGGGTGCGGTAGAGGAGACCCCAGAAGCAGCAGGCAATACCAGCTGTGCTGCCACTGTCGCCTGGGAGGAGAGAAAGGAAGACAGCCAGGGTGAGAAGAGCCAGAGCCAGAGACCCCTGCAGTGAAGACACACTGCACCAATACAGTTCTCCTATCATTAATGAAGTTAGCTCCAAACATTCAAATTGTTCAGGCGGTTTTAACTCGCCACAACAGTCATCCATCATGTAGATGGGTTAAGTTGAAGATGTTTGGCCTCTCATCTGCAGCGACAATTTCACACATGGCATCTAGCAACATAAGGATACATTCATTGCTCTAAGTTTGGGGAAATTTGAATTTTTACTCAAATTCACACAAAATGTCACCTGTAACTATGGACCATAATGGTCATTTCTGAGACACTGCCCCCTGCTGGCGAAAGCAGAATTCGACTTTAGTAACATGCAAAACAGTCAGCTCACAGAGCCAACATTTTACTGACACCTCGGCTACAACAGGACATCTACCACAATCAACTACCTGTAGCCAATAGCCCTGCTGAGAACGTCAGCTGAGCTGCCATGGCTGCACCGTGCATAAAATGCTGTATACAACTTCTGACATTGTCTGAGATGGGGAAGCTACTCAGGGCAGAACCACTCTGACTTATGGTCACACAGATGGATCCATTTCAGTGAACAGTCCTCAAAGTCTTTGTGTCACTCCCCTCCCCAACAGCAAACGAGCAGACAGTCAGTAACACAGCTCAGCAGTGCTCTGGTGGCACTGGTGGTCTGCTGTAGCAGTGCACAGCAGGCCCTTGTAGGTAGTAGATTCCAAAGGGTCTCCGATGAGTCTACTGCCTACAAGGGCCTGGTGTAGCTGTGCCAGACTCTCCAGAATGAATCAGAAGCATGTGTGTCTGGCTCAACTGCAGCAGGCCCTTGCAGACAGTAGACTTTTTAAAAACTCTTTGGAAACTCCTGCTACAAAGACTTGCTGTGCACTAGCGCACTAGCGCACAGCAAGTCTAGCACTCTGAGAACATCAGCTGAGCTGCATTACTGAAACGATCTGCACGTTTGCTGCTGAGGAGGGGAGAGACACAAAGACTTTGTGGTCTATGTGACCATCAGCCAGAGTGGCACAGCCCTGAGTGTCAAATTCGTCTCAGACTACATTCGCCATGCCAGGATGCATGATATTTTTGGCACAGCCATGGGAGTGATGTGGTCTAGTTGTCTCCTTTGCTTTTAAGTGTGTGCCTGAGTACGACCAACGTTCAATTCAGGTAACTCAAGTGTGATGAGATTGCAGCATGCTAGAGAATTGCAGCTTCAGTGTGTCACACACATAGTCATACTGAAATATTCGAGTCTTTGAAAGTTTTCAAACTGAACGCAGCGGCCAAGTACTACAGCTGCGCAAAGAAATATCATTTTGATTGTCATGGTTCATGAAATGGCTGAGACTGGGAAATAACTCAAGGCTGTGCCACTCTGGCTCATGATCATATAGATGGCGACAGCACCCCTACCGGTGAAACCAGGAATCGCCCTTGAACCAATACGAACTCAATTCAATAAACAGGCTGAAATATGGTTCTTAAAAGTAAAACACGTGGTGTACATCAATGTATGTGGAGGTGCAGGGAGGAAGGTGCATTGAGGTGATCTAGAATAGCATTTATTTTTTTATACATGCTAGATATATTATGATGTGTGTGTGTGCCTCACATGCTGGAGGATGTCCTGCACGGCGCTGTAACGGGGCGCCTTTTAACGGTGTGAGGCTGTTCTGGAGAGACTTCAGGGACCTGGACAAAGAACACGTCCTCCTCTCCTCCCCCTTCTCTGTCTCCGATGCAAACCACCTCCTCTCCCTCCACCGCTGCACTCTTCTCCGCAAGGTTCTGCCCCCCCCCCACCCCCAAAGAAATTCAGTCAGAGTGAAAACTCTGTGTACAGGCGGTGGACCAGCATGTGGACGTGGAATTTTAAGGTTCAAACTAAGTGAAGCAGATGTTTAAAATCTGAAAAATGATCAGCCTTAAAATTTACAGCACATCATTCAGTCTGTTGTTTGCGGTTTACGGAATGGCCACAAGGGGGAACCAAAGCCTCAATAAAAGACAACACAACACTATGAAGATGATGATAATGATGTAATACTAACATATAAAATCTAATGATCAATTAATACCAATAAAACCTATCACTTGTACTCTTTCAGTCAGCTTTGAGTCTGTGTGTGTCTCCTCTCTCATTTTGAGGCAGATTCTCCCAACACATCCCTCCCCGGCCTGTCGATCAAAAACATAGTTGCTCTTAACTTGGCAAAGGGAAGAGCTAGAGCCCTTTGGGGGCAGGGCACAAGTAGTCCGACTGTCATAGAGACACTCTGCTGGGAGAGTGTGACTGTCATAGAGACACTCTGCCGGGAAAGTGTGACTGTCATAGAGACACTCTGCCGGGAGAGTGTATAGAAATACCTTTTGCTGAGACTTACTAAGTGTCACTGTCACTGGGCAAGATAAGTAGCACAAAACACACAGTGTAGATTCCTTTTATTTAGCTCAGAGGGTAAAGCTCATGCTTGGTGATCACAAGGTTGGGAGTTCAAGTCCCTTCACACATCAAATACAGGCAAAGTCATACATGCAGACTTTTCACCAAAATAGAACATAAGAAAGTAGACAAGTGAGAGTAATTTGCGACAGATTGTTCTTTATTTTGCCAATGCTGAAGTCCACTCGGCACTAACGCAGACTTGGATTATTGCAAAACATGTTGCATGATGTCAATTTATCAGCCGCACAGATCACTGGCGCAGCAAGAGATAGTTGCAGTTCCAGGGACATTCAGTATGGTGCAGGACCTTTGCGGCATGCAGCCCTTGAAGTACGAGACAGCTGTAAACACGGAACGAGGCAGAGCATCAGATCAATGAGGTCACAAGACTGAACTGAAGAACAACACAAAAGGAAACTGCAATACTAAAGCGGGGTTACAGCGCCCTCTGCCGTCAGAGCCTTGAATTACGCTCATGACCAATAATAAGAGTTTTAGGTCTGATGCACCTCTGAAGTACAAAAGGCAGAACTACCCTCAAATCAATTATCTTGGGAAGTTGTTACTGACAAATACGCACTTGATTAGCAAAGATTCATTCAATCCATTCAGTATTAGTGGAAAGGGGGCACTGATGAAAGTTACATACTTGGCATAAGGAAGAAGACGGTGGCACAGACGTCGTTGACGCCGGTGCAGGTCTGCTGGTTTCCAGGACAAACTCTCCTTCCACCACAGTAGCATCTTAAAGCGTCACCTGGGGGAAAAAAGACATTTTCAGTTTCAACAACAGCAAACAAACAAATAATCCTCCCATCAAAATCAACAGGCCGATAAATGTTACAGATTTTCCAGTTGATCTTGGCTGTTAAGCTCACTCACCCTGACTCACAACCAGCAGCAGCAGACACACAAGAATGGCAGCCTTCATGTTTGCACAATGTGAGGTTGATGTCCAGCAGAGTCTGCAGAGGTAAAGGTGGAGAAGGTCAGAGGATCAGAGCCCACACTGTCCCCATCACTGCTACAACTGAGGAGAACCTTTAAGAACCTGCAGATCATCAATCATGACAGTAGCTCACCTGGTCGAGTGTTAGAGGAGTGCTGAAGTCTCTGCTGGAGTGACTGACAGGCTTCCCTTTTATTCAGTCATGTTACACAACCATTGGATCCATCATTAACTTTGAATTTGTAATGCCAGGGTTTCTTACACACCAGTGCTGGGAAAAGACACAATTACATCACTGACATATGCTGGTGAGCTGCTAGCGCTATGAAGACAAATATACATGCATTTGCTTTACCTGCTTCAGATACATGATGTTTTTCTGTTGTGAGACTGTTTTCTCTTTCATTTGAAGCGTTTAGGGGAAGTGTGTTGACCCTCACATTCTCTAAATCTTGCAAACAAACACAATCAGTCACGAGACAGACTTATGAACGACAACAACACACTGTCTTTCAAAATCAATACATTAGGTTGGAAACATAAAGGGAACACTTCTGCTTGTTTTGATGACATTCTAAAGGGGACGAGCGCCAGAACAGTGCTGAGAGGAGCTGAAGCACTGCAAACAAACAAACTATGAGATGTGATGCAACGTCGCCTCACTCTCCTGTGTGTGTGTGTGTGTGTGTGTGCGTGCTCCCTTTGTTTTCTCCTAAAAAGCTTTAAAGTAACACACATTGTGACTTTGTAAGGTTCTCGTTCATTACAGTACTTGGAGGAATGATAAACCTGTTTGAGAAGGAAATGAGAATCGGATCGCTCACCTGGTTGACATCTGAGCTCCAGCACACGGACCAAAACAAGACAAGACCAGCGTGTGACTCATCAGGTTTCGAAAGTCCAGTTGGAAGAGCACGATGTACCTGATCCCATGTTTCCTTATCTCACTTACAAACAGACGAGTTCCCCTGACTGACCTTGTTGTTTCTGCGGCTTTGAGCCAAAACAAACAGCAGATATATGTATATGTTTTCTTTTCCATATCCGTGCAGCTCAATACATTAGAATCTGGTGGTCTTCTTCCTCATGAGTGTGTGGCCGACTGAACCAGACTGAGAGACGACGGAAAGGCTCAGGAAACCTCAGCAGGTGTGAGAGTTTCACTTTTTGAATTGAATTACTGAAATAAATGAACTTCTCCACCATATTCTAATATATTGAGCTGCACCTGTGTGTGACAAACATTTACCTCAGGGGAGTTTAAGTGTGACTGTAAAGGACAAAGTAAGAAGTTTCAGCATATTTTATTTTGTCAGTGAAGAAGAAACCAAAGTCAAAAACAGTAAAGTTCCTGCATCCTCTGACTTCAGGATCGTCTCCCCTCTCTTAGTGTTAAGGATCCAACAGTGGGACTTTAGACTTTAAAGCTTCATATATACAGAATATTTATTAAATATCTCAGCAAATACAGTGTGTTGACAGAAGTGTAAATCATTGAAAAATATTTTTGAAGCCTTTGAAATCAATCAGATGAGTAAAGAATCCTGTTATCATGTTTACTGCTTTGGTAAAGAAACATTATTAGATTTATTCAAATTTCCTGAATGACCTCATCTCCACATAAAATGGAGATTTACAACTGAAATCATGAATTAGTGCTTTGATATTACATAATCCTGGTCCAAGATCTCTGTGACTTCATATCAGGTCAGAAAGAAATGCTGAGCTAGGAACAAAACATTGAGAACAAAAGCAATCTACGCTGCGCTGCACAGACGCTGTGCTCTCTCTGTATGCACGGGGAAATAAAGAGCGGCCAAAACATCCAACCAGTCTGTCTTCACCCCACACACACACACACACACACACACACACACACACACACAGTTTGTGCACACAATCAACAGGTTGTCATGTAGAATGCTTACACATTAAATTTGGAAACCTTTTCCTTAGGAAAAAGAATAAACAGCTTTACCATGCGAGGAGGTAACAGGCGTCGTCAACTGTAAATTGATCTTACGGTGTTGGAAAATATATCTTTATACTGTTTACCTGTATACTGGAACCCGGGGCCTTCTGAAAGACACTTCAGTGAAGCCAAGGTAACGCACAAATGACCTGCTGTTGCATAGAAATGATGTGAATTGCATGGAGTTTAACAAATACGAGCAGAGCAGTCCAGACATGGAGGGGAGAACACGGCTCACATCTACAGCCTCCAGCACAGTGTGTCTTTAAACACTGACACAATGTGAAGTTCAGTCACTTAAAGTTCCGTGTCCAGGGTTGCTTTTCCTTACATCTGTAGTCCAGTCTTAGTCTGTGAGGTCCAGACACCACGACTGATCTGTGCTCTGAGTCTGCACGCCTACACTGGATCTCCGGGATGACACGCTCCCGCTGTCCCTGCTCTCCGTGGAGCCCCCGTTCCCCAGCAGGCACTCCAGACTGGTGTGCTCCACGGCGGACGAGTCGCCCAGCGGGACGTGGGGGTCCAGGGCGTCCGGCGAGCTGACAGATCGCTGGCTGGAGAAGGCGGGCGGAGAGGGAGACAGAGGGTGGAAGGAGAGCTGTGACTCCTCGCTTCGGTAGACCGACGCGTCCTGGCTGAGAGGGTCAGACGCCTGAGAAGAGATGTCCCGTTGTTTGGTCTGTGCCGAGGGGAGACGGGGCTCAGAGGGCAGGTAGAGTTGGGGATAAGAGTTGGCTGTGGAGGCCGACAGGCCGTGTGTGGACGTGGGGGCGTTACGCAAAAGGCAAGAGTACTCCCCGCCGCCGCTCGGAGGCTCCAGGCACAAAGTGGGCTGGGACTGGCTGATGGTGGTGGAGCTCTCACTCAGAGGTCTGCTGTTAGAGTCTCGGTGGCCAGAGCGAGATACAGAGCCGAGAGTTCCACCCTGGAAGTCCGGGCTGATGCCGAGGAGAGACGTGCCGGCCCAGGGAGGTCCTGGGGTCTCGCTCCCAGAGCTATGAGGCAAGTCTGACCTGGGAGCAGAGTTCACAGAGCGCGACGAGCAGAGGTGAGCGCCCGCTGGACTGGAGGAGCGCTGCTGGCACCGGGCCTCCGCTTGAGAGCCGCTGTAGCCCCGATGCTGGGAGCCGCGGTGGCCGTCGTGGCCGGCGGGGTCATGGTGGAGGAAGCCGGGGGCCGCGTTGAAGGACACGGCGGCGTTGGGGGCGGAGGGAGGGTTGGACACCATGTGGACGGCGTACGGGTAGGAGGACATGGAGGACTTGTAGTGCTGCATGGTGACGTGGGCCTGGAGGAGGTGCATCATGTGGTGCAGGTTCTTGGTGAGCTCAGATACTTCCTGGTTTAACGTGCACATCTGTGTGGAGAGCACACACAGTTTGGAGGTTACACACACACATTTAAGACTGAAACCAGATCTGAGACCAACAAACAGCTCCACGCAATTCAGGACACAAACTAGGACGATTCTTTTACGTCTTAATCTCAGGGCTGCTGTCCACTTACTATAATTTCCCTGTGACCTCACAAGAGAGAAGCAAACTATTCATAATCCTCTCTGTGACTTCAACAAGTGGCTTCTTACGCACACGTGAAATCCAGAGGGACACGTAGAAGATCTGGCTGAGGTACAGAGGGAGGAAGGAAGACGGAACGCTGGGCAAGCAGACGGTGAAACAAAAAGGAAAAAGGGGCCAGAGAGGAACCACGAGTGAGCTTCCTCAGAATGCTGAGTCAGCGCTCCAGACTTTTTCCCCCTGCATTGCAGAAAAGTGCCCAGCTGATTAATTGATATCTTCTTCTTCATCACCTGCCTCGGCCCATCTGGACGCTCCAGCAGCTCCTGACTGCAGCCCATTTACACTTCACACCAGAGAACCACGCTCCTCTTCTTCTCTACTTCTCTGCTCCTCCTCACACACACTTTTATCTTCACTGAGTGTGTAACTGCGTCCTGTTTGACCGCAGACCAGGCGAGCCAATTAGACGGGAGGAGTGCGTCTCATCAGCCACATCATCTTTCATCTGTTTACCTTTTGGTTGAGCTGACCCACGCTCTGCCTGACCTCCTCCGTCTCCTGCAGCAGGGCGGCATTCGCCTGCGCTGAAAATGAAAAGACGAGAGGGGAAGAAGAAGAAAGTGAGACGGATGACACAATCAATGCACGCCACCCCGGGCGCTCATGAATATTCAAATGAGAGATGAACTAAGCGTCTTCCCCCCGGGCGTCGCTCCATCTCTGTGCTAATTTGGACGGCGTGATGGGAGGTGTGGAGGACGGATTACAGCCTGGACACCTTTGGTTAGGATGAGACTGTTATGATGTGATTCATCCTCCGGGGGGCGCCAGAGGGCTGAGGTCTCGCTCATTGTTGTGTGTGTAGGAGCAGATGCTGTCAGTCACTGCTGGGATTTGGAATCTAGTTGGGTGATTTGTGTGTTTGTCAAATGTGTGGATTGAATATTTTAAAGTTGTAACTAAGGGTTCAGGAAGGGTGTGTGTGTGTGTGTGTGTGTGTGTGTGTGTGTGTGTGTGTGTGTGCGTGCGTGCGTGTGTGTGTGGGGGGCGAGACGGAAAACCTTAAGGTCCCGATTCGTCCCAACCTATCAAATCAAACGTCTCCGTGTTGACATGTTAGACTCCCGGCGACCATTTCACCCCTCCGCCCTCTCAGGTTTCCACCCCAGAAGGAGACAGGGGGCAGCACCGGGTGAACCCTTGGAGCCCGGGGGCCGTGTCACAGCTTGAGGTGCGTCGTCTTACCTTGGTTGCGTCCACTCGCGCTGGCTCCGTTCCCGCTCTGCTCCACGTTGAAACGGAACGCGCGCCCATTGTCCTCGATGCCGTCGACAACCCTGGCGGGAAGGAGAGAGGGAGAGGGAGGGGGCGGAGTTAGTGTAACAGTAGAGGGTTTTTCAATTATCACAGAGCGGGCAGAAGACGCCACGAGAGCCGCTGGCTGGCAGACGCTGATGTGGGGTTAACGCGGGGAGACGAGGCTTGGCACCCGGAGGGGACGGGACACCTGAGCCGTACCCGGGCCGCGCCGCGTGACTCCCAGCCACATTATGAATACATGCGGTGGGAAGCGGGCGGCCGGGCGGACGGATGAGGTGTTCTGTTCGCTCGACACGCGCTGATGTCCGCTGAAATACGGGATGCAAATGTAATCCATTTGCCTCAACAAGACGCTTCGGGTTTCTACGGCAGGCCGTTAGAGAGCGAGCGGCTGCAGCTGGTTTGGATCGACTCAAAGGTTCTGTGGCGACTACAGGTGGCTACTGTGGTGACGGAATGGGCTGTTTGTGTTTCCAGTGGCATGATGAGACTTGAATGATTGTCTTAGGGAGTCTAAACATGGATCTGCAGTACCTGGGGCTGAGGTCCGGGGGTCCGCAGCAGGTGACGGTGGGGATGAGTAGCTTGGCGGGCTTCTGCTCGGCCCCCGACTCTGCCTGCGCCGCGGCTGAGGCGTTGGCGCCGGCGCGCTCCCTTTTGGGCGGCGGCTGCGGGGAGGAGGTTTGCCCGCGGCTGAGGTTGGGCGAGCGGCAGCGGCGGAGGGCGTTGAACTGCCGCAGCTCGTCCCCCAGCAGGTTCCCCAGCGAGGTGCGGCGCACGGGGCTGCTGAAGTTGGGCAGCAGGAGGTTGCGGCGGGAGCGCGTCGCCGGGGAGAGGTGGAAGGTGTCGCCGGGGTCGTCGCCCATAGTTTCCACTATGGAGGGAAACCTGTGCTCACCCCGAGTGTTCTGGAATACAAACACACACACTCCAACTTAAAATCCTTCACTCTGATCTCATTACAAACCTACAAACCCCAAACCACAGCAGAGACAAACAAACAGATTGGTTTCCTATTTAGGAGTGGAGGTTATTGATCCACTCCAGGGACTGAACTGCTGCTCTGCTCACCCTTAGTATCAATACGTCCTGGTTAAGATGATGTCCTGTCACATTTTGGTGTAATAATAATAAGAGATCATTTGAGTCTGGTGTGATCTATGAGGAAGAAGCTTGCAGGCGTATTCAGAATCAGCACCGCCTCCTCAGGTTCTGTGGGTCTGATCTGCTGTTTCTATCTGCGTCTGAAGCTTGGGAACATAATTTGTCGGGGGAATACAATCTGGCTTGATATTGGTGAGTGCAGAGTGTGTTTCTGTGTGTGCAAACTGCTCCTGAGGGGATCCTGAACAAGTTTCCACCTCTCCAACTCGTAAACTCTGGGACGGGGCAGTAATGATCAGCCGGAGCCTTTTGTTCCTCTTTAGAGAGAATGGATTTGTACGGAACTCACGTGTGAAAGCCGGGGTGACCTTGACAGCCTGGCGAAGCCCTGCAGTGACAAGAATACAACAAGACGGGTTAGAGGAAGAAACACAACACACAGGGGCGAAGAAGGAGGAGGAGGAAGAGGAGGAGGAGAGGCAGGACTACGTATGGATCCAAACGCATTTCCCTCCTTTCTTATCCCATTTGACTTTATTTAAATGAACTCGGCCGGCGACGTGGCTGAAGCACATTTCCTAACTCCACTCCTCACAGCAGGGGGGTTCTGGGAAAGTACGAGTCCTTTCTAATGGCGTGGGGGAGAATTTGATAGTGACGTAGCATAATCTCCTCCCGTATGGCAAATGGAAGTGTGGCAGTGTGAAGCCTCTCGCCCTGTGTGTGTCCGTGTGTGTGTGTGTGTGTGTGTGTGTGTGTCTTACAGCATCAGTAATGCTCTGTGACGCAGGAAGGAGAGCGCTGCGGATGTGCGGTACATCTAATCCTTCACTGACACACACTTTTGAGCTTGAAACTCATCAAAAATGTGACTTTAATTCCGAATCTTTGCATTTTCACTGGACGGGTGAAACGTTTCTTCAAGGAGCAAATTCCCTTCGTTAGGACGTCGATCCCTGGAGCCAGAGGGAAGATCAACCAGCCAGCAGAGGAATCGACTGCCAAATGACAGTAATGGAACATCAATATCAATTAAAAGGCCTCTAATGACACGTGTCCCACATAGCAAAATGGCTTCCCCACTGTAATGATGAAGTGTGAGGCGCCAGCTGCTGCAGAAAGTGTGTGTGTGTGTGATGAAGAGGACACACTGAGAGATGAATTCATTCATTAATTCAGACGGTGTGTTGGTGTGAAAGGATGCAGCGACCTCCCCGACAAACGCCCGTCTGACCGGCCGCTGCTCGGTGAAACCCGACCTCCGGCGTCTCCCCGCGGTGCTCCATCATTAGACACCACCAGGCCCTCCACTTTGCCTTGGCCCCCTGGTGGAGGAATGACTTTCCCCAGGACACGCAGTCGAAAAGTCGAAACTACTGTAAAAGTTGAGTTTATGAATATGTTTAGCTGAATTAGAATGTGTGTGTGTGTGTGTGTGTGTGTGTGTGTGTGTGTGTGTGTGTGTGTGTGTGTGTGTGTGTGTGTGTGTGTGTGTGTGTGTGCTTGTCCAGGTAGCTGAGCTTGGTGCCTGTGCATAAACTCTGAGCAGATGGTGCGAAAGAAGTAGGCTGCTAGTGCTCGTGATCTGCAGCCCCACACACACACACACACACACACACACACACTCACACACACACACACACACACACACACACACACAAACAATGTAAAAGCTCCTATATGTAACTTTCCCTGTGGTCTGTGTGTTTCTATGTGGAGTTAAACTCTTGTGTGTTGTGTTTGTGTTCCTTGTGAAGCTGACAGACACACACACACACACACACACACACACACACACACACACACACACACAGCACAGATGCCCCGCCCCTTCATGTGCCAAATTAAATGCACCAAACCTAATTAATTGGCTAATGGGCGAGAAAACCTTTGAAAGAAAAATAAGTGGGAGCCGAGGAGGACGGAACTCAAAATAAGAGCGGGGGGGGGGGGGGGGGGGGGGAGTCTATGTTTACTTCATCAAAGAAGCGGCGGCGGGGGCGGCGTTGCTTTGCTTTAAAGGATGTGGAACGCTGAACTTTGCTGAGCTCTTGTGTTTCTACAAGTAAACTCTCACTAAACTAAAACTTCAGAGACAGATGAAGAATGAGATTGTGTGAAAATGGTCTCTGTGTGTATTGTGTGCCGCTCTCCTGAGGAGGCACAGGCAGTGCCGGGGTGTGATGTCATCCTGCAGCGCTTTGGGGCGCAAACTGAGAAGCGACGCGCCTGCCAGTCGCGTTCAGACGTGATGATTAGTGTGACAAATGGAGCCGGGGACGGCCCTTTGGCCAGGAGAGCAACAGAGGACACACAGGAGGAGCAGCAGGAGGAGGAGAGCCTGACAGGTCAGAGACGCTCCACACCAACACAACAACAAGAGCTATTGGATCCATTTTGTGAGAGATGAGTGTGTGTTTGCGGTCAGTACCTCCTCCTGGCTGCCCTCTCTCAGGTTGTAGGTGAGGTTGTTGTGGATGTCGGAGGTGAAGACGCTGGCGTACTCGGGGTAGAGCTCCAGCACCTCCTTCAGGCCGCGCACACTGATGTACTGCAGGTCGCAGTAGGTCAGCGCCTTCACGTCGGCGTTGGTCTTGATCACCTGGTCCATCCCGGGAAGGTCGGATCCGATCAGATCCCCTTTCCCTGGAAGAGAGAAGCGTTTCTGGGGTTAGAACAAAGCTTTATCACATCTTATTCGCTCTCGTCAACCTCATCTTGAGCGTCAGGGTGAAGAGGGACGTGACCCCGGCGCCCTTCTGACCCGGCTACACACCTAACAAGGCCAGCACCACGCTGTCCTTCAGCACCTCCAGAGAACCCGAGCAGACAAAGTAGTTGGCGTGCAGCGCGTCGCCCTGGCGGATCAGATACTCCCCCGGGGCGCAGAAGGAGGTTTTGATGTGGAGGGAGAGCGAGCGCAGGCAGCCGCGGCTCGCCCCCTTGAAGACGGGCAGCTGCAGGATGTCCTTGTTCAGGTGCATGGCGATGTCGGCGCGCAGCTCGTCGGGGAAGTCGTGCAGGAGCTGCGGGGGGGGAGGTGAGACAGGTGTGACAGGTGTGACAGGGATCGGTCGGCGGGGAACAGGACTGTGCTGTCACCGGCTAGTTTATAGAGTTTAAGCCCCAGATGCCAACATGACATCACTTTCAGGGCTGTGTGTGTAATGAAGCGACCACGTGGACACACTCCTCCTACCTCGTTGGCGTCGATGCCGTTGTTGACCGACCATGTGGTCTGGAAGTACTCCAGCATGCGTTGCTTGAGCTGCTGGGGCAGACGGTGGACGCGGATGAAGTCCTTCAGGTCCTTCATGCGTGTGTGATAGAGGGAGCGCCGCGAGTACATGCGCTGGATGATGGCCGTCACGTTACCGAAGACCACGGCGTGCATCAGTGCTGCGGAACAGAGGAACACAAACGGCTCAGATTTGTATAAATAGAAATGTAAAAAACCTTTTTTTCACTATTTCAAAATATGTTTTAGAAGTAAATAATAACCCGGCTTGTTTTTTAATAACTGCCGTATCAGCCTAACTAATATTAGCTTATTAAGACGACCACAAGCTGCGTCTTTAAGGGCAGCCAAAGTACCCAGCCCACTTCCTGCTAAGATTCACGCACCGCCGCGCCAAACCTGAGGCACGGTGAGCGCCAGGAAGGAAGGAAGGGAGGGAGGGAGAAGGGAGAAGAGAGAAGGAGCCCTGAGTGGTGTCAGACGTACCGCCAATGAGCATGGTGCAGATGGAGAAGATCTTCTCGGCGTCCGTGTTGGCACAGACGTTGCCAAAGCCCACGCTGGTCAGACTGCTGAGGGTGAAGTAGAGGGCGGCGATGTAGGAGCTGCGCACCGACGGGCCGCCCACCGTGCTGTTGGTGTACGGCGTCTCCAGGCGTTTGCCCAGCTCGTGTAACCATCCTTGGATGGACAGACAAATCAATGCTCAAATGTTACGCTTTCTGTCTCGCAGCCTGTCATTCTCTCAGGTCAGCAGGCGTGTGTGTGTGTGTGTGTGTGTGTGTGTGTCAGCAGTGTCAGGAGACGTATCAGGGAAGAAATAGATTGGCTCCTCCAGGGATGAATGAGTGTTAATTAGCAGCTATGACCTAAGCTCCCTATAGACGCAATACACAGATACAAAGTATGCATGAACACGCATACACACACACACACACACACGCAGAAACACACATTACATCGTGGTCAAGAGATGTTTATTCCTCCTCTTATCTCTGCATGTACCAGTTGCTGTTTGCGATTATTAAATTTACCCTGCAGAAGAAAAGAAAGGGAACGTTTCGGCGTCTGAAGCCGTGAAGAAGACTGAAGAAGACTCACCGATGTCCCAGCCGTCCGGGTCGTTGATCTCTATCTCTTTGCGTCCGATGATGTACCAGATGCAGGCCATCCAGTGTGCCAGCAGGGCGAACATGGACATGAGCAAGGTGAGCACCATGGCGCTGTACTGGGAGTAGCGGTCCAGCTTCTGCAGGAGGCGAAGGAGACGCAGCAGCCGCACCGTCTTCAGCAGGTGGACCAGAGAGGTCTGAGGAGGAAGAGCTCAGATGTTAGGACTTCTCTTGTTTGCGTGGTGGCCGGGCTGAATGTGACAGATCGGCGATCTACTCAAAGCACGAATCGTTACTTTGGCAGCGCTTCTCTCTTAAGTCGATGGAGAAAACAAAAACAACAAGCACCACCTGAGTTCTCACCACTGTGATGTTAAAGGCGTAGAGCAGGTCAAAGGGCAGCGCCGCCACCAGGTCCACAAAGAACCAGGTGGTGGCGTAGTGGAGGCAGATGGAGCGCGACTCGTACACCACCTGGCCCGACTGGCTCACAAAGGTGGTGCGGAAGTTCAGGATAATATCTGAAAACAAGCGAAACTTTAATATTCTGTCTATTCTTAGTATTGTATTCACTGTTTTGTGTGTGTATTCTTCATTGTTTTGATGACTATTTCCCATATTTCTTCACATTCCACATCACTATTCTCAGTTTATGTTTGGTATTTGACTCATTCTGCTTCATGTTTATGCATGGTGGGATCATTAAAGTGTGTGTCAGTCTATGTGAGGGCGTAATTAAAAGTAAATAAGCGATCTGCACAGCGTGAGCGATGACAGCTGGGGTATGGCGGCGTTTTAAACAGATCCATACGGACGGATGGTATTTGCCAGGCGGATCATGCGACCCCGTGTGTCAGCGTGGCGAGCAGACGACGGGGGAGACCTCCGGGTGCCTGCGCTGACTCAGCAAAACCTCGTCTGTGGCTCCAAGCTGTCCATATCTGCAGGTTTTCAAACCCCAAACGTGTCTCTGTCCTATCTTTCTACATCCTCACCTAAGATAAAGAAAATCTCCACGGCGATGTCGCTGACGATGGTGGAGCGCGACGCCGTCTCCGAGTCGTCGTACGGCGTGAAGCAGACGTTGTAGGGCACGGTGACGGCCACGTAGAAGGTGGCGAGCAGGATGAGCCAGTCCCACAGCGCCTTAGACACGCTGTAGTGCAGCAGGATGAACCTGGACTTCTGCACAGCGGCCACCTTGTACTCAGGTACAGACGGCTTATCGAACATGTTCTGTTAGGAGGCAAGGAGAGGAGGAGCAAGTGAAGAGCGTGTGTAATGGGAAAGAGGCACACACACACACACAAAGACAGACACACACTGACACACACTCACACAAACTTACACAGACACACGCACACACACAGAGACCCACACTCACACAAACTTACACAGACACACGCACACACACAGAGACCCACACACACACACACACACACAGAGACCCACACACACACACAGAGACCCACACACAGAGACACACACACACACACACAGACAGAGACCCACACACACACAGGGGATGGGCCTTTTGTAAGTGAGACCAAACACACACTCATAACAGCTCCTTGAATATCACACAAACATACAAAACGAGCAAAACACATGAAAGAAATCTGCATGATTGAATAATTAGCCAGCCAGATAAAGGCGATACATGATAATCAGATGTGGCCAATATAAATGTCAACACCCTCTCTGGTACACGGACCAGAGAAGCTTCAGTACAGGACAGTGAACTGGGGTGAGACAGATAAGGTGACGCCGCCGCCGCCGCGCTTTATCAGTCTCTCTCAAACACACGGTGATAAACTGTCAAACGTCTGCGTAACAATGCTGAAGAAAAGACGGATGGGAGCGCGATCGGCGAGGAGGAAACTGGAATCCGATACGTGACCGGGCCTCGGCTCGGCTTCCATCCTCTCTCGACGCCTTTGTGGCGCTCGGTGAAGCACGATGGCAGCGTCGCCCTGCGGGAGAACGAGCTGATCCGGAGAATCTCAACGTGTCGCTTCTTATTTCTTCTATTCCCAGCAAATTGCGCGCACATCCATTCATCTCCTTTCAATATATTTTACGGAGGAATTCCAATTTGCGGGGGAAACGATGAATCGCTCGGGCTGATGAGTCGGGGAGTCGATTTGGCACATAATGACTCTGCAGATCTCAGAACGGGGGCCATCCACTCGGCAGATAATAGCCTTAACCGTGTTTAGGAGACGGGAGGCGAAGCTATTACCTTTGACGGCGGGGAGAGACAGAAAACAGAGAGGCGAGATAAACGAGCCGTAATTCATCCGAGAACAATGTGGTCACCTCGCCGTCTGCATAATCAAGCCTTCAACTGGATTTTTCCGTGTGCGTGTTCAGAGGGCCGCCGCGCTCCGACGAGGGATAGATAGACTATTTGGTAATGAAGAGACGGCGGAGAAAGAAGAGGAAGAGCAGGAAACAGAGACGAGAGTTAATAAACTGTGTGAAATGTTTTCTGTGGTGAGAAGCAGGATCCTATCTTGTCAGTCGGTGATTGTTGTGCATATACACATCTTCCTCAACGACAAATAATGGAAGAAATGGACTGAGCTCGCTTGAAAATGGACAATAAACATAAAGAAGCATTTTTGATGTCTTGCACAAAGACATTCATCATGAGGAAGGAACCTGCTGATGCTGTGAACAGCTGTGCTCATGTTAATGACGGGTCGAGCGGCGTCAGCAGAAAGCTTGGCCCTGTCATTTTTTTTTATTTGCCTTACATCAGAGGTCAGGACGCCCGCCCCCGACCTTTGCTCCGTGCGGCAGGCGAGCGAGCACATCGGCGTGATTGGAAAAAAAAGCAAAGCCCGGCGGACGCGGCGACACGTGGGACCGCGTGTCACAAAGCTGCGGTTGATCTTTGCACTTCATTAAGTCGAGCCGCTGCCCCCAGGGTTTTACCGCTCACACTACATCCCCCAGAATGCTTTGAGCTTCACCGCGGGTTAGAAAAAAAAGAGGAGGAAGATGAGGAGAGTGTCCTTGAAGGGGTGAAGGACACACGTGGCTTCTCATGTGTGCCACCACGTTTGCTCACAGGCACAGAATCTGCAGAGCTTCATCACTTTGCACTCGGATCCTAAAATAGCAACACTACAGCGAGCATTAGAACTCTGTTACACCTTTGCTGCACCGTGCAAAACTTCCAACTACCCAACAGAAACCTGAGGCATTACTTCTTATAAAATACAATTTCTCTTTTGCAAGCTGTACAATAATGGGAAGACCGAGTGAATAAATATAGAAACAAAGGACGTAGAAGCTGTGCACTCTATTTCACAGACTTAACCCCGGGGTAAAAGCCTCCAGACTGAACTATTTGTCTCTTTAATAACCCTTTGACAAGTAGTAAAAGCTGAAGGAGAGAACGGCAGCGCTCTCCTGGGTTCCGAGCTGTCGGTGTGCCAGGGTGTGTTTGAGTACCCGGGCTGGCAGATGTAAACAAATGAGTCAGATGGTCCGTGTCAGTCACCAGCCTTCAGGCAAAGCAAAGTTCAAGCACAGGAACATTTTTGCATCTTTCTACATTCCATTTAAGACGCAGGAAGTGCTGTAAAAAATGCAGTTCTGTGCACCATCGGCTGCCTCTCTTATGGCTGTAAGCTCTTTTAAACGCGCGTGTGTGTGTGTGTGTGTGCACGTGTGTTTTCTCCAGCCGAGGCAGCTCCATTCTTTTCAACTTGTTTGGCTCTATTCACAGCAGGGCCGGCTGGCTGTGGTGTGGAGGCAGAGGAACACATTGCCAGCTATCTGCTGATGACAGAGAGAGAGGGGGAGAGAGGGAGAGAGAGAGAGAGAGAGAGAGATAAAGCCAGAGAATGACGGAAAGAGTGGCAGACAGGTAGAGACAGAATGAGAGAAAATATAGCCCGGTGAGAGCGCAGGTTAGAGGGGAGAGAGATGGAGAAGGAAGGCGAGATAATACAAACGACAGAGCGAGTGACAGACAAGCAGGGAGAGAGAGAGAGGCGGCGGGATCCAGAGGGATGAAAGGGAGAACAGATGAGGTTACAGCAGGGAGGGAGGGAGGGAGAAGGATGGGGAGGAAACATGTAAAAGCAGAGAGAGAGGGAGCTGAAATGAGAGAGAGAGGATAAAGGGAGAGAACCTGCCTCCCCATTATTTCCTCTCAATTCCCCTGAATAAACAACTTATAAAGTCTAAATGAGGCTTTAGAGAGAAGATCCTCTTATACCGACCGATCACAACACACGGGGTGACACTTGAGTCACTTTGATTATTACATCACTACACTGCAGCCCAAAGAGTCACATCCAGCCACTTCTATGCAAACGGCAGAGTCAAATCCATCATGCTAAGCTAACAGAGATGCAGGGATTTGAATTTGATTTGCCTCCGATTTACCTCAATGCAAAAATCCCTCATCATGGCACGATGGCAACCGACCAAAGCCTTCCAATGGGCGAGGATATGTGCCACTTTGCTCCCCGGCTTCCTTTTGTGTGCTTTGGTCGGGTTTGTTTTGGAAAATGGACACCGACATGAAGCAAATATCCAAGCTGACGGAGCCGTGAATCCATTTTCAAGTTTGTCTGCGCAGTTTAACGTTGAGTTTTAGCTTAGATGAGTAGGGGCTAAGCGTTGCCGTGGTTACATGTATTTTAATAGGACTCGCACACTGATTTGAATGTGGACAATCACTACAGATTTGTGATGCGTTCTTAGAATTCCCTGGCCTAAACAGTGCTCACATGCTTTATCATGCAGGTTTGACAATTTCATTATTTATTTTAATATATTCATAATCCATCACGGGGTTAATTTTCGAGATTTTCATCATTCTCGCAATGTTTTGGGAATTCCTGGATCCATCCCTGGAGATCCACAACTGCCATCTCTGCCTAAATGAGTTTGTGACATTCTCACAGTGGAGGAAATGAAACATAATGATGTGAGAATAAAGCTGTTTGAGTTCTTACAGAGAGAGTTTAATAATAATAAAGTCATGAAGCCGAGCAGCAGCAGCACGATGGGTTTGATGTCCTAATACTTCACAATAAAAGCATAATGTCACACACACACACACACACACACACACACACACACACTCCTGAAAATTTCAACTTAACTCCCGAAATCTTGACTAACTAATTAGCCGGCGGCGGCGAAAACAAAAACATCTCATTCCGTTTGTCCGTCTGTGTGCCTTTCATGTTTTACGTCATCTCTTCTTGTTTTTCTCTCTAAGCCGCCGAGTAAAGGGGGCGCTCGCTCAACCCCATCATTTTTTATTCATGAACACAAAAACAAGCTATTTTCTAAAATGCAATGAAGCCGTTTGTCTAACAAGAAAAGGCCCAGAATCCTCCGCTGAGACTCCACAGTCAGGGATGATGGAAACATATCTGACACAGATGTGTGTGTGTGTGTGTGTGTGTGTGTGTGTGTGTGTGTGTGTGTGTGTGTGTGTGTGTGTGTGTGTGTGTGTGTGTGTGTGTGTGTGTGTGCTCCATCATCTTAAGTGTGTCACGTCCCATTAGTGCTTTGCATCTTATTTCCCATTCAAACTGTGTTGCGGCTGCTTAAGACGACTGTGATGATGGCAGGTCTGAGAGTTAGAGGTTTTCTGCGAGTCACTGATGGACGGGAATCAGGAGACGCTGGCAAAGCCCCAAAGACACACACACACACACACACACACACACACCTGCACTTTATCCACATTCCAGCAGAGGTTTGGAAGCCTCAGAAGCTACAACGCTGCAACAGACCGCAGCAACAGCATCATTTGAATTTGTGTATCATGTGATCTGCATCTTACATTCCATTTGCCTGCCACGTCCCTCAGAGAGCTCAGACACAACAACAAACCTCTGATTCTGTGTGTGATGTCACTGTGGCTGTTACAGCACCACCATCAGGCCGACCGATCGATCGGTTGATGCGTCAGTAGTGAGCGCACACGTCCGCAGAGATGAATACATTTATGAGCTGCAGCACTGTTTGCACAATGAGCCACACACACACTCAACTTTGGCTGCCAATTATAGCAAAACAGAGAGAAATATCAAAAGGACAAAGATAGAACTTTTGTCAGTCTGGGTCCAGACGTTGCACATGTAAGAGTTTGTGACTAACGGCCCAGGAGGGGAGACAGAGATACGAGGATGGAAAGGGAAATAGTTGGAGTTTTGATTCTTTAATTTGCGGTTTAAAAGTTACAGGGCTAATCGTAAATGTGGCGATTACAGCGCCACCATCAGGCCGACCGGCGCCACAATCGACACAGCTTCCTCCCTCCATCACGCCCAACCTGCCCAGCAACGCAAACTCTTCTTGGCTGAGGTAGAAACCGACTAAATAAAGGTGGATTATTAAATATTATGACATGGTGGGTGTGAGTGATGGGAAGGTGGAAGACTGTGTGTGTGTGTGTGTGTGTGCGTGCGTGTGTGTGTGTATGTGTGAAAAAGAGAGAAGCAGAGAAAGTGATTGCTGATTTTTCATTCTTTCAATCCTGTGGTAATACAGTGTGTGTGTGCGTGTGTGTGTGTGTGAGTGTGTGTCCTTGTGCGAGAGAAAGGAACGCTGTGAAAAAGACGAGACCGTACTGAGAGTTCTGCACTGATGCGTTTGAGTGTCAACCACTGCGCAGTTCCACTCCGTGTGGGTCTCTGGTGTGTTTGTCCGTATGCCGTATGTTTCCCTCCGCTTCCCTCAGAGGTAAGGCCATCGTTTACTGCCTGCCTAAGTGTGTGTGTTTGTGTGCACCTCAGGAGTGGGTGTGTTATGTTTAATCCCAGTGAACCGTGCCATCTGTGAGTCGGTGGGATTAGAGGGAGGGAGGGAGGGCGAGAGAGGGAGAGGGGGAGAGGGGGAGGCGGCTCATGGAGTCCCAGGAAGACGCCTGCAGGTTCGGCCCCAAAAAGTAACCCTGAATCTCTGGAGGTCGGGGGATGTTTCTATACGTACATACAGTATATCATCTTCATCTTTCCGCTGCTAAAGCTCCACTTATATTCCAAAATAAGCGATTTGAAAGCGACCTGCTGTCTGTCACACCTGCCTGTCGTCTCAGAGGATCAGATTGTGATTCACCAACGATTCAGAGCCTCAAACATATCTGGAATTGGCAATGGCAGCTTGGAAAACAGATACAGAATGTTTTAAATGAAAAAGCGAACCAACCGCTCAATCAGCACTGGACGTGTGCGCGTGTGTGTGTGTGTGTGTGTGTGTGTGTGTGTGTGTGTGTGTGTGTGTGTGTGTGTGTGTGTGTGTGTGTGTGTGTGTGTGCGGACAGGAGGTAAAAGCAGCATGCCGATGAAATGTCGTGAGGCATCCAAATCTGTCCAAAAAACACACAACACCCATTTGCTTTCTCTTTTGTGAAAATGCAAATTCTGCCCACATGAAGTATTTTTAATTCACCCCTGAACAGCTTTAGGTGGAAACAGCACAGAGGGAGTGGACAGTGTGACAATAGGCCCGGCTGGTTACACAGCCACGCTGGGGATTGAGTTTATATGTGCCGACGCCGGGACAAGCTGTTCTGGTTTTATTACTGGAGAGCTCACACACACGCACGACTTCATTATGCAAAGCCTTTGTTCGGTCATAGTGGCAATCTGACCTAAACTAAGGTCCAAAACAAATAACCTCTTAAGATACTTCAGAGACTCTCACACACACACACACACACACACACTCTTGAAAGATAAGGGCGGATAATTCCACGGGCAGATAGACGCACCTGAGCTTGAGAGAACCACACTCTTCCCTCCCTGCATGTACCGACTGCAAACACACACACACACACCTCGTTTTGGACCCAAAGGTCATCCGGGGTAAGAACCTGATGACATCATGGCTCACATGCTGGAGGACCCTGCACCGTGTCCAGACCGCTGGACCCAGCCTCATTAAAGGCTGATGACACCTGGCTGGCTGTGACCTCACCCCGCCTAGTGACCACCCTGGGTCTCCTAGCAACCGCTGCTGCAACACTGACCTGGATATTTGTCCATGTAAAGGCAGAAATACTACAAAATAATACATTCTGTGCAAGAAAAAGCAGCAGGGGCACGAATCCAATGTTACAAAACACACGACAACCATCCGGGAGATGACCTCACACCCGTTGGACTTCCTGTCTCTCTCTCTTTGTCGATGGTACCGTTGGATGTGTTGAATGAGAGTGACACAGGTACTCACGTTGCTCAGGTTGACCTCTCCTTTGCCGCCCCTGGAGAACTGGCTGGTCAGCTGGTACAGCATGGTGCGACCACGCTTCCTGGCCTCGCTGAAGTGAGTGCTGCTCTTCCTCCTGCGCCTCTTATCCTCTGCAGGTCGACACACACAGACACACACACAAATCGAATCAGTTTGTGAAGAAAAACATGGAATAAGAAAGTAAACAAGAAATTCAGAGTTGAGGTGACCCAACTGGATTGTGTGCGGTGATGTTTGTGTAGTTAATGTGTTTCAGAGTTACACACGGGTGAGAGAGGCACAGCCATCAGTGTTACGCTCTCCTGCTCCACTTTCATTGAATTGCGGTGCGGTGAAATGACAGCCAATTCCCGGCGGGACGGTGTTTCCAGCCGTGTGTGTCCGAGTTCCACTTGAAGACACACGGCTCGCCCGAATCAAAACTCCCTATTGGAAAACATCTTCTGAATTCAGCGAGCGAACGCCGAGGAGCCGCTGCAAATTGCCCGGATAGAATGTGGCAGTGATGAACACGAGTGCGCGGGGGAAGACGAGGGCCGGGGGGCCGGGAGGCGACCAGGCCGTAAATCAAAACCCGAGCCCAGCCAATCACGGCTTTGTGTTTGTGTCTGCAGGCTACCTTCTTTCCTGCCACTGTGGTGGCTCTTTCCGTAGGTGTCGGTGATGTCTTTGAAGGAGAAGAGGAAGAGGACCATCTCGCCCTTCTCGTTCTTGATGGGCACGATGTCCAGCAGGCACCAGAAGGCCGTCCCTGCAACACAAAGCAGACATTTGGTTCCTTACTTCCTCTCCTAACCACAGCATGTAGGGGATAATGTTGGGGGGGGGGGGGGGGGGGGGAGACAGGGGGGACCCGGGGGTGGAGACGTTAGAGGCAGTCAGACAGGCAAAGAGCGCAATACATCCAAGACCTCGCCATAACCCGGCCTGCTCATTAGCAACTCTGCAGAAACTGAGCTCTGCCACCAAACAGATGTTACACAGCTCCCATGCAAGCGTGTGTGTGTGTGTGTGTGTGTGTGTGTGTGTGTGTGTGTGTGTGTGTGTGTGTGTGTGTGTGTGTGTGTGTGTGAGGAAGAATAAGGGAGAGAAACTGTAGACGGTGCGTTTTATCACTTCTATCACTGTGGGTGTCAAGAAAAGATGGAGCAAACTATCTGTGTGTCCTTGTACACATCAGGCACTAACAAAGGCAAACTGTGTGACTGTGTGTGTGTGTGTGTGTGTGTGTGTGTGTGTGTGTGTGTGTGTGCGTGTGTGCGTGTGTGTGCGTGTGTGTGCGTGTGTGTGTGTGTGTGAATGTACGTGTTCCTTTAGTCTCACACACTGTCGTGAATGTATTGCTGGATTACATCATCGTTATCTCTGTAATCTCCTGATCCATCTCATTCAAAGGAAATGATTGGAACTGTCATGTGATCTGATACTGTGTTACCGTTTCACCAGCTTTCCTTGAGGACGTGAAGAAGAACGGCGTGTTAATTGCGCGACGTGTCATCTCTTTCCGCAGACGATGTCGTATTTTGATACTTTAAAGACTGCGTTAGCTTCTAAATCTGAGACGCCACACACACTGAACACACACACACACACACACTCTCTCTCTCTCCATTTAAATGTAAATGTGTATTAGGCAGCGTTGGCGCTGGTTACTCTGGCACACAGGTTTACTCCCTGTAGGACCTCTCACAGTCACGGTCAAGCAAATTGCCGGGATGAATTCATGGCCGCCAGATGCCGATCTTCATTTGGAGCGGGCGGCGTTGTTAATCAGGAATCTGGCGGCTAAGACCATCTGTTAAACCACGACACGCATACATGCAAATCCAACACACGACATGCGACTCCCTGCAGTTTAACGTGAGGCTGCACCTGCGTCGTCTCTTCCTCCTCATTTACAGCGAAGGAAGAGACGCTTTGGTCCTTTTCCCGCTTCTTAATTGGTATCGGAAATTCACATCTCCAGCAAAACATTCCGGGTCATTAAAACAAATGTGCTGCTCAAGATGCTCGGAACGATTTAGGGAGAAACATCACGACAGAACGGTTTCATTAAAGCAAAACAAACATTATCCAAATCCTAACTTCTGTACATTAGGAGCCATATGTCCTCTATGTCCTCCCTCCCTCCCTCCTTCCCTCCCTCCTTCCCTTCCTCCCTCTCTCCCCCACCCACCGTTCTTCTTGTAGAAGTGGACCTCGGCCTGGTATTCCTCGCGGCTCTCCAGGGCCTTCTCCATCTGGTAGGCCACGTGCTCGCTGGTGTCGGCGCCGTACAGGAAGCGGCAGCTGCAGTTCTTCTGCATCACCTCTGTGCGAGCGAAGCCCGTCAGGTCGCAGAAGCCGTCCGAGCAGTAGACGATGGGGTAACCGCGGTGACCCTGGGCGTTACCCAGCAGGAAGTTACTATCTGTGAGGGCGAGAGAAGAAGAAGAGAGGAAGGAGGGGTTAGCAGCAGGCGATGCGGCATCACGGGAGGGGAATGAGCCTGATTTTCATTCGCTATGTCCTTGACGAAGGAGCAGCCACGGTGACCTCGTTTGTTCTTTAGGAATCAAAGCCTCCGTCGCTCTTTGAAGTCAAAGCTTTGTCACTTTACTTCCATCGTTCAAAGTCGAAAAAATTCAAAGCCTCATTGATTAAACATGAAGCAGACTTTGGTGCGATGGCCAGTAACTTGATTTCCCCTCCGGCCGCGGCGGTCTGGAGGGAGTCTGAGGCTGCCGGCGATCTGCGTTTAAGGGAATGTGTTAATGGCCGACGCCGTCATTGCACCGCGTGTGAAAGAAGAAGAGTTTTGGGGGAGTGGGAGTGGATCCATTGTGTGAAATTCATTAAGTATAAGAAATAAATGAAAGGAGTCGGCCCCCTTGCGTTCAATTACCTCACACACACACACACACCCCCCTGCTCCCTGAGTGACACCTGAGCCTGCATGTGAAAACACCTTCATATCTCACCTCCCTCGCCGCCGTGGAAACCAATTTGAAAATCCAATATAATTCCTCTTTTGAGCGGAATATTGACGTCTCCTCACGTTTCCGGGCCTCAGCGCACATCTGTCTGGAGACATAACGGCGGGAAGCGACAGGTAGGCCACGCAACTTCAGAATCCCATATTGGAGAACATTAAAGAGACGGCGTGTGTGTTTGTTTCTTCTTCTTCTTCTTCTTCTTCTTGTGCGGTTGTGTTGGATCAGTAACAATCTGTGTTTCTGTTGTTGCTCTTCCTCCCACTTTGAGTTTTGTTTGTTGTGGCCGCAGGACGTTCACACACACACACCCTCAGCATCAATCTCCTCACCTCGGTGTGCATATGTGTGTGTGAGTGTGTAAAAGGAAGGGGGGGGGGGGGGGGGGGGGGTGTTGGATCTCATTCCAAACACTCGGGGGGGTTTGCAGGATTTACGTGTCCGCTGTGCTTGATCAATTCTGAATACATTTGCAGAGGTTTTTTAAAAACCTCCTCTTGCCTTTGGACGTTGGATGTTGGATGATGTCGTCGAGCCAGTCAGAATTTTAATGTAAGATTTAATAAGCTAAAGGAAGCCGCTTGGCATTTAAAAGCCTCCCAAGGTTACGTTACATTACATCACACGTTTGAAGACAGAGAGTAAGCCGCAGCGTGCGACTTGAGGGGCACCAGTGGGCTTCTTCCACTTCTGTCAGCCACCATCTCCGTTTCTTCATTAAAACGCCGCCGTGCTTCTTTCTCCGTGACCTCCACTCGTTTCACCCGCGGGAGTCGGGCTTCGCCGGGTGAGAACAACGTGTGGGCGGACCCCCCTCTCTCCCCCCTCCTCCTCTTCCTCCGCCCCCCCACCCGCCCTCCTCCAGGCCAGATCCCTCTGCCGCCTTCCCACGCATGACCGAGCCGGCGGCGCCTCGACCGAGAAGCAAACCTGCCTCTCTTTATTCTGCATTAATTGACTGATTAAATAACAATGTATATTCCAGCGTTTCTATTCTTACATTCTGCTCCATTTATTCTGTCCTATGTTGAACCTATAAAAAGTGAACTTCAAGCCACGGAATGCAACTTTCTTTGTAGAGTTTGCTGAAATACGACGAGTCCAGAAATTCAGTTCTCTGTGGAAAATACAGCGCCTCTGCAGCGCCTCCTACTGACGGGGTTAAAGGGAAACTCCCCCTAAAACGGCAACAATTACCACAACGGGAATCCTGAGCTCAGCTGTCAATCACGTCTTAACGAACAGACAGACAGACAGACAGACAGGCTGGTGTGAAGTCTACCCATTCCTCAGGGAGCGACTCTTAGAAGGTAGCGGCGGCAATAAGCAGCTGCTGGCTCGCCATCCGCAATCTCGCATTATAATTGGCCCGCCCTCGACGGAGAGCGAGCCTGCGCGGGGGGATGGAGGGCTGGTGTGTGTGCGCGCAAAGCTGTGTGTGTATGATGTGGCCGTGGAACTACAGGGAGAGACAGACATCGGCTATATCCTTCGCCACACAACAGCAGGCAGTGCAGGCTGGACTCAAAATACCTTTCTTGGCAGATCCTGGTTTTTAAGCTCTAATTTTAACATTAACACACACACACACACACACACACACACACACACACACACACACACACACACACACACACACACACAAACACACACACACACACACAGCCATAAGCCTAAGAGTAGATGCCCTCTTTTTTCGCATTCTATAAATTCCCCGACACCCGACGTCAAACTCGGTGAGCCAGCGAGTGTTGGCGAGCGGCCGCGTTCGTCTTGGCGTTTGTTTACCTAAGAATAGACGCATCAGCTCTACTCAGCATCCCTAATTCGGGCCTTCAAGTAGGTCGAGAGCTGGCGGAGTCATAAGTCACTTTGTAAGGACGTCATAAAGGCGCCAAAGAAAAACTCCAAACTAACTTTAACGCTGCGCTCGCAGCTTTGGCGAGGCGGATTAGACGCCAGAGTGATTCATGATTCTGCGGCTGCGTTGGGTTTGGAGGCCCATTCATCCAGAAGAGGAGACGGCGCTCACGACACACACACACACGCTCTCCTATTGGGTAAACAGTGTGTGTTGCGTGCCTGTGAGATTGTCACAATGCCTCCGTTCTTCCTAATCCTCTCAGGGATGTAGCTCGGAGTGGCTGCAGCTTCCGTAATTACACATCTGTGCTGACGAGCGGCGGCTGTAATCTGACATGGTGACGTGACGCAGCGCCGTCTTGTGTCCATGTGGCCTACGAGACCCTCAGCCATCGCCTCAGCGGCTAATTACCACCCGGCAGCGTGTAATTACTCATCGGAGGGGTCTTTGTTAGAGCGCACATCATGGATGAGCCGAGTGGAAATCATCTATCACTTATTGTAGATTACAGTGATCCATCCATCTGTTGTGAATCGTTCTCTCTGCGCCGCTTTGCCGCGTTACTCCAGCTCTTCCTGCTTCCGTGGGGCCAGATGTCACGATCCCTCCGGCAAAATAGGTAACGTTCCTGATTAGATGGCAGAAGCAGCAGCCGCTTCTAACTCAAAGCTCCTCCCTCATCGCAGCGACGAGAGGAAGATCCTGCTCTCGCGATATCAGCCGCTACTCTACGCTACGGGATTTGGAATGAGGATCGATCGGCAAATGGACGATTGGATACGCCGTCTGAATACGTTTAATTGCCCCCTGTAGGTTTTAGAGGCAAATGAGTCCCAGGTGAGGGTCCAGACTGGGCCGAGCTTCTTCTTCTTCGCCTCCTCCTCCTCCTCCTCCTCCTGTTTTAATGGAGCTTTACGTCGCAGCCCGTTTGCTCATAATGAAGTATTTGCTGTTGTGGCTTCCCTGCTTCTTCCCTGAGTGAAGCCTCTCAGCCCCACCAGGTGACATTTTTACCCCAATCAGCTTAAAGAAGCAGCAGAGGAGGAAGCAACACGACACTTTCACTTCTCCACATGGCATTTAGGTGTGTGTGAGCTGCTGTGCTGCCTCTCTGGCCCCGGCGCCGCAGCCTATTTAGAGACGCTCATCAGCCGGCTAACAATGAGCTCCGCGAGGTCCGGGCTGACAGTCCCTCACCGGTCCCTCCTTTGGTTCCTTGGTCTCCTTTCAGCGGAAAAGTGTTTAAGGGGGGAAAATAAACCCGGTCCTTATCTCGCCCTGCAGCTGCCCCGCGGTTATGCTGCCCCCACAGGGCAAAGGAGCCGCTGTCAGTGTGAGAACGCCGCCGGGGAGGTCGGGCGAAGAGGGGAGGGGGAGAAGGGGGGGACGCACACGCATGCTGACATGTGACATACATGTACGGCCCCCCCGCACGCATGCAGGCGGGACAGCTCTTGAACGTGACAGGCGCAACACGGCAGAGTCGCAACTAAGCAAATCTCCGTTTCAACGCCACCGACAAACTCCTGCTGAAGTGCCTCAGAGCAAAACGTCAAACGCTCCGCTAAGCTGCTGCGGCCCGACCTCTGACCTCCAGACAAATCTGCTGCGGAGATCGATTTGTTACATAAACACGCATCAACATGCCTACAAAACACAGTGTTAGAGCAGAAGCTGTGACACACACACACACACACACACACACAGCCACAAAACGCCTGAGGTCAGTCACACACACACAGATGCACGCAATTACACAATTCCTCTGGGCAGCAGGAGCGCTGACATTGCTTTGGGGCGACTTCACCCCCGTGCTGACACTTTACTTAGCAGACACACACACATGGACACACACTGCACATCAGGAGTCCACAAAGCATTCAGATCAACACACACACACACACACACACACACACACAAAAGAAGAAACAACACTGAGTCCATTTCTGACTTCCACAGTGTTTACAGTCGCATCCCGGCTCCATTGATGTTTGAAAAAGGATGTTTGGGCGATTAACTGTCCAATCTGTAAAGTTAGTGATGATGTCATCTTATAAGAGCCAGTTTCCTGTTTGGAGCGTGGCGGGATGACGGTTCTGCGTTTTGATTCTTCAGCTCCAAAGCCACGACGGGCTGGAGCTTCTGCAGTGTGTGCACATTTCCGCCTCGTTATGAAATCTAAGCTGGGGAGAGAAAAGTGTGTGTGTTTCCCCCACAAAGGAGTCAAATGAGCGTATGATGTCATTAGCTCTGGATTAGAGCTTTATTATGCCTTATATAAACATAGAACATGGCAGAAAACTGTAATTACCAGCTTCTGGAATGATTGGGGCTTAATCTATTGAACTCAAGACGTGTATCTATCTCACACACACACACACACACACACACACACACACACACACACACACACACACACACACACACACACACACACACACACACACACACACACACACACACACACACACACACACACACACACACACACACACACACACACAGCCTGATTTGGATTCACACGTTCACACAGATGCTCGCATGGTAATTTGCACCTGGAGGTATTTCAGCTTTGAAGAGCGTTTTTCAGATAAATATTCAAGCTCTTAGTAAAGTTTCCCAGGCGCTTGCACTCGCACCTTCAGCTGCAAAAACATTTCTTCCTCTTCTTCATGGATTTGCCTCCAAACAGGCGAGCAGCTGCACACTAAACCCCCTGATTGGATGCAAGTTCAAGGGTTTTCTTTTTACGGCCGGCCATCTTTTCTCTCAGACCATTTTCTCAGACCATCCGTGGCAAGTGGCGGGACCCCGTCGCCCTGGCAACGAGAAGGAGGCTATTTCGAGCCGTGGGCACCGTGCCACCCCATCAGGAGCCGCCGGGCGCCTTATGGTGCCTCTGAACCGGGCTGCTGCCTGGAACTTCTGTCAACACGCCTTTACATATCAATCAAACTCATATTGTTTATGGTTAAAGTCAGGTTAGACGATGTAAGGGACGCGTTTGTTTGGCTCATGTTGAAACTGTGCTTTAAATCTGTCGCAAAGTGGCGATGTTGCATCCAGAACGGCTTCCTTCATTCAACAAGGAGTCATGTGGGAGTTATGTCACCACATCTGCAGTAAGACGACCGGCGACACTTTAGTGCACATCGCTCTGGACGCTTCTCTGGGTTCTGAGGCGTCGTCACGGCGATGTCACAGTGAGATGAACGTGCGACTCGTCTCCTGATGATGATGATGATGATTATTGGTATTACCCAACTTTTCAGCTCCGACGGCAATTTCCCTTTCCACGCCGAGGTCAGAGGGCAGGAACTCAGAGTGTTGGCAGGCAGCCCTGTGTTTTGCTCAAGGACACTTTGGCAGTAGACAACACAGAGGCCGTGACCCTTGCCGTGTGTGTGTGTGTGTGTGTGTGTGTGTGTGTGTGTGTGTGTGTGTGTGTGTGTGTGTGTGTGTGTGTGTGTGTGCGCGCCTCTTCTCATCACATCAGCCGCTTCTTTTGTAATTTAGCTGGATATGAAAACACTAATCAGTCGCCGCACAATGAAGCTTGCCAGAAATCCTCAAAGAGCCCTGAGCCAATTACATCATTACACACACACACAGCCACACACACACACCGGCGACGCAGCTATATCACCTTCTTAATGTTTACTTCCTGCAGACTGTGGGTGTCGGTGTGAACGCGGCCGCTCCTGCATGACAGGCAGAGGGGGGGGAGGGGAGGGGGGCGGGCGAGTAAACACACAGACGTCCCATGGTAGTTGTTTACAACGAGCCACAACGTCCCCGGAGGAGGAGCAGGGTAGAAAACAAGAGACACAAGCCAAGCAGAAATGGCAGCGCTGTCTAATGGCTGCACACAGGCTGAGGACAGGCTCAGTGTGTGACAGGTGGGGAGGGAGAGGACAACACGGGTCCTGAACTGAAGGTCTACTTTCCTGTCCTGTCTCTTTGTTAAGTCTCATCCCAGAGGGGAGAGAGAAAGAGAGAGAGAGAGAGAGAGAGAGAGGGAAACTTCCCCCCCCACGTCCGAGTTGAACAGAGGAGAGGACCTGAGAGTGACCTGAGCACAGACACAGCAGCTTTGTCCGCTCCCTGTTCAGACAGGTGATATGCTGCACACACACACACACACACACACACACACACACACACATTCACACACACCCACAGACGGACACAAACACAGGTCAGACTCATTTGCATTCTGGGAGAGGCTCACTCACAAAAACACACACACACAGACACACCTTTGTTTTCTTCAGGTGGCAACAGCCCTAAAGACACGGGGCACTGACGAGTTTCTTTCGATTATAAAACAAAAACAGCATCAATCTGAGGCTAAATGTCCGATCTAAGCACACACACACAACTCCTTTCACTTTGAATGAGTGTCATTTAAGCACAATGTGTGAGATGTAGAGTGTGTAGACTTACGGGTGCCATCGAAGCGTGTAGCGATGGTGTCCAGGAAGGTGTTCTGGGGGGCCAGCAGGCCCTTCATCACCGGCATCTTGACCCAGATGTGGGACTGCAAACAGCTGGCTGGAGGTCACACCATCCCAGATGCTCACCGAGAGGCTCCCAGAGGCTCTGAGTGTGTGTGTGTAAGGGGGACTTTACGGCGGGCAGCGGTCCGGTGGCGAGCAGGGGGACCAACATCTAAACGCGGCCGCTCCCCCTTTCCTCCATGCGACGCCTCCCCCCCCCCCCAAAGACAACAGGAAGATGAAGAGCGCGCGATCTGAAGGTGCAGACGAGATTTGAGGGTGTGAGAATTAAAAGGTGGGACTGGAGCACAGCTGCTCCATCTGCAGACACACACACACAGAGAGAGGGAGAGAGAGAGAGAGAGAGAGAGAGAGAGAGAGAGAGAGAGAGAGAGAGAGAGAGAGAGAGAGAGAGAGAGAGAGAGGGGGGGAATCCAGGTGATGCCCAGATCCACGGATCTTCTTCCCGCTCAGTCCAGCTGTTGCTTCCCTGCTCCTCTCATTCCAATATCGCCCAGGAAGTTTCCCCTTTCAAGTCTTCTGTCTTTCACAACAACAGGAAGAGGAAGACAAAGAGGACGCCGCGTGTCTCTGAACCTCTTCCTCCGCTCAGCTCAGTCAGGATGCTGTGGCAGAGTAGTTACATCTTCTTGAGCTTTCTCACCATCCCCTCCTCTCCCCTCTACTCTCTCTCTCTCTCTCTCCCTCCCTCTCTTTCCGCTCCCATCCAGCCCTGTGTGATGTCTCAGCCAATGAGATCGCGGCATTCTCTATAGAAACCTGTTTTCAACTGGGTGGGTAGAGGACGGGAGGGAGAGCGAGAGGGGTGAGGTGGAGGATGGAGAAAGGGAGGAGTGAGTTAGAGCACGCGCGAGAGAGAGAGAGGGAGGGAGAGAGAGGGAGGGAGAGAGAGAGAGAGGGAGGGAGAGAGAGAGAGAGAGGGAGGGAGAGAGAGAGAGCGAGAGAGAGGGAGAGAGAGAGAGAGGGGGATGCTTTTGGAGCAGCTGACAGCACCATTAAGCTCCACAGTGCCACTATCAGCACGAGGCTTTGTGTGCGTGTCTGCAAATCAAGAAAAGATGGATCACCTGCGAATCAGCCCAAACACCCTATTGTGTTCACTCTGCCCGTGTGCAATTGTGCAGTTTTGTAACACGGACTTTGATTTAATGATCCCCAAAGCACAGCGCAATAAATCTCACCACTCTTCCTCTCAGTCTCTCAGTCTCTCTCACTCTCTCTCTCATCTGCCTGCCGTGATTCTGGGGCCGAGAGGCGACCGGAGCTTAGGTGGAACGCGCGTCGCCTCTTCAAACTTGCCTCACACTCGCAGGCGCTCTCTCTCTCTCCCTCTCCCTCTCTCTTTTCTCTCGCCCGCTCACCCGCCAGGCCCCTCTGGATGGAGCCGGTCTCCGGGAATTAGGGCTCCGGGGATCAAAGCCGATAAGAGCGGATTAAGCGGATCAGCCCGGAGATGTTTTCAATGAAGACTTGATGTTAAACACAAGCAAAGTAACGTCGCATCTTTGACCCCAGCTAAATACACAGGGGGGGGGGAGGGGGATACTTACAGGAATACAGTTGTTGTCCAGTGTTGATGTAATTAGATCTTCTTCTCTGAGCTTATCTGCGTCTTTAAAGTGTTATGTCTAAACACTCCCAACCTAAATAAGGAATTAGACGATTCTGCCTCGTGTTGCGTGCCTCAGAGAACAATTCAGCAGCAGGCGAGAGCGGCAGGTTTCAGAGTTCAGAGGTCGTTTCTCCAGGATTCTGAGACAAATCTGTGAACGAGAACCTAGATTTGCCGAATTGCAGATTTTTCCTCCCCCCCCCCCTTCTTTTTTGACATTGATTAATGTGCAGCGTGAAACAACAATGCAACGGGAGGGGGGGGGGGGTGGAACCAAGAACCCTCAGGCTGAAGATAAACACCCAAAGATCCTACAGTAAGGACATTATCACAGGGATTATGGGAGAGATATGGGAGTCATTCCTGTTATTCCTCCTAATCTGAATCTGTTTAAATTGAACATGTTTACAAGATGGAGGGGTGTTGTGTTAGATTCCTTAGATTTAAATGAACCAACAGGCCAACACACACACGCTGGCCAGGTGAGGAGGTAAGGAGAAGCGTCCTAAAGTGTCTTAGAATGAGGAGACAAAGGAGGGGACGAGTGTGTGGCGTTCAGGTTCCGCGCCGCGATCCCGGTTTGCTCGACCACGTGTGGAGAAGACGAGGGAGAGATGATTCATCTGGACCGCATCGTTTTCTATTCTCCACAGAACGGACAAACTGGAAACTATTATAACAACGTTGATGTTTTGCATACATTTAAAAAGAAAGAAAGAAAGAAAAACAGAGTGGGGAATGGAATAAAGGAGAGTAACGTGTGCGGGTTGCGGTGTGGGCGTCTGCAGTGTTCGAGGCGTGGAGCAGATTCAGCAGCTGTGTGGGTGTTTGCCTGTGCCAGAAGGTTTGGAAGCATCGGTGTAAAAAAAGACAGTTTGGTGTGTTTGGACTGGAGGCTCCGACAGAGGAGAGGAGAGGTTTGAAGAGGTGAAAGTGAAACCTTTGCTATTTCTACAAAATATAATGATCGTCTGAGACTTCCTGACATTAGAAGCGATAATACTTCACTTTATCAGGCTGATGCGTCTTTGAATGGACCTGGCAACCTTCAACCGCTGAAGTGGATTGCCAAATAGATGCAAAAATCACGGTTACTCCTCGTAAAATGGGATTTACATTCTCCCTGCGACACGGAGATCAGACGTTTACGATCCAAGTTCCATAACGGAACATCGTACGTCTTTCTCAGTACTCTCAGCATCCGCAACACTAGAAACGTATAAACTTAGAGCTTCTCCTCAGTGCCGTGTTGTCCCCTAGCGCTACGTTATGGCCACAGAAGAAGAAGAAGAAGAAGCCATGGCGTCTGCTGGTTCTGTGGTTCCATAAGTAACGTTTTTAGACTTAAATGTCAGTAACTTCGTTTGGAGCCCAATTCTTGGAGCATCAAGTGAGGTCTTCTTCTAGAAAGACAACTGAAGACGAACCAGTAGAGCTCAGAGGAAGACACTCTGGTGCCGGAGAGCCATAAACTGACGGGACGATGGCGATCTTATAAAGAGGCACGACTCAGCCGAGCAGGAAGAGCGTTTGGAGGAAGAGGGAAAGTAACGGGCCGGGCCAGCAGCAGCAGCAGCAGCAGACTGGAGGAGTGTATTGTTCTCCTCCCTCTGAGCCCTGGCAGCCCGTCACCGCTATTTATTTTTAATGGCCTCTCATTGTCCCTCTGCCTTGTAGCTCATCCATCTCTGCTTGTCACTAATAAAGAGGTTAATCCATTAAACATGCTCACTATCCACTTTCCAGTCTAATACGGCAAAGTGACGTGCAGACAGACGGCCGCCGGGCAAAACTCTGCCAACTGTGTTCCCCACAGGTCACCGCTGCGTTGGCACCGCCGCCGCTAACACAGATGGAGTCAATCCCCAAAAATGACAGATCTGCAAAGTCTCCGCCCGGGAGTTAAACTTGACTTCAACTTTTGGAACGTGCCGGAAGGTTCAGTCAGGAGTCGGAGCGTTTGGAAGAACTCCGTCTAATCCCCATTTACGGTATAAGACAGATAAGCTCCGATCTCTCTCTCTCTCTCTCTCACACTCACACACACACACACACACACACACACACACACACACACACACACACACACACACACACACACACACACACACACACACACACACACACACACACACACACACACACACACACACACACACACACACACACACACACACACACACACACACACACACACACACACACACACACACACACACACACACACACACTTCCCTTACAGCAACGCCATTCAGAAATCAGGGCCGCCATTCTCAAATCTCCACTGTTGACACTGAATTAACTTGTAACTGGAGCAGATGTGCTGAGCTGCTGGGGCGGGTTTGGACTCGCGTGTGTGTGTGTGTGTGTGTGTGTGTGTGGGAGTAAATCCTAAAGGCACGTGAGCGTCGCAGGCAGACACAGACGCCACCTCATTAAAATGCATCCAGAGAGAGAGAAACGACAAACGCTGCTGAATAATTTAAAGTAGTTAAAGTGGATTCCTGTAAAAGTGCTCTGTGAATAAACTGCACACACACAAAAGCAGAGAATCTTCCATCCTTCCTCACAACCTGGCAACAAAGTTTGACTGAAATGTACAATTCCGGGGCCACAAATTGAAAATCCGAGTGAGATCATTCACGGAAGGAACCGGCACAAAGGAAACTCGTATATTGTCTCTGTTGCATGGAAACCGTCTCCAAACTGTCATCCTGTCAGAATCCTGAGACAGAAACGACCTCATTTTGAATTCCATCACAAAAGCCTTCCCGGGCTCATTGGAGTGACTCATCACGTTTAGACGAAACAAATTAGATTTTACTGTTAGAGCTGCAATTGATGGTTTGTTTATAGCTCGTACGTCTCTTCTTTGTGGGATTTGTAGGATTCAGAGGCGGTTGAATACATAGAAAGCAACTCTTTGGCACTCGGGCAGGGCGGCTGTCTATCCTCATAAATCACTAAATCACCAATCACCCTCTTGTTTCTGTCGCGTGGAGGTAGAAGCAGGAGGGGAAGGAGAGGAAGGAGGGATCGGAGCCCACTCCCTTTCAGGTGACAACGTTTTAAGCCTTTACAGTGAAGCATCACCGCCGTGCGAAAGGTAGAGAGAGCTGTTTGAGTGATGTAAGTGCCCCTCCTTTCCATTCTCTCCCCTGTTTTGATCTAATCACACAGACACACACACACACACACACACACCGCGGCGACGCCCGGGGCAGAGTCCAAATCTCCGCCGAATTGGGCCGCTGCTAAAAATATTAGCCCACTTTTTGGCGGAGGGGAGAGACCGAGCGGGAGACGAGGGGGCGTGGCCACAACAACAACACACGCCAGAGTCTGAAAGAGGGGCGGAACTGTGGAGGGCTTCAGTCTGGAGGGTCAATAACAGAACATAAAACATAATAACTGTAATAATAACTAGTACATTCAATTAATCTGTGGATGTATTCAACCGGTCTGTGCTATGGTCATAGTTGAAAGGAGGCGAGTGAGGAGGGAAGCACTTGCCTGGCCAGCTGAGGACACCTGCAGGAGTGACAGCTATGGATGTAAATAAACAACTAGCTCCCTCTAGTGGTGGAAGGTCAAAGTCCTGGTTCTGTGGTTCTGGTATCGTGTGACAACAACACGAAGGGAGAAACGGAGAAAGACGACGGATGAGACGAGGAGAATTCATCTGAGCGTCTCAACACACACACACACACACACAGGACCAAGGGATGATGTCACTGAATGGCGAGTGTGTGTGTTTTCAGCATTTCCGGTCAGTATAGATGCAGTATTGCACGTCGCGTCATCAAAGTGAGAGACGAGTTGTTCCTTTTGTACCGCAAACTTAGACAGGGAGGAATAATGGATGGAAATGGATTTGGATAAAAAGGGATGAGGCAATGGTTTGAAAGTCGTGGCAGGAAGTGGGGATCTTCAAAAATGAATAAATGGATTAAGTGGGATTCCAGTGCAACGTCGCCTAGGAGACGTTCCAGATTAAGATCAAGAAACTAAAACAAGGCAGGTTTTTAATCAAAAGTCAATAGTTTTATGAATTGTAAGAAGTTACCAAGACATGAAAAAGAGTCCTTCCTGTTATGTTCAGTCAGAGCTCACCAGAGTCCACCAGCATCGCCTCACATCCCAGAATGCCTTTCAGGAAACGGTTTTCCCCAGCAGGAAGTCGGCGTACTCCCTCCTGCGCAGCACCCGGTGCATTTTGAAGGTGTTGGGCGACGTGTTGGAGAAGGCCATCATGTGGAGGCGGAGCTCCTTGAAGGCGCCCTCGGCCACCAGCTGCACCCTCATCCGCCCGATGCTCCCTTTGATGCGGAAGGACTTGTAGACGGCCGAGTCCTGCTGGAGACAAGCGTCCAACTGGAGGAGGAGGAGGAGGACAGAGCGAGGTGAGAACACAGGAATGTTTCTTTGACCGAGCGGGTTGCCAGGTTTTGTTTACCTTGTATCTCTGCTCTTCTGTGAGCTTTCGCACTCCTTTCAGCTCTAAGAACACCTGGTAATGAGGATCCCAGCCTCCGGTTGAATCTCCTGTAACAACAGAGGACCAACAAATTACAATCTTCTTGGTTTCTTAATTAACTGCTCCATGAGTCCGCCGTCTGTCGTTACCCATAATGCCACTCTCAGCGCAGCCGTAGTCGACCAGCTGAGCTCCCGGCCACTGAGCGACGGCGTTCTTCAGGGCGCCCAGGAACAAAGCCTCCGACACCTTCTCCCCTCGCACGCTCAACATCTGACCGCGCCTGGGGCGAGACGGGAGAGTGATGGATGTTGTTTATGTTAAAGCTCTCAAACTCTGAGATACCCAGCTGTGTTTTCCTGCACCAACGTTATAGTGCAGAGCTGAGGTTTCCAAAGAAAACAATTTGGGGGAAATGGGTATAAAATGACAAGACATCTGGATTATGCTGGCATGATTCTGCCATAAAACATGTGGTGTTTTGACTCAGAGTGTGTTTCAATCAATGTAAGAGCAGAGCATGGACAGCGCCGCACTGACAGAGTGAAGGAGAGGTGTGTTTGTCACTGTACCTGTATTGAAACTCCACAATTGGACACTGGTTGTGGAAGCCGACGACCTTCACAACGTCTCCGATGCGATATCTGGAACACAGCGTTACATTATGATGTTACATCCGCTTTGTGTTGTGACTTAAAGTTTGATGTGTCTGGGCTTGGAGATGAGACGAGACCTGAAGAGCCCCGAGGCGTTTGTGACGACCAGCTCGTAGTTGCGTCCCTCCGTCACCTGGTCCATCAGCAGCGTGGGCGGCTGCTCCTCGTCCAGGCTGCCCTCGGGAAGGAATTCGCAGAACATGGAGCGCGGGCACAGCAGGTAGCGCCTGGACGACTCCAGAGGCCACAGGTTCACCCCGATCAGCCCTGTCAGGAGGTTTATTATGAGTACTGAAGCCGCATTCTGGATTCTGATGTTGTTGTTTCTAGGTTCCTACCCTCAGTCGCTGCGTAGAACGGCGAGTAGAAGGGAACGTCCTGACAGTAGCTCCCCCTCAGCATTTCCCCATAGATCTGATTGGAGCCCGAGTCCACTGCCAGCACCATGTGGAGGTGGGGCCACAGGCGCTTGGCGATGCCCCTGAAGCCTTCCCGGAAGCAGGCCTGAAGCTCGGCGGCCCTCTTGGCGTCGGGCGTCATCAGAGCCTCCAGCTCGGCCCTCAGCTCGGGCTCCAGGGCCAGAGACCCGCTAACCGTGCCGTGTTCGATGTCGTCCACCAGCTCCTGCCATCGCTCCTGTAACAGGAAGACATCCGACAGAAACGGGGTCAGGATGCCTGTCTTCTAAAATATACCAAATTTTGAAGGGTTCTTCCAGTGAATTACAATGATTTGGTAAACTTCATGTACCTGCAGGGCACTGAAGGCATAAAAGACTGTGGAGGCAAAGTTGGACTCCAGCGTTCCCACAGTGGGATCCTTCAGAGCAAACAGGAGATGCAGGTACAGAGTGTCTGCTTCACTGGGAACCTGGAGGCAAAGAGGCACACACACTCACAAGTCAATAAGGAAGAAGCAATTCCTCATGAATATTAGGTGATAAGCACGCCGACTTCTTTCTCTACCTGGAAGGCCGGCGCTGGGGTGGTGTAGAGGTTGAGCATGTAGCGGGAGGAGTCTGGCGTGGAGGAGTTGGGCCCGATGGGAATGCCGGCCTCTGATTGGCGGAAGGTGGGTTTGTAGAAGAACTTAGTGGTGCGTTGGAGGCTGTCGCTGGATGGGAACGCCTGACACATGGCATCCAAACACACAGTCACACCCTGGAGGACACACACACACACACACACACACACACACACACACACACACACACACACACACACAACAATGTTCAATAGATTATTCACATGCATCAAGTTGTGATTCACTTTCATTCAGTTCGACAACAGCAGCAGCAGTACCTGTAGGAAGAACTCTGAGCCGGTCTCCTTGGTGCTGAGTAGCATGGCGCTGGGCCCAGACGTACCAGACGTCATGGCGAGGATCAGCGGCTTCTCAGGAGTGATCACCTTCTCCTCTCCGGCAGCGATGCGACCAATCAGCTCTCGGTAATGCTCATAAGTGGTGATGGGGTGACGCACGCGGAAAAGCTCAGAATCTGAAAGGATTCAGTGCAACAGGAAAGGTCATGAAAGGTCATCACAGTCAGGGGAACACCTACTTTACTGCAGATGGTTTGTTGCTTTCTTAAGTGTCTCACCTTTAATTGAGCTGAAGTCGTACTGTTTTCCATAACACGTGTGTGCGTGTCTGTGCAGGCGCATGAGCAGCGTCTCCTCCTGAACCCGCCTCACATTCAGCGTGTCGGCCTCCAGTCTCCCCCTCTGCCTCCTGCCCAGCCAGCGGATCACTTTCACGGCCACATACTGACTCAACAGGCCGCCCACAGTCCGGTTCTCCCCCCTGAGCTTCGAGCGTATGTCCCTCCAGAGAAGCACCAGGCCGGCCGCGGAGACGACGCCGAGCGCAGCGGGCACACCGGGCGGCATGGCTGCAGGAGAGAGCCGGTGTGTTACACAACAAAGGCACAGCTTGTGGTAAACCGCGTGGGGGCGCTGTTTGACAACTTTACGAACCATACCACCTTTATTGAGCCACTTACCCAGAGTTTGTTCACCGACTGTGACAGCGATGAATAAAACCACTAAACTCAGCAATAGCGCGACGTGAAGTGGAGAAGAAGTCACCTGGAACATTATGATTTAGCGGAGTGCTACTAACGTTTAAACGGTGTACATGAAGAATGCTGTTTTTACGATACTTCGGCGGGACAAGAATGTGGCTTTATTATTTACGCTGTCATTTGTGCTACTTCCGTGTTTGGGCGCATCCTTTCGCGCTGATTGGCTGAGGAAATGGTGACGTATGTATCATCTTAAAAAATAAAATAAAAGTGAAATAAAATGAAAACATAAATAAAAATAAAAATATTTAAGAGCCAAACACTGAAAATAGGATGAAGAGGTAATATTGAAATATATACGAGTGAGATTAATGTTTTATTGTGATATGGGACTTAGCAACTAGGATACACTGATTACACTGTATGATCAGTTTACACACACAAACAGAGCAGTTTGGACGCATTTATTTATGTCACAATACTTTGTTACATGACTCTGTTACATTACATGAATTTGTATCACTCTAAATAAAGAAGTGATTAGGTAAATATGATTAGAAGCTGGAGAACATGTAACTGTTGACTCATTTCTAGCTATTAGTCCACAGACACCCCCTCATATGCTCGCCTCCTCAGAACCTGCAGAAAGACAAAGAAAAACCATGAAACAACCCTGAAGTAGATGTCTTGTCTGTTAGAGAGATCTGCAATATGCTCACCTGTTTCATTTCCACAGTGATGACTGATCATGAAAGAGGAAGACAAGGTGTGTGGTGAATATGTGACACACAACTCATATTGACACACTTAATGCTCATTTTAAGATACGCCTTCATGCTCACCTGCCCAGTGAGATGAGGGCAACCACGAGGGTCTATCTGCAGACGCACCGCGGAGAAGCTCAGCCATCCAAGGGACCTCAGCGGGGCTGTCCACCAAGACCTCATCCGGCTCGTCCACCAAGACCTCATCAGGCTCGTCTACGCACATCTCAACCTCTGCTGCATCAAAACAGACAGATTGTCAATATTTACTCACTGTAAACAAACCTGAAGTCCATCTAATATGTTAGTGACTATGATGAGAGGATGATATTGGACACCTTCTTTCAGCTGACCTGTTACATAGCCTTCCTCTTCCTCCCCCTTCTCCTCCTCCCCCTCAGTCCCGCCTGCAGTCGTCAGCATTCCAACACTGCCGTCGCAAATAGAGGATGTGAGACTGTTGTTGTGTAGTCTTTCTCTTAGTCCTGCCACGTCACAGATATAGGCTTCTTTATAGAGCTGACTGGCTGCACACACAGGCACACACACACACACAGAAGGAGAGAGAGAGACGTAGGAAAGTGTCCAGATTTTGTTTCTGCTGTGAATCTGAGGTTGCACAATCTTCTATAAGCTGACCGTGCATGTCCTCCAGCTGCTGGACGTAGTGGACGGTGTCTCTGGTGCTGATGTGGAGCCTGTGACTGTCCACCAGGTGCCTGAGGACGTGTTTGGAGTGAAAGCGTGAGGGAGCGTAATACACCAGCTTAGGGAGGCACCGAGAGGCCGCAGCCTGGATCTCAAACCTGCGGCCCTGGAGAAGAAGAGGCAGGGGAGTAAAGGAGGATGCATGTGAGGGCTGTGTGTGTGTTTATGTGTGTGTGTCCTTACCTGGAAAGTCAAACGATCAATATCAGTCCAAGAAAAATCATGCAACAGGCACTGCTTCCCCTCTATTTCCTTAATAAATATGTAAAATGTAATTAGTTCCAGGTCCTTTTAGCTCCTTAAGGACTGTGATTGATGTCAAACCTGATAAATCTGGACGCCCTTCAATGCAACACCAAGAAGAATCAGACTCTTCACTTCCTTTTTGTCCTGCGTGTACAAATGACGACAAAAGAAGACTTGTTGACGCACATCACAACATATTCCTATACATTTACCCCGCGTGACCCCTGACCTCACCTCTGTCATCCTGTAGAAGGTGACCGGTCCATCCTGCAGCCTGCTGGCCTCTCTGATGAACTGCAGCATGGCTCGTCTACGGGACAAACCCCTCAGCTCGCTGTGCAGCGCCGGGCTGTGCTGAAGAAGGAAAGCTCGCCCCCGACGCTCCATCAGCTGGAGACACAAGAATAGATACATAATGTGTTGGAGTATAGACATAAAAACAGTGACACTTTATAATTTGATGCTTTTATTTTGATAGTTTGAGTAATTTTTTAGGCTTTATTTTCTGTTTCACACACTTATACACACACTCGCTTTTACCCATGAGGGGAAGTAATCTTCGGGGAGAAAGTAGTGGCTGCGTCTTTCCCTCTCACCCTCCTCTTCCTCACCCCCCTCACCCTCGTCTCCGACTTCGGCCTGCAGTGCAGTCGCCGCCAGCTGGAAGAACAGCGACTCCTGGTGGTGGCTGAGGGACTGCAGCACCTTCTGCCTCAGCTCGGTGTAGTAGAGCTGCAGTACTTTGCTGCTCCTGAGACAAATCAACTCAGTGTACAGTCAGAGCAAGAATAATAAAGATATTAAATATAAAATACAACAATTATGCAATTTAGTTCACACTAACGGCACTGCACTCTGGTTTGTAAATGTTTAATGAGAAACCAGCTTACAAGATGAGTCGCCCGCTCTCTACATAATACTGCACTCTGAGGAATAAGATGAATGGGACCTAGGAACAAAAGATATTTAAATATTTGATAGATATTTATATAAATGCATTATTTGTGTAGCTCACAGGCTGTGTGTGAAAGCCTCTGCTCACCTTTATGGACCTTCTGTTCCATTGCCGGCCAAAGTAGCTGCTGAGCTTTTGCTTCAAATCAAGAAAGAGGTATTCGCTATCTGTTCAAGACAAATACACACAAACACACACACACGGAATGGGCAAAGGGGAAAACAGGATGACAGTCCTACAATAGGTCGATATTGCAAATGAATGTCCTTCTACCCTTCTTTAGTTACTGTAATTGATTTTCTTCCTCGCTGGTGTCAAACTAATAACCTCCCTTCAGTTCAACATTCCTCATTAAATGAACTAAAACACTGCCTGCTTCCCTCCCTCCCACACACACACAAACACACCTCTGAGAACAGCCAGGCCAAACACAAGCAGCTCCCCGACGCCAAGCAGCTCCAACACAACATTGAACACATCTTGGCCTCTGGCAGTCACCTACAACACACACACACACACACACCAACAAAAGATACAAAACACACGCATGTAACCCATGACAACCAGGTGGCTCATTCAGGTTCAAAGATTTGTTGTCCAAAAACCAAAACAGACTGAAATCCACTCACGGCAACATCACAGCCCAGGTGCTGCTTGTTTGGCAGGAGGATGAAGACTTCTCGTTTCTTCTTCTTCGTCCTCATCGTCACAGCCTCATCTTCGCCTTTCCCTCCTCATTTTATTCCCCGTCCTCCCAGAGCCCTCCCACCCTTGATGCCCTGGCTTCTCTTAACACTTCCCATTCTTTACAAACCCTGACAAATAAATCCAGACGTAAACAGAAGTTTGTTAATCTATCGTTAATTTATTTAAAAACACAATCTAATAATGCCAATTGTGCTTTGCTCTGAGAAAGCAAGAACAGAAAAGTGACATGTTTCGGTAGCTGGTGATTCTTGCAGTAACGACGTGTTACAGTTAAGTGTTCTTCATCTTCATCTTCTGGATGTTCACACAAAATCAATGTTGACATGCACCAAAACAGAACAGATGAGCAGAGAGAGAGAGAGAGAGAGAGAGAAACACAATCAGAGCGGTGCTTTAAAAAGGCACCTGTTCCACATTTACAGGCATGATATCACCAACATGAGGCGGGAACTCTGCGTGATCTAATGATGACGTCACTACGATGTCACGTCAGCCGTTTCCAGATTCACATTCAACAGGCGAACCCACTTTAGACTCCTCCTCTCAGGCGGACGAGTCCTTCGTTTTCACGTCAAGTATTCACGCTGTAAAAAGGCGACCGGAGGGGGGAAACATGCAGTACGACTTAGGTCAGTCATTCGTCGGACATGTTGGATGTCCAGCAGCGGCAGTTTCGAGCCAACTGGACGGAAAACTGGCATCTGTCCCCCTGCGAGTCTTCGTTCACACCTCGAGGGTCACGTGACTCGCAGGGGGACACATGCTGGGTCTCTGCCCCCTTACTGACTGACTGGAGACTTCCCAGACTAGTCAGCGAGTCCAGTTGACTTGAAGTACCTCCGTCACAGTACAAACTTACATAGTGGTTCTGTTCTGTCTCAGCAGGTTGGACGTCACACACAAGATTCATTCAGATTCATGATTCAACATCGACTTTGATCACCTCCTCATTTAAATAACACACACACACACACACTTATCTCCTCCGACATGCTGCGGGGCCTCCTTTTCCGCCCGGCAACAGGCGACGCATCCCATTTACGAAGAAACAAAAAAAAGCTGAAAACTCTACGAGAAAACAACTAATTTGTTTCGATACCGTTTTAAAAATCGACTTTCACTGAACATTCCAGGTAACATCAAACTGTACATTAGTCGCGTTATTGTTCCTTTACTTAGATTCTTCTTGAGTTTAGCCGACGTCAGTTTGATTGAGATTACAGAGAACACACAAAGAAAAGTAGGATTTTTAAGAAATGATATAAACTGAGGTATATGTTTTTACGTGCAGCTATTCATTTAAATACAAACTCAACGCGTCACTTTGCTCACATCACATCTGTACATTTACATCTCCGCCCTTCACATTTCCACGGCAACCCCACCGTTACACATCCGCCGGCTCGTCCACACACACACAAACACACTTCCACCGGGATCTACCTGCCACGCTGGTAAATGAGTTAAAAGACAATGAAAGAAAGGCAGTGTTGTTAAAAAACACACACACACACAGATTCTTGATTTTAAACAGAAAAGAAACGACAAAGTGAGTCCGACTGTGCAGGACGGCTGTGATTGGTGAGTCGTCTTTAACGTCCTTTTGCAGCAGGTTGTGTTAAAACAATGTAAACAGCTCTAAAGGAGGGAGGCGTCTCTCAGTGTCGTCCCTCAGAAATCATCATCTAACTGCACGACGCTTCGCCTTTCACCTTCCTTCCTGTTTTGAATTCAATAGAGTAAAGTGGATTTGTATCGTTTGCTTCTGCCATTCTGACCCTCCGTTGTTCTTTCGGCTATGAAGGCTGTTAGACCGTATCGGCGGCGGCGTCGTGCGTTCCCTGAAAAAGGCGTGAGCGGCGGGGATTGGGAGCGTTTGGAGCTGAAGCGTGATGTGATGGCTGGTGTTAGTTGGCGGCGAGGAGAGAGGTGATCAGAACTTTACTCTTCCTCCTAAAACCTCTTTTAGGACGGGAAGCGTAACCGAGCGCACTTGGATACCAGTGGCGACCGACGACACGCCGTGTGACTAGATGGCAGTTTTTCCCGCCCACCAGCGCTTCAGGCTTGAATGCTTGATGAACTCTCAGGTTCATCCACAAGGTTTCGATTAGATTCAGACACATTTTGCCGGGACAATAAATAACGTTGCTACATGAATGGACTTGATTACAACTTCCTGTCCACACCAGCCCGTCCTCTTACCTCGCCACTCGCTACTCTATGACAATGAAGAGATTAGAGCGATGTTACAACAGAGCAGGCGGAGTACACACACATCAGAAAGTCTCCCTAGATGCTTGATGCATAATTGGTTGCTTGCTTGTATAGACAAAGATGCAGCTTTTGTTTTGTTAGGTTTTGCTGTAAAAGTGATTATTGACTGACCTGCTCGAGTATAATTCTCCCGTAAATTAAAAACCTCTAATTACGTTAAAACCTCTCAGGCGTCGGTGGCGAAGGTTCACGGAGTCGACGTGTGTTTCACCAGCTGCACAGTTCTAAAACAGGGGGGGTGTTGGGGGGTCAGGGGTCAGGGTGGGACTGGAACAGGACTGGTGGAACGGAACAGAAAGGGAAGACTGGCTTCAAGTTTCTTCCAGCTAACAGCTAACGGTTAGCGGCTCTTTGCGTGTGAAGGCACTTCCTGGTAAAGCTTTCCACAGAGTAGCACCTGGGATTGGTTAGAAGTCGCCATAGAAGCCCTTTTTTTGTCAGAAGAAGCCTGGGAGGGTCGGGGTCGGACCGTACCGGCGCCGGACCGGTCTGGGTCACAGCAGAGCGAAACCTAAGATGTACTGCAGGAGTTTGTTCCGGTTAGCCTGAGGTAGAAAGGTGCTGCTCAGCTCCACGGTCGTCACCCGGTTCTCCCTTCGCTCCTTGAGGACCTGCGGGGGTTCAGACGAACAGGAAGTCAAGACGTGATGGATTCCTTGTTTTGGATCCATTATCCCGCATTATGTCACCACCTGAACACGTACACACACACACTCACCCCGAGCTCTTTGAACGTCCTCACTGTGTTCTTCACCAGGTAATGTGTCGCACTTTCACCTGGACAAGAGAAGAAGAAGAAGACGGTGAGGACAGGAAGTCATCTTCAGCTGTGAGACCTGGGTTGAGGGGAGGGTGGCCAGACAGTCCGGCTTTAGGCCGGTCGACAGTCCGCGTATTTGTCCTCCTTTTTGAGGCACTACCCACACAGCAAAAAGACTCCACGGATTCGCCGCGGAGGTATCGCGGCTTCTGAAGCGGACCCGCGAAACGGACCCGTATCGGCGTGCACTTGCCCGCAATGTCGGATCCGCTGATTGGCTAAGAGCGGTGTCAGATAAATATCCGCTATATCATTGGTTAAAAACGTAAACAAGGCTCCGCAAGTGTGTGTCAATTTCACTTATTACTGCACAGAGGTGTACAAGAAGTTGATTGGAAAAAAAAAAACTCTTGGATGCAGCCAGGAAAGAACAGAAGTATTGCAGATAGACAATCAACTATTTTGGTGAGTACACTAGTCTTATGATTTCACTGAGGGGCTACATGAAATATTCATATTTATTGGGTTGAAAACAATACAGATTTTTGAAGGTTGATAACAGTATTCTTGCTATGTTGTTATTTGTACCAGTCCCTGCAGGATATAAACAGGCCGAGGGGCAGTGGGGGCTTGGAAGCCATGATGACAGAGGTGCTGTCCTGAGCTGCTACATGTGAAGAGACCCGAATACTGACACACATATTTAATAATAATTAATTAATTAATAATATTTTTTCCTATTCAGCTACACAAACATCTTCAAACCACACAAAATTATATTGTAAATGAGAGTATACCAGAGTCCTATGTACACCATGGTCATTTATTGATATGCCGCATAATGTCCTCCTTTTAGGTGTTATGGAAATGGTCACCCTAGTTGAGGGTGGAGTGTGTGAGTGTGTTACCGTATGCGGCCACGTCCCGCTCCGTGCGGGTCAGCAGGTATCTGAAGAGCCTCTGCGTGTACTCGGACTCGGCCATGGGTTGGCTCAGGCTGTGGATGAAGAGCGCGGCGCCGCTGTACGCCTCCAGCACGGGGCTGAGCAGCCGCTGCAGGAAGATGAAGAACTCCTGGTGCTCGGCTGAGACGCTCACCTGGAAGAGGACCCGAGGACAGACAGACGGACAGAGACAGAGAGGAGAGAGAGAGAGACAGACCGGGGGAGGGGGCGTCAGCGAGCGGCTCCGCACGGTTCATTAGACAGATATGTGAGGATGAGGAGGGTCCAGACCTTCAGGTAGCGATCTCTCTGCTCCTCCCCAAAGTCGCTGTCCTCGTCCTCCTCGTCGCTCCTCCAGGAGAGGGGCTCGGGGAACTTCTTGGGCCAGGGCTCCTCTGTGGGGCTGGGGCTCAGCTCCTCCTGGTCCTCCTGGCACACACACACACACACACACACACACACATTTGACCGTCCGGGTCTCATCCAGCTCTTCACATTGGCAGAAGCGTTGTGTAATGCAGGCCTTCATGGTGTAAACTGACCTCTGCTACATACAGGACTCCATACTGGATCAGCCGGGTCACCGCGTCGAGGAACACCTGGTAAATGGTCAGACAGGGCTGAGGGGGCAGAGAGGAGGGGACACACACACACACACACACATTAAACGCTGACTCACAACCAACAGATGCGTCATACTCTTGGAGCGTTGCCAGCCAACAGTCAGTTGTTGTGGTTCCTTATCTACAAATGGCAGGACGTACCGGTGCAACGGCGACCTCATTGATAAGGAAGTGCGAGAGTCCGGCGGCCATGCGGATGAGCCTCTCCTGGCTGAGCGGGAGGCTGTGGGGGCAGTCGGGGTGCAGGTGAGGCTCCGACTCGGCCAGCAGCTCCCGTTGCAACGCCAGGACGCTGCAGGCTGGGGACCAAAATAGACAAAGAGACGCCGTCAAACAGGAGGGAATTTACCCTGGATGCATCTGCAAACACGTGGGCCGTGACGTGGCGCCGCACCGATGATGGCGTCGGAGATGAAGACGTGGAAAAGGCCGTTGCTATAGAAGTTGAGCTCGAAGAGGGCCGGCACCGCCTGGCTGGGGGCGACGGTGAACTCGCCGTTGCGGCTGGAGCCGCTGGCCACGTTGACGCAGTTCCCCAGCAGGTGCAGCGCTCGCATCACCACGTCCTCAGAGTTCCCCGAGAAGCCCAGGTCAAAGTCCCGCGACAGGATCTCCTCCTTCATGTTGAAGAAGTCCTCCACCAGCTTCGACAGCACCACTCCCTGCAGAAGGAAAGGGGCGAAGGTGATTCCAAGCTTTCCTGATGCAATCCAATACAGTTCCTTTACATCTCTCTGCCTGTAGGGGGCAGCGGAGAGCCACAGACCGGGCCGCTCTCTCTCTAACAGGGAGGCCGGCGACACTACGGTGCAGTGGGCTGTGACATTTGGATCACCTTGCCTTCAGGGAGGGAGGGAGCGGGACGGGACGGACACAGAGCCACGGGGAGAGATCAGGCAATTAAAGGGAGAGGAGGAGAAATCTGAGGAAGAGGAGGAGGGCTTGACATACCTGTCTGTGTCTGTACAGCAGCAGACAGGCGATGATGTGCGTGGACATGATCGCCGATGACTTATTAGCCGCTGTGAAGACAAAGAGAGGGAACAGAATAAATGAAACAAATGAGACATGGAGGCCGAAAGAAACGTTTCAGATATTTCACTTAAATATTAGAAATGAGAGAATTTAAGGAGTGATTATCTGTGACACCTCCCTCAAACAAATATGAGGTCATAGAGATCCAAGAGAGTTCATTTTATTCACGGCTTGGAAAGAGAGTGGCCAGGTAGTGTGTGCGTGTGTGTGTGTGTGTGTGAGATGTAAAACAGTTAAAGCATCACTGCGCCGTGTCGGATGTTTCCAAGCAGCACCGCCGTGACTGCAATTCCACTCCTATTCTGCTCCACTATCCTCCCCGCCGCCCTATTGGCTGAGAACAACATGCCATCCTGCTGCGGGCGCTCTGATTGGCTCAGGGTGAAGATGGGAGAAAAAAAAGAGAAAAGAAGAAGCGGTGCCTGTGGAGGGGAATGCAGCTGAATGAGCTGGGGAGAACCGGTTTGGGTTGCGCTACCCAAGAGCGAGAGAGAGAGAGAGAGAGAGAGAGAGAGAGAGAGAGAGAGAGAGAGAGAGAGAGAGAGAGAGAGAGAGAGAGAGCCCAGAGCGACGTGAAGCGGACGGACTGAGGCGCCGCTGTGTTGGATTTCAATTAGACGAGGCGGTGATGATGGATCGAGTGTCGCCGCTGCTTCCTTTGCAGATGGCGAGCAGGTGCACCACACACACACACACACACACACACACACACACACACACACACACACACACACACACACACACACACACACACACACACACACACACACACACACACACACACACACACACACACACACACACACACACACACACACACACACACACACACACACACACACACACACACACACACGAAAGGGCTCGGACGAGATGAAAGCAAATGAAAGGCTTTAGCTTAAATGAACATAAAGATGAATTCAGCCTTATAATAAAGCTTTTTAGTTGAGTTACAACACTTTCAGCCCAGACATCAGTTCATATAAGAGGAAACGTGACGTGAGCTCGTAGTTTAGAGTCTTTTAGAGTTCCATCTGCAGCAGTGAACGCGTTTACAAAAGCATTATGGCGTGAGCTGGGGCGTGTGTGTGTGTGTGTGTAGGTCGGTGCCTTTGACTCACTGAAGATGACGTGCTTGGCCAGGTTGTTGATGAGTTGCCGCCTGCAGATCTCGTCGGGCAGCTCCTGCTCTTCCTCCCCCTGGCCCTCGTTCAGGAGGTTATCAGGTCTGAGGGGAAACCACACATCAGCAATATGAAAGAAAACAGTGACCTCAGATGTGTGTTATCATGTATACACACTCATTGTTTAGGCTGCAATTCCCTAATTTGTCCCTTTATACTTAAACTAAATGTTATCTGAACGTTAACACCTCGGCAACGTTCACTTTTATGCATTCCTTGTTGTTTTGAAATGGAATGTGTCCGTCTGTTTGATACCAACAAATTACAATGTCAGCCAGACTGCAGATCTGAGAGCAGCTGGGCTGGAATGCCGTCGTCCTCGTGACTGTAGGAGGTTTATTATTGTGACAGAGGGACGGCGTTGACCTGAAGTGACCCCTCTCTTCCCCCCCCCCCCCCCCCCCCCCCCCCCCACACACACACACCGGCCCCCCAAGGTCCTCATGTCAGCTGACTGAGGGAGGAGGGAGGGAGGGAGGGAGGGAGGGAGGGGGGTCTGAGGGTCCCCTGTGTGTTAATTGTCAGAGTTTAAAGGACAAGAGTGTGTGTGTGTGTGTGTGTGTGTGTGTGTGTGTGTGTGTGTGTGTGTGTGTGTGTGTGTGTGTGCACTTACTGAGCAGATATGATGGTGGGCACCAAAGTCTGCTCCAAGGACATAGGAGGTGGAATATGACGACTTCTCTGTGTGTCGAGGTACTCCTACATGTGACACACACACACACACACACACACACACACACACACACACACACACACACACACACACACACACACACACACACACACACACACACACACACACACACACACACACACACACACACACACACACACACACACACACACACACACACACACACACACACACACAAAGTTAGACCACATGACTGACACAGTATGAATACTGTGTGTGTGTGTGTGGTCAGTGACCTTCAGGGAGAAGGGCTGATTGAAGTCGACGCGAACGCAGCCGTAGTTCTTCCTCAGCATCCTGAAGACGCCGCACGCGATCCCCCACAAGCTCTCGTTCTTCTTAGGTTTCCCCTGGTGAGATGGAGGGGGAGGGGGGGCAAAGATGTTACCATGTCAACAATCACACACGGCAACACACTTAAGGCCGTTTATATCCCTCTGGCAACATTTTCTGGGTCAAGCCTCGGCTCCTCCCCTTTCCTTAAAGCCGCTCTGACCCTCAGTGACCACAAACACGCCGCAGACCTAAAGAGACGCGGCGGCGCCCTCACCAGCTGCTCGCTATTGTAGTTTCCCTCGATGATGCGGTCATAGGAGATGCCGACGGGCACCACCAGCACGTCGGGGATGGTGCCGGTGCAGAGCGTGTCCACAACGATGGACAGCATGCCCGCACGCGCCGGGGACGGCTTGCCGCTGCGGGAGCGCGTGCCCTCCAGGTAAACCTCCAGGAACTGCTTCTGACGCATCAGTTCCTCCGTGTACTGCAGGGTTAGGCCACAGAAGAAGAAGAGAGGAAGGAGAGAGGGAGAGAGAGACACAGGTGAAACAAGGAAGAATGTTAAGGAGGGTGGTTGGAGGAAAGTGGGTCAGATATTTGGACATACACTTAGTGAAAAGTGACACTGATGCATAAGGATCAATAACTTGCTGCAAAATGCTCTCCAATCCACACACACACACACACACACACACACACACACACACACACACGGTCAAGTCAGGCCATGCAGCTGCCGTCACCTGCAGCTTCGACCCCCTCACACAGGGGGCGAGCGTGCCGCGGCGACTACAGTATGTGCAGCTGCTCCTCTCGCGCCACACACACACACACACACGCATGCTTGCACACACACACATGCACACACACAAACACACTTCGGAGAGGAGCAGCTTCCAAAATAGACCCAGACCGCAGCGTTTACAGCTTTCACCAGAGGAGGCGCGGCCGCACGTGTCGGCCTGAGACGAGAGCGTGACCGAGGCGGCCGAAAGCGTCATCATCACAATTCGCAAGATTCCCATCGTGTGATTGGTCGATCTGAACGACTGCAGGTCATTAACCCCACAGACGTTCAGAATGATCATTCACATTGTTTCTTTGGTGTGATTGAGAACTTAAATCTGCTGAACGAGTCGATCTCCTTCCATCCACAAACAAAGTGCTTTGTGCTGATGAAGCTCTTATATGATGATGATGATGATGTTGTTACGCCTCTTATCTGCTCCACTTCAGCTAAGCTTGTTAAGCCACATTAAAGCAGTGACTCTCACACACACTAATGGAGCTCCTACGCCATTAAAAACACATTAAACTACCGACCGCCTGTTTCCCTCCCGAGACGCAAACTCACACATTTGTTGGGAGAAATCAAACTGTTTGGCTTTTGGAATGATTATTGTGTGAAACTATCGATCAGTTCAACGTTCCCCCGCGCTCCACTGAGGCTCTTTCCCGCGTACAATCTGCTGCCGGAGACTTACGGCGTGAAGGAGCGATCGGTACAGAACGTCCTTCTTCCCGTCGCCCGTCTCCTCCATTTTCCGGCGGATGAAGAATCCCCCCAGTTTGCGGATCAAGGTGCTGAAACAGAAAGGGACCGTTAGTACGACGGGCGGCGACGTCGCAGTTCAGACGGCGGGACGGGCTTCTGCTTTACCTGAGGATGGGGATGTTCAGGTTGTTGCCGGCGGCGATGTGCGGCGCCTTGATGTTGTGGCAGAAGAGGATCAAGGTGATCAGCAGGTAGTCGATGTGAGACTTGTGAACGGGGAGGAAGACCATGGGCACGTTTTGCTGCGAAGACACGGATGCAGCTCCTTAAATTCCCTGAGCTGTATTACGTAGGTGAAGTGTGTGTGTACGTGTGTGTGTGTGGAGTTGATGCTGACCTCGATCGCCGCTCTCTTGACCATCTCCAGCTGGCCCTTGTGGATCTGGATGCTCCAGAAGAAGCCATTAAAGAGCCGGAGGAGCACCCAGCCGGTCAGCCTGAGAGGAGGGAGGGAGGGAGGGAGGGAGGGAGGGGGGAGGAGGAGGTTGGCACGGTTACGCACTCATTCACTGCGAGCTTCTGCGTGTGACAGCAGAGCAACATGGCAGATGGTATCCAGGTTTTTTCCACCTAAGAGAGTGCGTGTGTGTGTCTGTGTGTGTCTGTGTGTGTCTGTGTGTGTCTGTGTGTGTGTGTCATGCCGGTGTGACTCGCCGTCTGACCTGATGAAGGCCGGCGAGATGTTGGCCACCATCTCCTGCAGGAAGGCTCGGGCTTTCTGCTTCACTCTGCTGACGGCCTTCAGCTCGTGGCCCAGCTGGCCGGCCGGCAGGTCCGAGTCTGCGGCCACGTCGGCGATGGCGCTCTCCACTCTGTAAAACACCACGGCAACGGTCTGCGTCTCGGCTTTGGTTGCCTCAAAGTGGGACGTGTGTGTGTTTGTGTGTGCGTGTGTTTGTGTGGACTCCTACCTGCTGTTGTTGAGCACGTTGTCCACCACGTTCCTGGTGAACATGTCCTTGTGAATGTCTCTCTCCATGACGAAGAGGACGTAGCTGAGCCGGCGTGCCAGCCAGCCCCGCTGCCTACACGGGCACACACACACACACACACACACCCACGCGTATAAGATGGACGCTGCAGATGTAAAGAACTGTCACCTCGACTACGGTCACTTTCTGTTTGCCCTTGTCGACATCATCACTTTCCTCACACGCTCCAGGTGAGAGAGTGCCAGAGAGACGTTTCTCCTCCTTGTCCTCTGTCTCTGACTGAACTCTGAGGCGGTGCAGAACAGAACCGTGCGTATATAAACTAACTCCACTCGTCCTGTCGTGCACCCTGAAGGCGTCTCCACCCACAGGACGCCAAACTCTCTCTCTAATCACACCGACACTGCGGTTATCATATCTCTAAAGGTATGAAGCTGCTTGATTTTGGTTGACTTTTGCCTCCTTAAGGTCGGTCACTGGATCCTCCTGCCTGGTGTCCGCTGACAAACACCACCATCTATTATTCATCCATCCATCCATCCATCCATCCATCTATCTATCTATCTATCTATCCATTGCAAACTGCTCTCGTACGTTCAAGACATTTATGGAAGTTGACCTGGATCCTGTCCCGTTTGTTCCCGTGGCGTTCTTTATCTCGTGTGTGTGTTCTGTCTAGTCTGAGGTCGATGTAACCGGGGGGGGGGGGGGGGGGGGGGGGGGTCGGGAGTGTTTGGGGGAGTTTGCTTTGTTTACCTGGTGTGGGTCTCATTGATGTAGATCACGTTGCGCAATCCCAGAGAGGGAATGCTGAGGTTGAACAGCCTCTCCTGCGACACACAACCACAACAGCAACAACACAAACCACAAGGAGAAGAAGAAGGAGAAGAGGAGATGAGCAGGGGGGCGTGGCTTATAAACGAGGCAGCATTAGATGACCCGAGCGTGCTGCGGTCACAAGTGAGGCGTGCGTAACCTTACCCGACTCTGTGGCGTGCAGGAGTGGCAGCAGCGGCCCACGAAAGGCCTCTTCCTGTTGAGCAGGCCCTCCTTCCACGTGCTCGCCACGCAGCGCAGCACCGACGGGCTGGAGCTGCGGTCCTGCCACACACACATTCACACACAAACGTCAATATCAATAAGGGAGCGGAGGGGCGGGGGGAGTAATCGAATTGAGCTGGTGTTTCCGTGGTGATCTGCGGCGTACCGAGTCGTCGCTGGGCTGTTTGGCGCGGTTGCACCACTGCTCCCCGTTGTTGACCTGCAGCAGGAGGCCGTCTGACAACTCCATCGTCCCGCCTTTCCTGTCGGCTCCCTCGGGGTCTCACGCACACACACACACACACCACTAGCTGGCACGCTGCAAGACAGGTATACACACAGGTTAGACATGAAAGGACTTGATGTAAACGACTCTTGCGTGGCAACGAGGTCACACCTGCGTCTGGAGGCTGACAATCACACACACACACACACACACACACACACACACACACACACACACACACACACACACACACACACACACACACACACACACACACACACACACACACACACACACACACACACACACACACACACACACACACACACACATACACACACACGTCCCTCTGCTGGTTGGAGCTGGGACTGCTACACCTGCTCCTCCAGTTGAAGGCCAGATTATCCCAGTAAAGATTCATGAGAGTTACATTGTTTGACGACACGCGGCTCCCCGTACCACAAATGGGGGGCGGGGGGAGTAACTGACAAATTATTACACAACAACCGGAGACGTGGGGGTTATGGACGGAGTGACAGCAGTGTGACTCCTACTGACGGGAGAAACTAGTTATGCAGAGAAGAGAGGAGAGGAGAGGAGAGGAGAGGAGGCTGGGGACGAGGTGGCGTTATGGTTACATGGTATCCAGGCAGCTCCCCGCTGTCTTAATTTAAGTCTAAATTTAACCCCTCGCTTGTGTCACACCTGTGTTAATGAGAAACTTAACAACAACCCTTCACAGATTATCATAATCAACCATCAATGAACAGTCGAGCTTTTCTTAAACTCTAAAATAATCCAAATGCGACTAATCTCAAAGCCCTGAGCCTCATTAGAGCAAAGTACGAGCAAACAGAGATGGAATATTGTGTTTTCTTGCCTCTGGCTGTATTTAGACTTTAGAGAACAGCAATAATAAAAAAACACCATCCTATGACAAACCCACAGCGTGCCTGAGGCGAGTGTAATGAAGACGTGCGGCGGCCTACGGTGAAGAAGCAGAAGTGAAGTCGTAAAGCGGACAAGGAGCCGGCGACACGTCAGCATTCTTCTGATCACACAGCGTACAACCGGCTGGAGGCAAACACTTTCTTCTTAACCATAAACTGGTTTCAGGCGGGGGAAATACTTCCATACTAATCTTTCCCATTGTTGACATTTTCCCCGTGATTTGCTTGAACGGCCTCTAACTCGGCTTGATTGATGAGATAAGGCCCTAATGTCTACAAGTGTGGGAGCACGTGCGTGAGATTGATTATTTGTGAGCTTAAATGAACGTCAGCTGACTTTGCTTTACTGCAATGACGCCGCTACGTCTATACTTAAATGGAATCAGAGCTGATAATCTAACATGGAGTCTCCAGGGACACAGGAGGAGCCTGGGGAGGCAGAGGCAGGAGCGTAAAGAGAGCGTGGGTGTAATTAAAAAGGAAACTCCTCGGACACGATCTCTCGTCGCAGTGGAAATGGGTCAGTGACACTTTATGAATGAACACACCCTAATGAAACTGTGTGTGTGTGTCTGTGTGTGTCCTCCCTAATGAATCCGAGGGTGACAGCAGACGTTGGGGCCTCTTGGCAAAACATGCCCCCCCCCCTCTGCCCCCCCTCCTCCCGTCCCTGCCTGACCGGTGGCCAATGACTGATGAATGCACTTTCCAGCCATTGTTCCGTTGCAGCATTGTGGGCTAGTAGGCGACACGCACACTGATGAGGGGGAGAGAAACTGGGCGCTCCAGAGGGTCAACGACCGGGAGAACGCCGGAGGATGGGGTGACTTTGCTGGGAGCGAAAACAGAGAAGCTGAGGAGTGACGCTGCACCGAGGTGGAGACGCCGGTGCCTCCCATCACCTTCAAACCGTATAAAACAAAAGCCGCTCGCACATGTATGACCCGCTGTCCTCACAGACATCACTCACGCTGCCTTAGCTCCCAAACAAGAGGGAAACGGTTGGAATTCTATTCTGAATTTGTGAGTGTGTGGGGAATCCAATAAGGGTTCTAAAGCTCACACCCATATATGGTAGTTCCTCCTGTAAGCAGCAGCATTGATTAAGTTTAATGTAAATGTATTAAGCCAGCTGGGAAGAGTGTATTGCAGGGAAGTACTGTAATATGGGGTGTGTGTGTGTGTGTGTGTGTGCGTGCGTGTGTGTGTGTGTATGGGGGGTGGTGAACATGTGCAGATCACGCCACACTATCATTCATCACGTTACAGATTACCCTGCAATAATCCAATTATCAGCAGTACAGTGACACTGAATCTGCACCAATATCAACCGGAACAAAGACTTTCACATTAAAACATACGAGGCCGTTAAAGACACTATTGCTTCTTTTCCCGATACAAAGTCGATCTCTAAGCACACGATCAGACGGTTAATCCGTCTGTCTGCAGCCAGTAAGCGGGTCAAACAGTACAAGTGTCCGTGTGACAGATGGACTGCAGATAACAATGACACACACACTCACACACCCGAGTCTCGCCTGTCTGAGCTTATTTTCTATACAATAACCGGATTGCGATGACCTCAATGGAGGCTTCAGGCTCTGGGTCTGCAGCGACCGGCTAACAAAGCTAACCAACACCTCACGCGTTATAAGGGCTGGGTTGTGTTAAATCACTGAAGTATAAACCGCTATGTCCCCGCATGTTACACCTTAGCGTCAATATAAAGTGAACACCCGGACTTTTCAGCGTGTTATGGCTAAATTCCGTCGCATTTGTCTTTTTAATGCCTTGCGTGTATAGAATGACCTATAGTGTCCATGTGAACGCAAACGCAGCATTAGCACGGGGGGGAGCTAACACGCGCCGCGCCGGTTAGCGTAGCTCCGTAGAGAACAAACCTCGCTTACCTCGGATGTGACGCCGCGTTGAATCATATCTCAGTAAATCGATAAAATGGTGTTTAAAGCTGCGGTCCTAGTCTCGCTTTGTGGCAATTAGCGCCTCCGTGTTCTCTGCGTTGTTCTCCTCTGAGGCGGAGATGTGTGACAGGGGGGCTGCAACGCTGTTTTGGTACACCGGGCTGCTGTTCCGCAAGAAGCCAGCAGAGGGCACCGTGGTTCATCTCACCCCCCGCTGTTGTTCATTCAGCTGCTGCATTTTCGAATCACAGTTTTATTATTGAATCGTACTTTTAAGTATCTTGCTGTGTTTTTAGCTGCTATGACACTCACTTTGGCCACCATTTCTTATTTTTGATTGCATTGTGGGCACCAATAATGCATCATTGTCATGTCTGTCTTCTAGACATTGCTCATAACTAAATATATTCATTTCATTAATATCATTCATTAATCAAACTACAGCTATTTATCTGTCTAATTCAAATTGATTCAAATCAGTTAAAATTTATATGTATTGCATCATTTTAACCGCTTTTATTTTGAAGTTTAGGCCTCTAATCTTCGAAAATAAAACAGGAAAGTCACTTTTAGTTACTTTAGGACAATAAACTGTGCAACAACATCAAAAACATTTAGACATTTGGATTCTGCTGCATTCTACCGTACTGCCACTTGCATTCTCTTGGTTCTGTCAGTTTCATGCACCAAAATTAAAATCAGAATACCTGGACCGTCTAATCTAGACAGGGCACTGGCGACCTCCAGTGGTAGGTAATAGACATAGCATTATGGTGGAACGTACCACTGCGCCTCGAAAAGCGGGGAAGGCTTTGTTAAAGAACAGTTATTACGAACTTAAGAGCAAATCAACGTGCAGCAAGCTGTGGACGTAACCATATTATTGTTTATAATATATTAAGACGGTAATAGTAACAGTAATATCTTCTGTTACAATTTAATCGATTCATAAAGATTTATCTTATATTGCCAAAGCCGGCAGGTGCCCTGTTTTTATATATGGAGTGGTAGAGTCAGACACAGGAACTCGTCCAGTCGGTTTCTACAAGCAGCAGCCATGAGGTGAGCTATCCTTCTTTTACACATTTAACTGTGGATTTATCCTAAAACAGCCAGTCACAGTTGGCTTTTGATAATAGTCAAAAGGAGGAGGAAGACTTGGGGCGAGTCAGAATCGGAAAATAAGTCATTTATTCCTACCAAAAGCCTACCTAAGGCCCTGTGTCAGTGAGCTCAGTTAGCCAAGTTCACGTTACACTTATCGCAAGTTACATCCAGGACGTGTCACAACATGTCACCGGACCACGATCGGCCGGTTTGTACGGTGTGTTGAGCCGCACACGCCTTACATGCAGTCTGAGCTGAACTTTCTGAGTCGTTTTGGCCACTACGGGATTTAAAAGACAAATTAGCAGCTCATTTCCAAACCCCAGCCGTGCAGGAAACAAACAAATACACTGAGCAACGACAGCTTTAGGTTTACTTTGCACAATCTAATGTAAACCAATGTGATTTAATGTAATAAACGCCACTTATGTGAACCAGTTTAGCTTTTGTAGAGCTACATTGTGGTTTGTGTGGTAATCAAACACGACACGTACCTGCACCACCCGGCCACCGTAGAATCAGGTGATGCCAATCCAGCAACACGGACTGAAAACACTTCAAACTGTGTGTGTGTGTGTGTGTGTGTGCGCTCTTGGGTGACAATCCTGATGAGACAAGTGAGATGGTTGTCAAGTAGACCACCACTATGCAGTTTACTTGTAGCATTCTACAAATACGACATGAAATCCACCATTCTGCTTCTGCCCTAGCATGCTCAGGCTCCAGAAGCGGTTGGCGTCCAGTGTCCTGCGTTGTGGCAAGAAGAAAGTGTGGCTGGATCCCAATGAGACCAACGAGATCGCCAATGCAAACTCCCGTAAGTAGTTCTTCCTCTTTAACACAGTGGCGTTTGTTCTCCTCAGGTTCCACGGTCGCATCCAAATCTCTGTCATCTTTGTTTTCATTTGTCGCCCCAGGCCAGCAGATCCGGAAACTGGTTAAGGATGGATTGATAATCAGGAAACCTGTGACGGTTCATTCCCGCGCTCGCTGCCGCAAGAACACACTGGCACGCCGCAAAGGACGCCACACAGGCTATGGTGAGTAACTGAGTCGCATCGACGTCTCTGCAGCGTTTACTACTTTAAAAACAAGAGCCTATGTGAGTGACAGAAGGTGACACAGTGCCGTTTTCTCCTTCCTTGTGTTCCCAGGTAAGAGAAAGGGAACAGCCAACGCTCGTATGCCTGAGAAGCTGTCATGGATGCGCCGCATGAGAATCCTCCGCCGTCTCCTTCGCCGCTACAGGGAGTCCAAGAAGATCGACAGGCACATGTAAGTTGGATTTCCTCCTGAAGAAGCCATTGATGTCTGAATTCCAATTTCAGGAAAGAGAAGCTCAGAGGTCATGAATTCCGTCTCTCCTCCTCCTCCTCCTCGTCTTCTTCTTCTTCCTCCTCCTCCAGGTACCACAGTCTCTATCTGAAGGCCAAGGGTAATGTCTTCAAAAACAAGCGCATCCTGATGGAGCACATTCACAAGCTGAAGGCCGATAAGGCTCGCAGGAAGCTCCTGGCGTAAGTTCCTCCTTCCTTATAAGGTCACTCTGTATTTTGGAGCTCTTTGATTCAGTCAGATTAACTCTCTACCTCTCCCCCGCAGTGACCAGGCCGAAGCCCGGCGCACAAAGACCAGGGAGGCCCGCAAGCGCAGAGAAGAGCGCCTCCTGGCCAAGAGAGAGGAGATCATCAAGAACCTGTCAAAGGAGGAAGAAGCCGCAAAGAAGTAGATCTAAATCAACGCCCTCGCCCTTTATATTGAAAATAAATCTGGACAAAACAGACCTTTTGCTTTATGGGATTATTATATTATTATGGTTATCGAACTAAAGATTAATAATGAAAGGATGTGAGACACAGCAGCTGTCCGTCCTGTGTGTAGTTACATTTTGCAAGACTTTCTTATTTTGTTTTCCAAGAATCGATTTGAGTTTACCTTCCTGTTAAAAAATAAAAATGTACCATCAAACCTGGGCTTCATTCTTTATATTTTACATATGACTCATTTTACCTCACAATAAAAGCTCCTAATTATGAGTTTGTAAGCTGATTTGTATCCGTTTACTATATTAAGATGGAGTCTGCCTGTTGTGTCGTCAGCAGTCCAGCAGGTGGCAGCAGATCATCAGATTTCGCCACGCAGGCTCGTAAGACACCGATCACATCTATTAAGAATAATATCAACTTTGTCTTGAGGAAATCATGATGTTGAGGTTTTGAACGACTCTGGGAGGAAAATTAACCCTTTACTAACCACATCTGACTGAACTCAAGGAGTGACTTGAACTAGACTACTTTATTCTACACTACAAAACTAGTTGTTACTTATTTCTGCCTGCACTGTTCTGTCTGGCATTATTGTGGAATTTAACTCTTAATCTTTCCCACCTAAATGCCCCCTCAACATTCTGCATAAGCACTTCTTGCACTCATTTGTCTGCGTCGTGTTACAGAGCTTTTTAATTCCATATATTTTCCACATACACATGTCCACAGAATCCATTTATAGAATTACTTCCGTCCGTAGAGACAAAGTGTATTATTGTCCTAAGTGCACTCTTTTACTTAAGTACCTAAATATGTTATATTGCTTTAAAGTCATTAATCTTAGTGCAGCATAAATTCCTTAAATGCAGCAATTTGTTTTTGCCACATTTTCTTCATTAAACCCCTGCAACTCTTTAGGTCTGCGTCATTTCTGTAAAAACATTAAAGCCATTCTGGGAAAGAAAGGAACCTCAGCCCCAAACTAAAACCTATATTTACATTTATTATCATAGATCAGACAGCAGACAGTAAAGTGGGGGCTGGAACCAAACCAAAACACACCTGAGCAGGCAAGTTTCAATCCCAGTGTCCATTCTAACCACAGAGGCCCAATAAAATGTAATTAACATTACCTGTGCACCTCAGCAGAAAGTGAGTGCAGGAGGAGGCAGAGGCTCAAACGCTTCATGAGGAATGGGACAGCACTTTATGACATCACTCCACCTGGGTAGACTCAGGCCTGTGACCATGCAGAAACGTACAGACATGTCAGAAAACGCATAATCCACCAAAAACAAAGGTCTGGCATGGTTAAATGTGCGTGATGGCGCCTGATCTAGAGACCCGGGGGGGCAGGATTCAGTCGGCTGTGTCAACACCACAGTGAGCCGTTCTGATCCAATGTCCAGCGGCCAGAGAAGAGGAGGAGCAGAGACGAGAGCGGGTGAAGGTGGAGCTGAGCGAGGCCTCTGGCAGGAGGACAAGCAGCTTTGATCACAAACTCCCCATCATGATGACATATTTACAAATGGATCAATATTTACTTATTACATCTCGTCTAAGTCACTAGTAAATAATCTAATGTGCGTAAATGATACTTGCATCATCGGAAAAAGACATTTCTTTCCATTGCACTCCTGCCTCCGCCTCTACGTGTGTGTGTGCGTGTGTGTGTGTGTGTGTTGATTGCGGCATTGATTGCGGTCGACTGTGCCGTGCCATGACAACATCTTACTTAACAACGTATACAGCTCTTACAGTGAACTCGGCTCATGAAGGGTTATGTAAGAGTTACGTGGCGTTCTTAATCATATTTCAGCAAGGGAACAACTGAGGGGATTCAAACCTGCGCTCTATTCATATCAACGTCATTTAAGGGAACTAAGCACACACACACAGACTCCAACCTGACTGAATGAGATGTACAGGTGAGGAGGATCATGTTAAAGGACGTCTCAGTACACAAAACCATCAAAACAACACCAGTTAAGGTATCAATACTACATTTTACTTTGAATCCAAACCCATAAACGCTTCAATCTGTGGACGAACAATCAGAACGTACAGCTAATTTCATTCCAAAAGTGGGCTTGCTGCATTTGTGCCTCTGAGTGCCGACTATCCTGCAGCATCATAAACACAAACACACAACAGGAGAGCATGACGGCGTCTGGAAGCGCATTATCTTGCAGCTGACGCATCTGTTTGGCTCTCATGGTGATTTCATTCGATACGCAGCGGGGTTTGTTTGTGCCTACGGTGTTATTTTAAAAACGTGCTGTATGTTATCGTTACTAAATGAATCTGAACCCATCTAGAAAAGTAAATGAGCGCTCTGGAGGGAGGCGGGGTTAGTGAGGGTTTAAGGGCTCGGTGCAGTGAGGCCGCTCCTTCTCTGGGTTCATGTGTTTCCTCATTACCAGGAGGCGCTGCGACTTCCTGAAGCGTGCTCCTTAATGGGATTAGATAAGGGACAGAATATGGTCTGCACTCTTTATTACACTCGGCTGTCGTGCAGGGGGAAAAAAAACAAATGGAGCGCGCCGGAGCGTTCAAGAAGAGGAAGATGAAGACGGTTTTGAAGTTTTTATACTCAAATAGGATCTAGGAATTAAAACACGGCACTTGATTGAGCTCCTGTATCAGTTTAAGGTGATTTTGGGGACTGAATTTGATCCCCAAAGCCTTAGTTTGACCCTCCTCTTCCTCTCTGTTTGTGAAAGGCTGGTGCAGACGTCACAGAATCAGAAAGCATGAGGGAGGAATCAGTTTTAATTCTCTCAGTGGTGTCCTGGCACAGCTATTTAAAGATGCTGAGTGGATGAGGGATTAATGGCGCTGAGTGGTGCAGATCGGAGCTCCAGATGAAGATCTTAGTGAAGTCCTTCCTTCGTTAAGCGCCGCGCTTTTTTACCTTCGCTCTTTCCCGGGAAAAAAGCTGAGTTGGGGGCGGCGGAGGAGAGGGCCGCCGTAAAAAGCTGAGGATGGATCGCTGGATGAGTCAGAGGGCAATAAGTACGGAGTGAGAGTGAGCAGATGGGCGAAGACGGGTGAAGAAGAGGACGGACAAGAGATAAACAAGAGAGATTGAGCCTGTGCAGTGATGGGAAGACAACAGAAGACAGGAGAGGAAACATGCGGGTCAGGATCAGGGCTCGGTTTAGGGTCGGGGTCAGGGTCAGGGTCAGGGTCAGGGTCAGGGTCAGCTGGAGCGTCCTGAGGGGAAGCTGGGCGAGGGTTGGGAAAAGAGGAGACGACAATGGAGACACCGGGACCCCAAGGTGGCTTTGGACCGCAAACAGGAAGTCAGAAAAGCCTCCAAGAACCTAAACGCTCCAGTCAGCTGTTCTTCATCTCGACTGATCTCCTCTCCTAACATTTCCCCGACCTGGCTCGTCTTCTTCTAGGTTTATTATTAAGGCTCCTTCGCCTCCCTGGTGGCGCCACATTTGATTTTGCCTCCGGCTACAGTCTCTGCTTTAACGGCCCTCTGGTGACGCTTCCACTTAATGAGCGTCAAAGCGGCGCTGAGACGACGCTTCGTTTAATAACAAAGCTCAACCAGCTGCAGCCGCCCGCATCAGACAATCCACCTGTGATGATCCAGATCCTTCTCCAATAATAAAGCCACGAAACCAGAGAGAGCAGAGAACGAGAACAAGTTACTGTGAATGATGTAATGATGGACTTACTCGGCCTTGGCGTAGGTATGTTCCTTCTAGCCACTTTCTGCTCTCGCCTCCTTCACACACTTGACAGATAAGTCGAGAAACGCCGCCATGCGTGGAGGTTTCATCACACATCATCATCATCAGCATCTTCCTCATCATCATCCTCATTACGGGCGCGTCTGAAGGGTGCTGGAGCTGTGAAGAGGATCCATACGTGATGACAGATGAAGCTCATGTGGGTGGGCTGTGTGTGTTTCCTTCCTTCCACGTGTGTGTGTGTGTGTTTGTGTGGAAAGGGAGCAGCCACAGGTTCTCCGCTTCTCCTCGCCCGCCCGCCCGCCCGCCCGTTCCCGTCCTGCCTCCTTTAAAAGGTTTCCAAACCCAGCATGCTCTTAGCTCCTGAGAGCGTGTTGGGTTCGCTCCTCACTCCATTAAGTTCTTTGAGAAAGGGACGGCTCAGATCACAGCTGTGGATCTGGAGATATGAATTTTTCAGCTATTCCGCCTCAGCTTCTTCGCCTGCCTACATCTATATACACACACACACACACACACACACACACGCTCATCCATTGTTCCTCCTTAGCACTAGGCTATGAAAACCAAAAAAATATCTTTTCAAATGTCCTCCTCTAATACGGAGAGGAGAGGCAGAACAGGTCCATTCAGTCTGTGTGTGTGTGTGTGAGAGTGTGTGTGTGTGTGTGAGACTTAAAGGTCTGTGCCGTCCAGCTGCAGGGATTACAGGATCGACTGAAGCAGCCAAGAGTCAAAAGCTCCGAGGACGACAAAGGCAAAGATGTTCAGTGAGAATCAGCAAAGTGAAGACCTGGTTTGGTTTTTGGCAAAGGGAAGTTCAAGCTTCTCACAGCGAGGAAGAGGAAGGAAGAGGAAGGAAGAGATAGAGAGGGATGAAGACAAGCTACGACTACATCACTCTTCATCATTTAGTTTCATTTCTCACCCCTGTTGTCATGACGTCACAGACTTTGGGATATGAGCCCTGTAAATATTGTATTTCCTGTTCCTTCCTCTAAGTATGACATCATCTTCATCCTGGTATTACTTTGAGGTGGCCTCTGTCACTCAAACCTATCATTTCCATGAAAAGCCTGGTGAAAACCTGTGCTGTTCCCTCCCAGGGGCCGTTTCTCCTCCAAGATGGAGTCCAAGGATTTGTATCGACTGAAGCCTTGGAACTCAGTGTGCAATCTTATGTTCCATCCCATGTGTGTGTGTGTGTGAGAGAGAGAGAGTGAGACAAAGAGAGAGAGAGAGAGAGTGAGAGCACAGCGGTATTATCAGCCGCAGGATATGAGAACATGCATTAAACATGTCGTGTCTGTGTACTTGTTTCATTTTTAATGGTGCAGTTCGGTCTGGGTGTGTGTGTGTGTGTGTGTGTGTGTGTGTGTGTGTGTGTGTGTGTGTAGGGGTCTGGAAGAATGCAAAGATGGCAGAGGACCTGTGGACGGGAGACAAGAACCTGACAGGGTGAGGGCGGAAGTGAATGACGTCTCTGTCTGTCAGGAAGTGGGACGTGGGCAGAGGAGGATGAGTGCGGCGTTATGTTCTGATTAAAGAGCCAATCAGGAGCCAATCAGGAGCCCCTGTTTGACCTAACTCTAAAACCAAGCGCCTCCATCTGTCCTTGACCTCCTGGGTTTTCATTAGTGAGTTTTGAATCATCGTAGCATAAAGAAACGACCTCTTGAATTCTTTATGATGCCTGTTTTGTCCGCGTCTGGTTTCTGTTCCATTATGAGGCTGTTTGTGACATTTCCCCTCGCCGCTGCGGCGTCTTAGCTTCTCGCTTAAAGGGCAAACGCCACCTTTGCAAGCAGTTAAGGTATAAATTCCCCTCATATCGGTGCTATGATACTGAATTTATTAAGCATTAGATCTGCGTGTCCTTGATTCAAAGTGACAGCATTTGCAGTCTAAACGTTGCTGAATGATCTCCATCTTTCCGCAGGTAAAGGCCTCCTTGTTTTAGTGATGACTGGGCAGTTTGCTCGTTGACTCTCCTGGCCCTTCGGGAGCCTCAACCGCATTCCACAAAGATTTCTGCACATTGTGTCGTATTATGGTGGATATTCTATAAATAGAAACGAGGCTTTGAAGCTGCGTATAGATTTTAATATTGGCTCAGGTTGCATAGAGGAGGACGCAGGCTATTATTGCTGTGTGTGTGTGCGTGTGTGTGTGTGTGTGTTGCATGCGCCTGTGTTGTTCTTCTTTTCCCGTTTTGCCTGCCGAGCAGCACAAAGCTTGATTTTCCTCCCTTCCCTCTCCTCTCCTCTCCCGTCTTCCCATATAATCAGTTTCTATTTTCAGCCTGGATTTTCTTCCACATTTTGAATTATTGTTATAGTTCTGCTGCATGTTCACACTCATGTTGGCATCTTCACCCTCTCCGCCTCACTTATAAGGAATCACACGTTTAATGAGCAAGTGTAATGTTTGGTGGCGTGGTTATGATGAGGATGAGGATGAACCTAGTGGGGACTTTTGGTGAGGAATTGATGAAAAGGAAGAAAGACAGGAACAGAATCTACAAATACTACAAACTAAAGTTTATACGTATTAAGGATGAAGGTTTGATGATGGTTTCGTGTTCTGAAGCCTGAACCTTCTACTTCACAGCCACATTCATATAAGACAACAACTACAGAGTGAGATAGTCTTCTGTATTAATTGCTTGCCTTTGTTTTGGTGTGTTTCTTCTCGGGGCCAGTAGGACGTGTTGATGCGAGCGTGACAGAAGGGCCGTAATGACTTCCTGCTGCGCCGGTTGCCACGAGCGAGACAGAACGAGGGAGCTCAGCGGCTCCACATTAAGTCCCATCTTGGGCACAAAAGTCAGCAAATTTAATAAAATGTAAAATGCATGAGTAGCTGGATGTTCTGCCAGGTTCTCTCTCTGCTGAGACCAGAATCACATTTGATCCAGCTTGATAACAGAACTGGGTCATGATATGAGAAATGTTCCTCGCACCACAGCAGGCATGTGCATACACACACACACACACGCACACGCACACGCACGCACACACGCTCGGTCTGCCAGACTAGTCTTCCTCCTGCCAGCAGCCTCTCCTCTCCATTGCCAATTAATTTTATTGCGAGTAAATCACATTATTTATGGTCAATAAGAACAAGCAATCTTCTCAAGCTCTGCACCGTCGACTCAAATGAAAGATCACTCTGTCACTTTTGGTTCACGGTCCGAAAAGGATTATTTAAAAGAAAATCTAATTCAGCAAGAAAGACATGAAACAATCTTCCCTTTACCTTCAGGGCGAAGTAATCCCAGTCCAGCATCCGTCCGTCCCTCCGTCTGTCCGTCAGCGGCTTCAGGCTCTGTGGTCAGTATGGTTTTTATAGAGGTGGCGACCTTCAGGATGGGGGTCAGTGTTCAGGTTAATCTCTTCTACAAACTGCACAGAGTGAAATACGACGCCCCCTGCCCTCCTACCATTTATCACACTGACAGCGTTCATCTCTCCGGTCAGGGCGAGGCTCTGATCAGTGCCGGGTGCAGTTTATGAATTTGAACGTTGGCATTGGACCTCGAACGTCAAACAAGTGTGGTAGTTACCTGCCGTGTTCTTTCTTCTCCAAGGCCCGGCACACTCACACACTCACACACTCTCACACACACACAGGAGTTTTCACTACTCCTGGCTGATTGGACGACTTCGCTGGCAGAGGGTTTGCTGCTTGCAAAGGCACCTGGAAGCCAAACCGCGTCGCTTACACCCTCAAAGTAATGAATCGGCGTTGAGTCTGGGCCTTGAGGTGGAACTACAGCGACGGCGACGGGAACATCCTATCAGAAAGTGAGTAGATTCACAGAAATGACACAGAGCCGGAGAGTGAATCTGGCTTTATTGAAAGGTGTGAGGGGATTACAGGGCCGCTCGCCATGCGGAGGAGCGACCCAGCAGTGTGCAGTACAGTGATGGAGGGAGGGGAGGGGAGGGGGGAGGGGCGGGAAGGGAAGGGAAGGGAAGGTGGTTGATCCTGAGCCAATCACGGTTCTAGTCAACAAAGGTAATGTCCAGACCGGGCTCCTCCGTAAATGAGATTATAGTCCGGAGAAAGAAGTCGGAGTGGAGTTCCGTTTGTCTCCCGACCGCACGAGGAAACGTAAAAGTGACTGAACGCCAGGGGAGAGAGGGACTGGAACTGTTGTGCATAGTATTTGAAGTGGATTTGTGCTGATTAGGCTTTAGAAGTTAATTGAGCAGAGATATACATACAGTACATACGGTGGGTAAGAGGGAGGATGTGTGTGTGTGTGTGTGTGTGTTTACGTTGTAATGCCCTTATTCAGCCCCTGATAGCTGCAGACCTGTGGGTCAGAGTGCAGGTCAGAGCCGAGTCCATACAGGATCCTCTATAAGCCTATTTACACGCTACAGCTCCTACATTTATTTACACTTATTGCCACGTCTTCATCGCTACCTTACGCTTCATAATGGCGAAGCCGTAAATCAAACGGCGCGAGGCGACGGCACCTTCCGATCGCCTCCCAGTTATTTAAGGAGAAACGGAGAATTCAAGCAACAAATTTGGAGTCCCGCCCATATTTGGAGGGAGTTTGGTCGTCCAGTGAATGGAAGCATCTGGGGTATTACAGAACTTTACACACAGACTGACCTTACGTGTAAATGAGCGACAATAACTCTCAGATGTGTGTGTGTGTGTGTGTTGGGGGGGGAGAGAAAGCGCCACGCAGTGAGGCTGTGAAAAGCTCAAACGTAATCTAATCCCGAGAGAGAGAGAGAGAGAGAGAGAGAGAGAGAGGGAGAGGGAGAGAGAGAGAGAGAGAGAGATGCAGCAGGAGAGTGTTGTTGACGTTTCTACATACGTGTAATACCTGAATTATTTTCTATCCACACTAATAATATTACATGACACATGCGTTCACTACCATGAGTCCTTTGTCTCCTTCCTTGAATCCTTTGTGATCCCTTGTGTCCTGCGTCTCTTCACACAGCACCTACTTGCCTCCTGGCCCCGACGTCATTCGCCATCTCGTTTTCGCGATCCACAACCCGCAGAATCCCCGTTTCCCGCCAGGAAAGCAGGCGGATAACGGATGGAGGCGGCTGGTGAGGTAGCCGGACTTCTTTGACGCTATCTATGCTACATTTTGTTTGTGTGAGTGTAAAAAAACTAATAAACAAACAAAAGCCTCACAAAGTAGGATTGTGCTACAGGAGAGTAGCTCTACGGATCCTCTAAAGAAGCCCCTCCCCTTCCTCCTTTGACCCTGAAGAAGCCGCCGCCGTCGTCCACTGAGCCGTCTGTGGGAGGGGGTAGGAGATGTTTGGTTGGTGGGTCAGTCAGGTGTCGGGGTAAACACTCCTGAGTATTCCTCCATCGTGGTGTGAAAGGGAAAGAGGCGCTGAGCTCTGCCCTCATATCTCCAGCAGGTACTTGACGGGGACCAGGCCTCTCTTCTTACCGCTGCTCAGACGCAGGAAGCCGTCCGCCTCCTCGTTCTTCCCCACGCAGATCTGAGGAGGAGAGACATTCACGTATTTGGAGGAAAAGGTGAGCAGCCTTCTGTCCTCTAATCAGCTGTGTCCTGCCTTCATTTGCATATAATGTCAAATATATTCCTTGTTTGTGTGTGTGTGCGTCTTTGTGTGTGTGTGTGTGAATTGTATTATAATGCGTGTTCACCTGAGCCTCTTTCACAGTCATCTGGCCTTTGTCTCGGTTGCCATGGAAACCGGCAGTGACCTTCCACACCCGCTCGCCGGGGCGAACTCGCTGCACAAAGTTGGCCGGGAAAAATCCCACCTTCTCTCTACTTTTCCCCTGGAAAGGCGACACACACACACACACACACACACACACACACACACACACGTCGTGTCGTTTTGTTGGATTGTTCTGGAGTGAAAACAACAAACGGCCCCTCATGCTTTTGTTTGTCTGTTTGCTTGAAGCTTCTCTTTTGAACCACATTACAGAACTGCTGACTCAGCGTTTGAGGAGAAGCCATCGTCTCCATAACGAGCCAAGTCTAAGACAAAAACCACAAAGCTTCCTCTGTCGTTCCAGCGGAGGCTCGGGGCAAAAAGGTGCATTTTTAAAAAACACAACAGCTCTAAAAAGAATGTGCTGAACCAAACTCCGCCCCCCCCCCTTCTCCTCCCTCTCTGCAGACTCACACACACACGGACACACAAATGAATGTTGTCCGAGTTGCTCCACTCCAATTTTAGCCATTTTGTTTTGCGCCGTGATGCAGCGTCTCTCTCATTAATCACAGAAGCATCCATGCCTCCACACACTCTGCCTCTCCGTGCCGCTCGCTTGTCACTTTGCTGCATTGTGCAAGAAGCCAAACAGCTCGTTACATTTCCTCCAGAATAAGTAGCTTTTTAGCGTTATTGCAGTTTTAAATGTGGTTGTATGCTTTTATTTTGCTGCTTTTTTAGGTGTTTTTCCTGATTTGTCATCATAAACACCTGTCCGTCCTTAAAGAGGTGAAGGTGAAAATCCTCAGCTGCCTCATTACACCGCAACTGCAGTCCCGCCCTCTCTTCTTCTTCTTCTTCCTCTCTTTTCTCTCCACGCTAAACACTTCTGCCGCCCCTACGCCAGCTGTCCCTCAGGCTCGTCCTGTGTCGGAACGTGAAAGAGTGCATTTCTAAATAAGCTCACCTTCCACCAGTCCTCATTGGAGTCGTCTGTGACCTGAACTCTGTCTCCAGGCCTGGACAGGATAAGAAGAGAAGAAGAAGAAGTATTTATTTTCATGTATAGTATATTTTGGAAGTAGAAACATCTAACCAGTGTGGAAATGTTGTTGTCGGATGCTGATTCAGGACAGATGGAGCAACAAATCAGGCAGAAGTCTCCAGTGAAGTGAACGTGCACGTGCTTGTGTTGTTGTGTGTCGGGTGCCTTTACTCAGCAGATCTCCTGCACCTACTAACACACAAACACTCTCTCCCTTTCTGTCACACACCCAACGCAGCTGTTTGTCCTTCCTGGCCTCCCAGCTCGCTCCACCCTCCCGCGCTGAACCCCTCACTCCCCCCCCCCATCGTCCCCGCTGAGCAGGCAGATGGCGTGTCGGTGAAACTCTATCTCTGCACGCCCGTCCTCCTCTCTCACCTGATTGCTGCGGGAGGTTGTTTTTATTTCCCTCTAAAATAGGAACAGATCAATGCGTATCAGAGTTCAAAAAAAGACTTTATGTCCCCGAACACCCCGGGACCAAAAACAGAAAGCTGGGTTCTGGGTCGTCGACGCTGTGCGCCGCCGTTTACAGGAAGTGAGGTCGCACAGCGTTGAGGAGGATTCAGAACATGCTGCTGGTAAAATGAGGCGGAAAAATGCAAATGAGCTGCTAATTATACAGCAGAGCTCTGGAAAAGTTAGAAAACAAACAACTTAATGCTACTTTCATTAGCAGACTATTAATACGTTTCTACTGTTACTTGATTCTCTCCAAATTTCTCTTGTTAATATTGCAAATAAATAGAAAATGTCCGAGAGATGTGACTGTGACTGTGACTGACCGTAGCTCCAAGTCGTTCCCCTCCTGAGGCAGAAACTTGTAGAGAGCCACGTAGGTGTGGACGGAATGAACCTCCACCCGCTTAGGAGTCTGACAGAACAGAGGGAGAGGAGATCATGAGGAAGGAGCGAGAGAGAGAGACAAGAGGGAAGACGACCAGCTGGAGAATGACCCTCTACACACCTTCAAACTGACTCGGTCTTCAGAATCGGCCTTCTCGCTTTCGGGGGGAGTGATCACTGGAGAGGACGGACACACAAACACAAAGAAGAGGAGGAGAGAGAAGGGGGGGAAGAGGACACAGGTGAGGGAGAGAGGGAGAGAGGGAGAGAGGGAGAGAGGGAGAGAGGGAGAAGGAGATCTCGTCACTTTGCAGCAAACAGAAGGAAGGCTGGAGGTGGAGGTCATTAACTGTACGGTACAAACAGACATGATCCCGTCTCCTGGGACTGGAGACAGGACAGAGGGAGGAAGAGTACAGGAGAGACAGTAGGGACACACACACACACACACACACACAGCTTTATTCTGTAGTTTTGATGTCCAGCAGGGTGACGTCTCCTCTGTGTCTCTGTCAGTCATGCTTAGGTGGATCTGGTTGACCATCTGTCTGTCCGCTCACATCACAGGAACACTGAGCAGCGACTCTAATCCTCTTTTTTCCGGCTTATTAGGCTTAATTGGACTCAAAATGTAGGAACTCATTACTGAAATGGCAGGAAAACTAAAGCGCTTTGACTTCACTGCCTTTCATCCTTGTTTACAGAGGAAAAGAGGTATTTGTATTTGTGTTTCTCCTCTTATCAGCACTCACTGTCCTCACACACTCTTACTTACTTCCTGGGATGCTCTCCTCCTCTGCTATTGGCTGGTTCTCCAGGCTCTCTTGCAGGTTTTCTACCTATGTTAAATAAGAAAAAAGGGTGAATGAAAGGGCTTGAATTACCTGATCTTTCAATGAATTCATGTGTGTGTCAACGTGTGTGTGTGTGTGTGTCTCTACCTCGTGACAGGGCGACTCTGAGATACTGCCGAAGCTGCAGCGACTCATCTGTGCCAGAGACGTCCCGTAGCGCAGAGCCTCGTATACTGGGTCAACAATGCCATTATCTGCCTCTACACACACGTACACACACACCACAACGAGACAGGATTGAGCGACACGAGCGCAGTATAATATCTGAGGCTCATCTATACACACACACACACAGACACACACACAGACACGTCAGGCATCAAAGGGCAGAGGCCGTTTGTCATCCAGTGAAGACCTCATGAGTTGTGGCGCTGCGATAAATCAAGCGGTGTGTGTGCTTGTGTGTGTGGGTGTGTGTGTGTCCATCCCTCACCCTGAGAGGCCGGAGCTTCCCTGACCACACCCAGAGGATCGATGGTGAGCAGAGGAGAGCTGAAGTTACGCTTGAAGGCGCCGGTCTGAGAGGAGAGAGAGAGGAAGGAGATGTTAGACTTCATACGACAACGCTCAGTGTGACGCGACAACAGAGAGCGGCAAATGTTTACGTCTCAGCACGCGGTCGTCTACATGAAACGAGCCACGCTGTGTACATGTGACCTCCCATCAGCGCTGACGGCTCCCTGTAAACACACTTGGCATTACTTCACCACCCGTCTGATTATGCTAATGAGTGAGTGACGACTGACCTTATCTGCTGTTCTTTTCTTTCTATTCTATTTCTGTTCTATTCTTGTGACCTGAAGTTCTTTTATCTACCTTTGTTGAACACACTTATTGTAAGTCGCTTTGGATAAAAGCGTCTGCTAAATGACCGTAATGTAATGTAATGTAATGTAATGCTGTGCCAGTGACTAATGTGTGTGTGTACAGCAGGGAGGAATTATTTATCAGGGAAGCAGCTACGTTAGAAATCTACAGTGAAGCTCCACTGGACAGTTTCACACTTTCAGATAACACACACACACGGCGAACTCTTCTCAATGGCCCCCTGACTCACACACTACTGACACAAATCTGGGTCACGGCGGTGTTGCGTCTGTGTGTGTGTGTGTGTGTGTGTGTGTGTGTGTGTGTGTGTGTGTGTGTGTGTGTGTGTGTGTGTGTGTGTGTGTGTGTGTCTGCCTGGCCAATCACTTAGTGCTGAGCTCGGGCGTCTTGTTTCTTTTAATCAAACTTTAATACATCTTTAGTTCTATAAACATCGATTCGCTAAAGTTCTCCCAAAGTCGTTTCAAAACCGCTTTCGATTCTGAGGGTGTTTTAAAAGCGATTGATCATAGAGACGGAGAGTGTGAGGCTGTGGAGGAGCCGGGAACACGCACATCTTCATCTTCATCCTTGCTTCATGAAGAATAAGCCATTTTCCTCTTATGAACGTCTATTAATAGTTGTGTTTTTCAGTGTGTGTGTGTGTGTGTGTGTGTGTGTGTGTGACGGCTTCTCATTGATCCGCTCTCGCCTCTCTCCTCCGTCGCCGATCCATCTCCCCTCCACTCCTCCCAAGAGTCCGATCCCGCTCGCCTCTTGTTCGTTACGCAACGCTCGCGTTTCAAACGCTCCTCTGCTGCTAAAGCCAAGCAAGCTCTGCATGAGACTGCGGGAGAAATTAATGTCTCCAATCTTACACTGCATTCGGTTTGCAATTTCTTGCATCATCACAGCTGTTAATATCATTAAACTCCATCAATGATTAAGCTCTACTGTCCAGATGAATTGCTGAGTCAGCTACATTCCCCACATTCCCCCCCCCCCCCACCAATTATATGGATTGTGTTTTTATTAGTCGTCATAATGTCGTAGAAAGAGTTCAGCCGAGGAGCGAGACTGCGCTCAAACGTACACGGCAATAAATTCAAACAAGCTTAGAATTGAAGGATAATTCCAGTTTGGTAACGAGCCGGTGGATCGGAGATGAAGAAAAAGGAGAAGAAGAGGAAGTAGATTCAAACTTGACGCCTAATCCCTTATTTGATGAGTGTGCAGTAATGGCGGCGGACCGTGCTGAAGGCTTGGCCGCCGCGTTTCCTCTGGGGACCGCCGGCTCCTCACACACACACGCCGAATTTCACACTGAATTAGCCGGACCAGCTGGTACGAGGGAGATATTGATTTTTGTTCCCCTTCAGCCGACAGACTTGAGAGGGAGAGGAAGGAAATGTTGGACCCGAACAAGAGCGAGCAGGGAAGAGGATGAGGAAGAGGAGGGGGGGGGGTTAGGTGAGGAGAAAAGTGTTGGGACGTGGCCACTGAAACTTTATCGGTCTGGACTCTCTTTCAGACGATGATGAAGATGATGATAGTGTTCGTCAGTGTGTGTGTGTGTGGTGCTCTTACCTTGCCGTTGCAGGGCTGCTGGGAGAGCTCTGATGAGCACCACAGGTGGGCTGCCAGCTTACAGGCTTTACAGCGCAGACCCTGCTTGGAATTCCCTGCATACACACAATTTCACAGCATCACACACACACACACACACACATACACACGGCAGGAGGACAAAATCGGCAATCAAAATACAAAATTGACAATCAGAGAAGCTACACCTGCGCCACAAGTTTAGACACAATTTCCTTATGCAAGCACTACCGGGTTCACTGAGGGTCCTTTTTTGTGTTTACAAGCGAATGCAAATGTGAACAAAGTGTAGGTAGATAAAGGGAGAGACAAACCTTGGATCATGTGTTTGCATCGCTGACAGCAGGTGGGCCTGCGGAAGACGTGCTCCTGGAAAGAGTGAGTTTTTACCGGCTGGGCCTGAGACTTTGGCTGGTTCTGGGAGGTCAAGGACGGCGAGGGGCTGACGGAGGGCGAGTGTGACGACAAGGAGGGGTTGGGACTGACGGACGGGGACAGAGAGGGCGAGCGCTCGTAGGACAGGGGCGACTCGGGGATGGGGGAGGGGGACAGGGGAGGAGGCGGGGCGGCGATAAACGCCGGCGGGGCCCGGAAGTCGCCGTTGTTGCGCTGGAAGAAGTTGTCCATGCTCTTGCTGCGCATGACCGATTTGAAGGAGAGCGAGCGCTTCAGTCGCTGCAGCTGCAAGGAGAGAAGAGCAGAGGGACTGAGGTTAGTCTGAGGCTCTCAATGTGTGTGTTCAGAAACAATGGAGTACGCTGAGGAAGAGGGGGAACAAGCACAGGACAGGAAGTGACGGACAAACCTGCTCCTTCATCGCTCGTTCATCAACTCCATCATGATTAAGTTGTACATGTGAAATTACGCAACGAGAGTGTTTGATTAACCGAGTGAGCTGTGTTTAAACCTCAACACTCTACTTCCTCTCTTCCCCTCTGGCTGACCTCCAGCTTGGCTCCCGATCGTCTCAGTTCAGCTTTTCCCACTTAGATAGGCAGATTTCCCGTGGTCGAGTGAATCCCCGCCCGTCAATACCGCTTAAGATTCACGCTTGATTAGCTCTATTGAGCGGCCCGCACCTTTGGATCTGATGCGGTCAGCGATGATGCCCGACAAACTATGTTTATCTTTCACCGTGTCACCGCCTCCGTCACGGCCACAAGGGGAGCCTTCATAGAGAGACTGGGCCTGCAAGAAACGAGGGCGAGGATGTTACGGCTCCCTTAATCTGAAGAGTAATTCCTCCATTTATACGCACATCATTAGCTGCTATTCTTAGTGGCTGGAAAGGGAATATTCATGATGGTGAATAATGTTCTCTAACTGTAACTTAGCCTGTAGCTGTAGTAAGAAGGAAACATCTCACTATTTTTGCAAAAACCCAATGTGGAAACGCGAGCGGAGAGGAGAGGAACGCGGCGCTTTTTCTGTCTCCGGGCTCCTCCGGGGGGTCCCTTCACACCTAACCCCAGCTCCTTATTGGAAAATGGAATCGATAAGTTTTTTGAGCGGGTTCCTCTTTTTCTTCTTTGAGCTACGGATTCACAGATGCCAATTAGTTTGAGTGATGAAAGGCCGGGTCTCTGCTGAGCCATTAGTGAGGGCCTGTGCTAAGTGTTTCCCACAGGGAGCTGAGTCCATACTTTCCTTAATGGCCTTCTTCTTCTTGGCTCGACCGGTGGCCCGTTCAGTAATGGATGTTCCTCTCCATTAGATTTTTAAACTTTGCCGTCTTTGTTAATCTTTTTTTAGCGACGAGGCCTTTGAGTCCAATGAAAACAGAGCGCTTTTTCAAGACGAGACAACAAAGAGGAAGACGTTGACTGATGTCCCCCCCTTGACTTGATTCAGCTCCTTCGTCTTCCGCCTGTCGAGTAAAGAGCGAGGACATAAAGCCACCAGACCTCCAAGAATAATCTAACACATAAATATATAAATGTGTCTGAATGTGTGTGTTATTCCATCCTATTCTGTCTCTGATGCTTCTGTTTCTGGTTCACACACACAGCAGAGACCGTGTAGGGAGTGTGTGAGCAGATATTTGATCTTTGTTTTCTGATCTTTACGCGTTATTATCCGTGGCGTTTTATCGCTGCTGATGAGCAAAGCGACCTTGAGTTTGAGAAAAACGCACCCCATAAATAAAACATGTTATTATTACCAAAGACACACAGAGCGAGACAGCAGACAGATGGAGAGACAGACAGGCAGACAGACATCCTGACCTTGTTCGTTGGAGGTTTGGCGGATGAGCACAGGGAGCAGATATGTTAGGTGAAGGCATCTATAAATAGACAATTTGTGAGGAATGCATGGATAAATTAATGATTATGGTGTGTGTGTGTGTGTGTGTGTATGCAGGTGTTCTAACAGGATGCCTGTGAAAGGCAGAAAGTCACCCTGCTGTCAAGTGATGCAGCTTTATTTACCCCTTTTCTGCAGAAAAGAAGATTTTCACTCTCTGGAAAACTGCTGTTGATTCCGACCCTGAATGCAGCATCTTCAATGTGAGGATCTTCCTCCTCATCAACCTGCCCATTAAACTGCTCAATGTCCTCCACAAGTGCCAAAGCTGCATTTGTGTCCGCATTACATCATTACTGTACACGGACAGGACAACGTTTACGATCCCGTGTTTGTTCCGCTGCAATATAACGTATGTGAGTGAAAGAAGAGGAACATAAAGGTGCTGAAGCAAAGAGCAGAGAGAAGCAGAGAGTGTGTGTGTGTGTGTGTAAGACAGTCAAACATGCATGAATCTACATTAGGAAGGTTTGTTTATATAAATGAGGCGCGACTGCAAAGAAGATATTCATGCAGAGATGTGTTCCTTTGCTGAAGCGGCAGCGGGCGGTGCTGGACGGCCGTGTTAGAACTGAGAGACGAGTCCTGTGTTAATTATTAAACCGGTCTTGGTGTCAAAGATGTGTTTGCAGGTAAAACAACTTCCAGTCATTTAAAAACTTCAAATTCTTAAAGCTACTACCTCGCCAACACGTTGGGGATTGAACAAAGGACTGAAGTTCATATTTCTCTCCTCACCCTGGACTCTGCTGGATCAGCACATTTCCAAACTCAATCAAGGACACTGTCCACTATAGATCAAAATAATGTGGGGACATTGTGGACGGAGGGGAATGAGACAGCGCCGCCGCCGTCCTCCCTCACCTGTTCCGTCTCCGTCTGACTGTTTATCCTCTTTCCATTGCGGACTTTAGTTTGCTCTTGGTTAAAGGTCAGCAGTGCAAGTCAATCCAGTCTGATGAGCGAGAGACACACAGACACACACACGCACGCACGCACGCACGCACGCACGCACGCACGCACGCACGCACGCACGGGAAAGTGACAGAGGTGATGTAACCTTTCCGAAATGTGATGTGGAACAAACACACTTGGTTGAGAAACGTCCTCTACATACAAATGGAAGGATTCCATCTTTACGCAGCTCAGTGATTGATTATGCACGACACACACACGTGCAGCGCCGCGTCTCCAAACACCACGTGGAGGAACCGGGCTGAAGTGACAAAGTGAACCGGAGGGCCCGGTCTGGCTCATTATTTCTCGCCTGTTCCTGTTCTCCTCTTGCTCCTTTTGCCCCCTCCTGCTTCTCATATTCTTCAATCGCACCGTGGAGAAGATTTAGGCGCCAGTCACTCTGTCTTACAAAGGAAAAAGGAATAAGAAACGGAGAGCAAGGTGCAATTAGGAGAAGACCAGAAGCGCCGCCGATTGAAGACAAGAGGGGAGGGAAACAGAGGGAGTGCAGACTGGCGAGAGACTGATTTGATGAGAGGAGGAAAAAGTGCTAAAATATGAAACTTGGTGAGGAAGCTCAGGGGGAGAGGAGGAGGAGGAGGAGCGAGTGTGAACGAAAGAGATAAACCGCCGCCATCACTCCAGCTCGTAAAACCGTCTGTGTACTGGCGGAGGATGAGGTGGGCTGTGTGAGGGCCCCAGTGGACTGAGCGAGCTGCTACCTTGCTTTATCAGCATTTACCTTCCAAACCTTGCGTGCGTACTTAATTTTATGTCCAGGCGTCTTTAGGAGCGCCCGAGCCACCGCCGCCATTTCCCCCGGCAAATAATAAAGTGTTTTTCCTTTCTTCTTTGGCAGCTCTCACCTTGCCTGTGGAGGAAGAGAGGGGATGAAGAGGTAGAAGAGCTTATTTATTCCCGCTGTCAAAGCCTCCATTGGAACAACACTGGGGAAGGCTGGTATAGATTTACACTGTAATAAAGACATGCAGGGAGAGGAAGAGGAGCAGAGGAAGAGGAACAGACAGAGGGAGTGGACATAAATAGAGGCGCGCACGTGCGGCGGGATTACACGTGGGACTGCAAGTGATACAAGAGCGGTTGTAACACACATTTCACTCACTCCCCACCCCTCTTCCTCCTCCGTTTGGAGGATGAGGAGCGGTCACGCCGGTCAAACTAAACATTTCCACGGCCGACGCAAGTGAGCAGAATCGCTTTCCTCCCAGTTCAGTATTCCTTTCCTTTTTTTTTGTATGTCCGGACGGCCATTTGTGTGAATTATGACCCAGCTCCCAGCTAGACACGGCAAACATCTGCTATCTGATTGGCTCATAAATTCAAGAGGCACCTCCACGCCCACCATCCATTCTGTTGTCTTTAGCCAAATAGAAACAACAAGCCCACCCTGCCAGGCGTGTTCCTGCTCCCTGCGGTGATGACCAACAAAAGAGCTGCGATAATGGGATTTGCTGTCCTTATTGCTGTTGTTGCTGTTCTCGTTGTTGTTGTTGTTGTTGTCACTGCTGCTGCATTTACACCGTCCTTGATGCTCATTTGAATATAATGAAACATAAATGTGATGCAGCGTGTACGACTTAATTAAGTAATCTGGGAATTGGCTTCAAACTCTCTTCTACTTTTGGCAGAGAGGCTTGCATGAGAGAACATCTTCATCAACTCCTCATCCATGGGTCCAGGGTCTGCAGGGGGGGGGGTCATGGTCAGTGCTCCTCTACTGGGATGATATCAATCCCCGCCTAATAGACAAAACTTGCCATAATCGTATCAAATCTTCCCGATATTGAACGACCTCGTCTACATTTAAAGCTTCTCGTTTTGGGTTTCAACTTCTCAGCCTTGATCCATCTGCATGTCACTCTCTCTGTGTAATTGGATCAACTGGGATGAGATACTGGCTCCACATTGTTCACTCTAGACACAACATACACACACTGAACACACACACACACACTCAACACACATGTGCGTGTAATCTCTGCCCTGAGGTCACAGAAGTTAAAAGGCATTACACAGGTTTAAGGCTGTTATGCAAGACCCGCAGCTGAACTTATACCATTAAGACAATAGCAGGAGTCACACAGGTAAACAAGTTAAATCCCAAGTTTAAAGCCTCTTTAGACATCAAGCAGGATGTACTGTCGCAATCAGTGTTTTACCTTTGATTCGGGTTGGCTCGGCACGGTCGCCGGTGGTCGCTGGAGGTGCCGGTTTTGAGGTTCGTTCTCCTTCTCGCTGATTTCCGTCATCTCGGGTGGGAGAAAATGCTCGTCAAGTGACACGAATGACGTAAAGTAATGCGTAAAAAGCCACGGAGGGTTTTGTCCAACTGCACATAAAGAGGTTGAAGTTACAGCGTGTCGTCCACAGAGGTAGTTTCGACTGTCTTTCGGCGGCAGCATCCATTTGGGAATTTGAAGTAACGCAATTCCATCGCGAAGCTGCGTAGTTTTCGGCTCGAGGCGTTAAAGTGGCGCATGGAAGCGACGACAGTGGATGTTTGTTGTCGTAAAACGATCCAGAATCGAGAGTTCGGCTCGGTCCGTCCACTTCAACCTCTCAGCTCGCGCGACGCTTCTCGCTCAGCCACCGGCGATAGCTTTCCAACCTTGCTCACGCGCCGCTCACACACACATTCGCAGCACGCACGCACGGACACGCGCTCTTACAACAACTTTGTCAGTCGCGCCCTGATTGGTCCAAACGCCTCAATATGCGACCACAGGAGTGTAGAGGCGCGTGGTGATTGGCTGAAAGGTGACGATGTGGGTGGTCCAGCTGTCAGGCGGATCACCTGAGAAGAGAACAGCTGATGACATGAACATTGTTTACATATTTATCCCGTAGTAAATCTGCCTAACAGTAACATAGAAATAAACCCCCCCCAAAAAAACCTTAATTAACTAATTAATTGCATTTAAAAGATAAACCTGGAGCAGTTATGAAATTAGATGAACATTATTGTAATGAAGTATAGTATAGCTTCACAGTTTAACCAGTAAGAATGTAGGTCCAAGAATGTGTTGGATAGCCAGTCTCCTAAGGGTTAATACAGTACACAACCTATAGTCAATGATTAAGATGTGATACACTTATTTAGTTGTATATATTGTGAATTTAAACTCAGAACGCTTTTCAACGTGTTGTTATCAACGACGCCTTAGTTTCAGAAGTCATCTATTAGTGTCTTTTTTTTTTTTGGCGTACTTCCTGGGAGCAACAACTCTCTCCACCGTTCATTACAACGGAAAATGAATCACATTAAACAGTTCAGTAATGCAATACAGAGTGAGCTGCAGGGGCAAACACTCTCACAGATAGAGAGCCAGTCTAGTCTAGCAGTGGAGGATGAATTCAGCACCACAGACAGCGCCCTCCCTCTCGTTCGCTCTCTTTCCCTCTACCTCTCTGTCTCGCTCTCTCCCTCCTCCCACCCACCTCTCTCTCTCTCTCTCCCTCCTTCTCTCTGCCTGGCTACTTATCAGCTGCATGTCAAACTGCAGGGGGAAGGCAATCTCACCGCAGAAATGGCTTGTAGTCGTCGCCCGAATGTTCCTTTAAATTTCTCAGTGGGCAAACGTGCCGCACTCTGCATGTTGCATTAATAGCCCACAGTGTGCATCCAGCCACAGTGAGCTAAGTATAGAAACCACAAAGAACAAAGGAGAGGCACCGACTGCTAATGATGTCTGCCTCCCACCCAAACAGATGAGGGAAGTTAACAGGATCTATCTATCTATCTATCTATCTATCTATCTATCTATCCATCTATCCATCTCATCTTAAAACTATTTCTTTTTGCCTGCAGACACTTGTGAATAAATCTATTCTATTTCTGTTTTGTTGAGCAGGATTAGTTTCTCTTCTTCCTTCTGTCCCAGTTTGATACGATTGTGATTGGGAGACTGGTCGTGGTTCCACAGTGTGATACCAGTGATAAAAGCCCGTTCAATATTCTCCATCGCTGAAACATTGTGCTATGTGCTGCCTCAGGTAATTATACAAATGTGTGTGTGTGAGCATGTGCTTTTATACTTTTGCTCAAGTCATGCTTGCTGTAGAAAAGATCCATTCCAAAATGTTGCATCTCTCGCTCTCTCTCTCTGTGAGACATTTGATAACGCTCATGCTGATGTACCTCCTTCTCTAAATCTATTCCACCATTTTTTGTCCAATAGTTGCTTCGTCTTGCCCTGCTTCCCCCCTGGTTGTCTCCCACGGTTCCTCACCTCTCCCCTGTAGCTGTAGGTTATGCTGTTCACAGCACGCCATCTGTGTGCATATGTGAGGTGAAGCTGCTATAGGTGCAAGAAGGGGAGGAGGAGGAGGGGGGACAAGAGGGGAGGGGGGTGTTGGATTAGGGATTCTGGCTCATGCGACTTGATATTCCTCAGTTTATCCTCCCAGCCCTCTCAAATTAGCACATCCCTTCCTCCATCCTGTCTCCTTCTCTCCTCTCAGCTGTAAATCCACCTCTCCACTCTGCTCTCTCTTCCTAATCCCTCATCCCGCCCAACTTCATTCCTCATCTAGTTCCAGTAGAATAAAGCAGCGGTCTTGCCACACACGCAGTCTCGCGTGTGTCAGCATTTTCTCAGAATGTTCCCGTGTGGCGCTGTGTGGCCGGCGCACGGCAAATGGAGGGAAATAAACAGAAGAATCGATCTGTTTAGTGAGATTCTGTCACTATTTCTAAAAGTGGAATCCAAGTGAATGAGCAGCGTAGCTCCATACGATTTATAATAGAGGTGTGAAGAGTGTTTCATCTATGAAGACGAGCGTGAGTGTAAACGTGTGAAGCTGAAGCTCATATTCTTGGCATATTGTGGTTTTTTAAAGAGTCATGAGGGGAGGGGAGTTATCTTTGTCCTCCGTCAGAGTAGAAGAACACGAGTACTGAGGAAAAACACTTCACATTCTCCTTCCTCTTAAAAGCACGGAAAACTCTCTCTGCATCGCCTGAAGCCACGAGACCGGGAGGTGTTAGAGCGCATAAAGACCTTCCTCTGTCTGAATGGAAGCCGGCGTTGATGATCCGCAGCTTGCTACTGTATCTGGGTCAAAACACGAAGCGACTGATTCGTGATCGGAGACAAATCTCTTTCATGGTGTAACAAGCACGCCGCTCGCTCGTGTGCAAGCCAGAGTTTCTTCTTCATCACGTTGAAGACTTTTCACTGCTCCGTGTGGGATTCGTGGCCTACATATGTGTGTGTGTGTGTTTGTAATGTTGAATTAATGTGTTTCTTTTCCTCTCAGAGTTTGTGTCATGTGTTATCCTATTTTCAAGAAGAGGGGGAATGTTCTATGCTAATGGAATGACAACGTGAAAGTGTGTAGCCACTGTGGAGCAAAGTGTGAGCTATCACAGCCAGGACAACAACACACTGTGACAACAGGAGAGAGACTCGTGCAAAGACTCCAATGCCACTTCAAAGCCTTCAAAGAGACGGACACCTGTCATCTATCCAGCACACACACCACAACAAACCTGACAGGCTCGTAGATATGACAGTGAAAATGTGTTACAACAACAAAACAAGGTTCATGTGACAAAGCTGTTGAGCCCAAATGACTCCTAAACTCGGCCCACAAGACAGAGAGAGAGATAGAGAGAGAGAGCGAGAGAGAGAGAGATAGATTCACTGGCAGATCCCAAAAATAAATATCTTTGCCCAACAAATGTGGCGGCTATATTTAGCTCCAGAGGCAGATGTGTTGTGCCCAGTGGTGGCAGCTCACTGACAGTCAGTGTCTTACGAGGGTGTGAGCACGTGTGTGTGTGTGTGTGTGTGTGTGTGTGTGTGTGTGTGTGTGTGTGTGTGTGTGTGCACCTGAACATGTGTCTGAATGTGTCGTATAGCTTCTCCTAAACACTCCTGAGATCCACACTGTTACGTTCTCGTCTTTGATTGAATAGTTCCTGCATGTTAAACCCCTCTGTGTGCTGTATACACTGGATTTCACCGCAAAACTATAAATCTTCACTGTGATAATATAACAATTATTGTCTCATAAAGGGTAATGGAGTCGCTATAAAGCCATGATGGAGGCCGACAGGCATTTTCCATCCCTGCAAGTCCCTGCAGGGGCATTAGGCGCACATTTTTCAGTAGATTTTGGCAGAGAGAGAGAGGGAGGATGTTAGAAATAGATACCTGAGCAAAAAAAAAGGAGACGCAGGACGGGGATGGATCGTCAGCAGCAGCAGCAGCAGCAGCAGTCGCATGAGGAGGGAGAGTTGGAAAGAGGAAGTGACAGAATAAGAGAGGGAGAGAAACGTAGAGAGGAGGGGCGAGGGGGGCTGGGCTGGTGGCCAAAATGACATGGGAGTTCGCGGAGAAGAGGTTGGCAACGCCTTCGCTGACTCACGCCTCGAGCCTAAATCCCTCCCCCCCTGACGACGGCTGACGCGAGGAGCAAGTTGGGGATTTGAGCCAAGTGACTCACTCCAGCACTTTGGTTCTGCTACAGGCCTAACGAGAGCCGTGACCCTTCCAGGTTTGGATACTGCGCAGGAAGGAGAGTGGACTTCTAACAATTTGGGCCTCATTTAAATGTCAAAGGTCACACGCAGGCGGACTTTTAACTCCTGCAAACCTGCTTCTAGCATGATACCCAGTCAGACTGAGGTGAAGCGAGTGTGTCAGAGTGTGTGAGTGCTGTCAGCCATCTGTCACAGCCTCCTTTGTGTATCTGGAAGGTGGAAATTGGAAAATATTAGCATTGTTTAGGGCAGCACATCCCACAAGGAAGAACCTGTAGAGGGAATACTGCATCCTGAAGAAAGAGTGCAGAATACGAAAAGTAGGGATCTCTCTGGAGAGGTGTTAGAAAATGAATACAACACTAAATGATTGATTTGCTCAAAGGGAAACGAGCCCCAACGGACAGAATGACCTTATAGGATGAAGACGTATTTATGGTTAATTGTCCCATAAAAGTGTCCGTTTATCATTATTGCATAATTGAAATGTAATTCATGTTAAATGCTGTTTCTCTGCCTTCTTCTCTCTCTCTCTCTCTCTCACATTGAGCTTATTCCTCCCCTCACAGCCTCACAGTCTCACACTGGTTTCCTTCCGTTTGCCTCAGCATAACTGCAAAGTTTGATACAATTTGCAGACTTGCTTCAGCGCAGCACTTTCAAAAAAGATCTGCACACGGCCAGGAGAGCGCCTATACCCTTTTTTCTACAATGGGATGCAATGTCATGAATAAAGCAAGAAGGGGGGTGAAAAAAAAGGCCTGATTCTGCAACTTGGCTGTGGCCGGTTCAGACTGGAACGGCTGCCACGCTGCTGAATCTGAATGGAAAACGTGAAGTAAATGGAAACAAACACGCGAGAAGAGCGGCTTGATCTGGTTTCCCCTGAAGAAAGGAGCCGATGTTACAAAATCAATCCACAATCTGGACCACATTTAGCTGAATTCTGCGCAGGGAGAAGTGTCACCAGCCCTCAGAGTCGGATGGAACTTCGGAGTGATGGCTGTTAAAGTGTTGGGATTGCTTCACCCCGGAGTGTGTGTGTGTGTGTGTGTGGAGCTGCAGCCTCTGACTCCTTCTGTAATTGTGTCCCTAGTTAAGGTTGCAGCACTGTCAGGCAGAAAACACATTCTCCTCCTCTCTCTCTCTCTCCTCCTCCCTGCCTCCTTTATCCTCACTTCCTCAGCTTCCCACCCTCCTGACTGACGGCGTGCAGCTATAAAGGTTAACCAAGTGGCAAACGACTCCCTTTTCCTCACTTCTTCATCTGCAGGATAAACTGGGAGGTTGTTTCCAGGCTGTGATGGAGGAGGAAACGCTCTCTCACGTCTCGCCTTCCACAAGCAGAGTGATCAGATACGCATTAGCACACTACATAACATCATACATCTTCAGCCCACGAGTACAGATAAAGAGTTTAAACGGGGTCGATGATGGAGAGAGATACGACTACGAGAGAGAGCGATGTGTGTAATCCAAGTCAGAGCGGTTTGAGTGGCGGGTCGGGCGATAAAGAAATATAAGCTGCGCTGAGGAGAAGAACCAGATCAGCAGTTTGGAGAGGTCGATGTAGAAACCAGAGTGGAGGAGGCAGAGAAAGGAGACAAGTCAGGCCTTTTCCTTTATCACCGTGACGTTTGACAGATAGTGATGTGATTATTATGGGAGTGTGTGGGTTCAGTCCAGGTGAAATGTGTCTGATTGAGATGAGAAGAGGAAAACAAGGAATCCACTAAAGAAAACCATTTTAAGGAGACGTCACGGCCAAAAAGCTACATTCTGGTATCCAGAGACTCAAATAGAAGGAGGAAAACTGGAATTCTGTTGCTCGGTCTTGTATCTGAGCTATTATAACTTATAACTCGATCCACTCCGGCGTCTGTAGCAGCGGTTCTCAAACTCTTGACAGCTGTGCCACTGGTAGTTCTTCTAAATTTGTACAGAAGACGCAATTCTAGTTTGAAAATAGCTCGACTTGTCCTCGACACACACACCTCGTACTTCCAAATCCACGTGGGCGTCGGCGAGCAAACCGACAACCTCTCCGTTTCAGTACCGCACACGTTGCAGATTCTTCTGTTTCCAGAGTTGGTGGCTTGTAGATGAGGTCGGTGGTTTAAATTGGTGTTAGAGACCTTCCATGCTACAGCTGTTCAAGGTTTGAGGGAGAGAAAGAGGCCGGGAAACAGGCAGCAGCTCATCGTTACAGAGACAGCTTTGATATTCTCCCTCTCCAGTGTGGGTGTGTGTGTGTGTGTGTGTGTGTGTGTGTGTGTGTGTGTGTGTGTGACTGAATTTTACACCAACATAATGACCATGCTGACATTCAAGCGACCTCTTGCTGTGTTATTCTGTAGTATTTTGCTGAAAATGCTATTTCGCAGCGTCCGTCCTCGGGGCACGTGAGTACACACACATTCTCACACACACACACACACACACACACACACACACACACACACACACACACACACACACACACACACACACACACACACACACACACACACACACACACACACACACACACACACACACACACACACACACAAGCACACAGTACAAAGTGAGGGGTGACCTCCCTCAGAGGCCCTCAGCTGCTCCGTGCAGATCAATGACGAAGCAGCCCCGCAAACAAATCCGCTGCACGCTGAGCTCAGTATTTACATCCAACAACCAACGCCGTAATGCAAGTTTTTTTCCTTCTTTTTAACATAAAGCGATCCATTCATTTGTGTGAGCTAAGCAGTTTGGCCGTGCGTCTGGGAGGGGAAAGGGCCCAGTCAGCAGAGCTGCAGGGAGCTTGTTTAAACGGGTCAGAGGACCGGCTGACTGCGTGCCTCTGAGCCACGTTTTCCTTTCTAACGTCGGCATTGGGGAGACGGCGGAGGACAAAGGTGAGCGTTTGTAGGCATACGCCGCACGAATCTGTACATTGTGCTCACACGTCACACACAAGCTGCGCCTCAGATGTGTTTGTATGCAGGCAGGAGGGGGGGGGGGGGGGGGGGGGGGGGGGCCGCGCGCGCACACACACACACACACACACACACACACACACACACACACACACACACACACACACACACACACACACACACACACACACACACACACACACACACACACACACACACACACACACACACACACACACACAGTGCATCTGCTCCGTAACATCTGCTGTCAACTCCCAATACTCCAAACTCCTACTTCATCACTTACCTCAGAAAGTAGCAGCTCAACCTGGATGAAGGCCTCCAGGCGCTCCGACCGACAGACCGACCGCCCGCCCCTCCGCCATCAATAAAAGGCGTCCGGCGGCTTAAAGCTCCTGCGTCGCCCTTGACGAAGGGGGACCAGCATGCACTCTGGGAGTCGGTCCCTAATTGCCACGCTACGGCCGCCCACAGCAGCGAACAGTTAGTCTGGGTCAAATGCAGAGGACAAATTACAATGAAAACAATTACTGCTGCCATTAAAGAAGAAGAAGAACTGGCTGTACACACACAAATCATCCAAATACGTTTTTCCTCAATTAATGAGTGAGAAAGTTCATTTAACCTCTGTTTGGTCCCTATGGGAGGGAGGAAGGACCTTGTTACTATGGCGCCAATGATGAGGCGCACCCTGATACACTGCTGCCACCTAGTGACCAGAAGTAATACACAGCTAAACACACACACTTCACATCATAAACACAGCATTAATGACGTTTAAAGTACAAATACAATTAAACAGTTAGAAACCAGGAACGTATCAGAATGTTGCTGCTTGGTGTCGTTTGCCATTTTATTGATAATCATACTTTCACACAATAACTGCTTATTGAAGTGGAGCTGCATGATGCTCGGCCTTAAGAAGTCGACTAAAACAAACTGAGAAATAAAGGAAAATCTAAAATCTAAAACTCTAAACACTTCCCATTTATCTGGAGAACAAGGCAACGGAACACTGGAGCCTCTCTGGAGTACAGAACAATACTTTTTCTTTTTTTTAAACAGTTGTCATCCTTACTGTGGCGGCGTTTAAGAGGCATTCTGGGAGGATTTAGACAATAAAATACTGAAATTAAATGACAAAGGAAACATCAAAACAATGACTGACAGGAAAGACAGGAAGAATGAGCTTTTTATCTGAAAATATATTGTTAGAAGTCGTCCCCTCACTGAAACTGAAGGAAGCAGGGAATTCTGGGATAAATCTAGACGAGCGTTGACGTCCGCTTGTGTATAAAACATTCTGATTCTCTGGTTGAACGCCGATAAACCGTAAAATATGAAGTCATTAAAATACGAGCTCAGAGTCAGGAAGTGAGATTCTTCATCCGGGTCCAAGTTGAAGCTTGAGTTAAATAAATAAGAGTAAGAAAAGAAGTTAGTAAAAATACGGAGACTCTGTGAATGAGATCAGATGTTGCCGGTGAGGGCCGAGTCCATGAGGTCGTCGTCTTCGTTCCGCATGTAGACGGGACTGGGCCGGGACGGACGCTCCGACGCCAGCATGGACAGGGGGACGTCGGAGGCGGAGATGGGCGAGCGGGACCAGGTGTCGGCCTTCATGGGGTGAGACGTGGGCCCCATGGACATGGACGCCTTCTTCTTCTCCTTCTCCCGTTCCCGCTCTCTGTCCCTGTCCCTTTCCCGCTCCCTCTCCTTCTGCTTCTTCTTCTCCTTTTTGTGCTTCTTGTGCTTCTCTCCCGAGCTGAGCGGGATGGAGCTCATGTAGTCCTGCGGGGGCAGCGGCCTCATGGTCTGGTCGTCGTCGGAGCTGGGGCTGTTCTGGTGGGACTTCTCCGCCACCGAGCTGCTGCCCGACTCGCTCTCGCTGTCGTGGTTGAGCGGCGTGTAGCCCGGCGAGCGGCTGTGGCTGGGCGAGGAGCGGTCGTGCTTGGGCGTGGAGCCGCTGAACAACGGCGAGGCTTTGAGGCTGGAGATCTGGGGCCGCATGGACTCGCCGGAGCCTTCCCCTGCTTTCTGGTGGCTCACCTTGGCCTTGATGCTGGGCGAGCCGCCGTCAGGTTTGCTGATGATGATCTTGGCCAGGCCCGTCCCGCTCCCCCCGCCTGACTTGGGGTCCATCAGCTTCTTATCGCCGCTGCTCCCACCTGAGACCGACACTTTGGCCTTCCCCTCTTTATCCGACTTGTCCCGTTTGTACTCTCCGCTCTGGGAGGACATGGCGTGTTTGGAGGGTCCCATGTTTGAGGGCCCGCTGCTGGGGGCGTTACCGGGACCGCCACCGGGACCAGAGCCGCCGCCACCGCTTCCCCCGACAGGTGGGCCCACCTCACAGCCGTCCTCCCCCACCCCTCCTCCGCCCACGCTCTTTAGTTTGTCGATGACCGCCGTCAGAGAGGGCTTCTTGTTGCGGCTGGGCGACTTCCCTTTGGCGTTGGGGTTGTTTGCGTTATTCTGACCAGCGTTTCCGCTGTTCCCACTTCCTCCTCCTCCTCCGCCCCCACTTCCTCCACCTCCTCCCCCTCCACCGCCACCTCCCGCTCCGCTTCCTCCTCCCGACCCTCCGCCGCCACTTCCTCCGCCGCCGCCGCCGTACTGAGCCTGAGGGCCTCCTGAAAAGGTCATGGAGCCAGAAGAGGAAGAGCTGGAGGAGGATGAGGAGGACGTAGAGCCAGAGGAGCTCCCGCCCATTGGCTTCTGTGAGCCCATACCCCCACCTGAAGAAGATTTGGACCCTCCCGGACCGCCGCTTCCTGAGCTTATGGGAGATTTAGCCTTTGAGGAAGGAGGCGTTCCTGGAACCTGGGGCTGCTGCATCTTCAGAGGCGAGGACATTTTGTCTCCGGAGCTTCCAGAGCGGGAGTGAGACGGCGAGATGTTGGGCTTGATGCTGGGATTCATGAGCGACCCTGCAGGCTTCCCCCCCTGAGGCTTGATCTTGTTACCGCTTCCAATTCCACCTCCACCGCCTCCCGGGCCAGCCAGTCCGTGTTTAGTGATGGGGGAGGAGCCTGGTTTGCTGACCCCCATCCCCTGAGAGGAGCCTTTGGACTGCGACTGTCCGCCTCCCACGCCTACGCCCACGCTGCCTGGTTTGGAGCTGCTCCCTTGTGTCATGGAGCCTTCTTTTGTCTTGATCTTTCCAGAAGAGGAAGAGGAGTGAGAATGGTGGCTTTTGCTGCTGCCGGTGCCGCCTGAGCCGCCGGTGCTGCTGGTGGCTGAGCTGCTGGACGTGTACCCGCTGTGGGACGAGGTCTTCCCCCCCGTGATCGTCCCTTTGGGGATCTGAATTGTGATCTTGGGAATAGGAGGCGTGGCGCCGCCCGGAGGGGTTTGCGAGCGTCCAGAGCTCCCGGGAGATTTGGAGCCTCCTCCGCTCATGCTTCCTCCGGAACCCGAGCCGCCGCTGGGCGGGGTGTAGGGTCGCCCCCCCGAGCTGTGAGAGGGGGACTTACCATCGGGGTCCAGCTTCTTTCGCTTGGGAGGTTTTTCTTTAGACTTTCCCTCGCTGGAGGGGGTCCTGCTACGTTTCACCTGCTTGCCCTCTGTGGAGCCGACGCCCATCCCCATCCCGGAGCCGCCTCCCCCACCGCCTCCGTTATCGTCTTTGGGTCGCATGAGTCCCTGCTGCTGCTGCTTCACTTTGGCCTCTGCACTCTTAAAGTCACTGCATGCTCCACTCAGGGAGATCATGAGGGGGCTCTGTCCTCCTCCTCCTCCTCCTCCTCCTCCGTGAGACGAGTGTGTGTCCCCCAAATCGGGTGCTTGCCCCAGAATGGGTTTACCTCCACCACTGTTCCCTCCAAACACCATACCCATATCAAAAGGGTCCTTGAGTGAGGGTTCAGGGGTGTTCTGCCCGTGTGAGGGGGGGTTCTGTGGCGTCCCTGCTGGGGTGTTCTGCTGGCTTCCTCCGCCAAAACTCTTGACCAGGTCCATATCTCCATCTGCACTCGGAGAGCTGTCGTCAAAGTAGCCCTGGGAGAAGCCGTGGCCTGAGGTCAGGAGGTCGGGGTTGAAGTCTGCCGCGTCAGGGAAGAAGTTAGTGGAGGACGTATCGCTGTTGGGCGTCGCGGCGGTCGCGGCCGCCTCGGCAATCAGGTCGGCGGCGTCCGGAAAAGGATTCTCGTTGCTGTTGGTGTTGAAAATATCCGCCGAGTCGAACACGGCGCTGCCCTGGCCTGAGCTGGAGGAGTCGCGGATGGGCGTGCCTAAGGGGCCGCCGTCTTCCCCGCCGCTGCCCATGTGGTGCTGCCCGTGGCTCCCGCTGGCGCCCTTACCCGTCTGCTCGGGTAAATCCGACAGAATCTCAGTGATATCAGCGCCGATGCTGTCAGAGCTGGGGAGACGAGTGATCCGAGGCGGCAGGTTGCCTTGCTGCTGCTGCTGAGACTGGACGTGAGATTGTGAATAAGGCATGCTGGGGCCGGAGGGCGGCGTTCCACACTGGCTGGGTGCCGGCGTGATGCTGTGGGGCGTGTCCAAGCCGTCGCCGGGCAGGTTGACGTCGAAGATGGGATTTTGTGAGGCGTCCACGTCCATGGAGAGGAGCTCGCGGTGGAAGTCGTCCTCGTGACTCACCTGGTGTTGGAGGTGGTGCATGGACTGCTGGGACTTCATGCCTATTCCCCCCGGACCACCAGGAGCTCCGGGCATCATGCCGCCTTTCTCTGTTCCCCGCGGCCGCTTCTTCTTCCCTTTGGAGCTTCCTCCAGGACAGCTGCCGCTTGCGCTCTCCGTACGCGGTGAACCGGACGATGAATTCTGCCTCTCTAACGGACTGGAGCCGTACAAGGTAGCAAAGTCTTGGCTGGGGTTGTCCTTCAGCAGGTTCATCAACATGGGGTGATTCTTGGTGTTGCTTGCAGGGGAGGAGGTCGGCGGTGGAGTTTGGTGTGGCGCTGGTGCATTCTGGGAGCTGGGACTCGAACCCACACTTCCGGTTATCTGTAACAGACTGGTCAGGATGGGATTCTGGGCGACTTTGCTGTAGTCGTCTGCGAGGCCTTGACCCTGCTGGTTTTGTTGATGTTGTTGCAGTTGTTGCTGTCCAGCCGCTCCACCCTGGGCCATGCATTCTGCTCCTGGTGTTTGGCTGCGGTTCATCCCAAACAAGGAGGCGATGGGGCCTGCGTAATTAGGCCCCCCGGGGGGTCCACCTCCGGTCGGTGTGTTGCCCCCTATGAGCCCCGGCAGTCCCATAGGGTTCGGCCCATCCACTGTGTTGTTGTAGCTGGGGCTGCCAGAAGGGGGCAGGTTGGTCTTCACCATGATCTCCACCGTCTCTGCGATCAGTGAGAGAGCCGGAGTGTCCGCCTGGATCGTCTCTGCTTTCCTTCGGATGGCGCGCATCGTCACAGGGATGGACATGCATCTAAGGAGAAGAAGAAGAGGAAGAAGAAGAGAGTAAATGAAGGGTAGAAGAAGAAGCTGAAGCCTCATTCAGAGGGAGAGTTTGGAAATCGTTTCAGAGTGTTAGTTTGCCTCGAAGAACCGTCTCAGATCGCATTACTGACATCGCACAACATTAATAGAAGACTGAAGGACTCTGCATGGGATTTCCAATTTTCTCTCTGGCCCGTGACGAGACAGCGGACCTGACCAACACCACCTGACTGAGCATTTCTGATCTTGGAATAACCACTGAGTTTGACGAGCGGATAGGAACTGCATGAGAGCTGAGGACGAGTTGGAGAGTCTCGATTTGGCAATGAACAAACTTGAGCACACATTTGAAAAGTAAAGTGGCCTTAGTACAGATGGAGCTCCAGGCATGATTGCCTCTCTAAAAGGGGTTAATTAGATTTGGCAACAAAAGAACTGAATTCTCTCAGTAATTAATTAATCTCTCAAACCTAAATTTGATCAAAAGCGGAGAGCTAAGCAGCCGGCAGTTTAAGGAGTTACTGAGCGATCCTGACTCAGAGTGCGTCGGTCTCGTTTATCATTATGAGGGGGGGGGGGGCGTGCTCATGCAGTTTTATGAACAGCGGGATGAAGTCAAGTCAATTCGTGGAGATGAAGGGAAAACCTGTTGCAGAACTCAGCCGCAGCGAGAGTCTGAGTGATCTAGGGTTCATGGTTGACATTACTCAAGCCCTCTCTGTGTCTGGCTCACTAAAGGTTCCCCACCCTCTGCTGTACAGTGCAGGAGCAAATGATGATCTCACCTCTGGACCACTTTTGTGATGAAATCGTCTGTGCAGATCAGAGCGTCTGACAGGCCTTTGTACAGCTTGCAGGACACCTGTCTGGAGTCAATCACCTCCATAACCACTAGAGGGGGAGGTCAGATAAGAAGGAGGACTCAGGTTATCAACAATCAGTCAAAGCCAAACCATGAGGTCACAAAAACACATGAGAGTCTTTTTGTAGATGCTTGTGCTCACCACAGACTAATGATTCATTGACAGGATGCTGGAATGAGACGCTGAAACTGGAGTCTGTGAGAGGGCAAACTTCAAACTGCAGCAGGCCTGCACTGTCTGAAAGGAAACAGCAAAGACCCAACAACTCATCAGATCTACAGTAATGTCATACACCAGAAACAAAAACAGTCGAACCCACGCTGTTGACTGGCCGAACGAACCGACGGCCTGATTCTCACCTTCTTTGACAGAGGTTCTTTTCACGCAGCTGCCAATCAGAGTGTTGTAGGCTGCTTGGTGGCGGATGATGTCCAGCAGGGCCGGTACCTGGGCCGGGTGGCGGAAAGGGATCTTGGTCACGAGTGTCCCTTGGAGGGATCGGCCGTCCTGCACGGGGGCGTCGCCGTTCAGGAAGTAACAGTGCTGCTGATCTGGCAACACCTACGAGAGCAGAAAGAGGAATTTCGTTCACAAAAAGAAGGGTCACTGCCTCATTTCTGAAGGTCACGGCCTGGTAGCGCGTCCTCTCACCGAGTAGAAGTGCATGTTGCGTGGGGGCGGGGGAGGGGAGCTGCCTTCCTCCAGGAGCTGGAGCTGGCTCTGCACGACCAGCTGGTAGAGGGGAGACAGGCTGGGGGAACTCTCAAACACTGGGATCGCTGCAGGAGACAGAGACGGAGAGACTTTGGCGTTGGAATGTAGTTTGTAGTATTTTCAATTTCCTTTTCATCCTTAACCATTTTTTCTACAACTAATACTGAAATGACTGAAGTCTCTGTGACTCACAGGTAGCATTGCCCATCCTCTGAATGAAGGAGAGGGAGAAAGGCATGGGCCGGTTCATCTTGAGGAAGAAGCAGGCAGGCAGGTCCACACAGTTGGAGTTGGTCACGTTGGAGAAGGAAGGCGTCCTGAAACCCAAACACGTCATCATTTCATCAGCAGTCTGTAATTAAAAAGACTTCAGTCAACAAGGCAGCGAGAGCAAAGCGGCTACGTACCCTTTGTTGTCGACAGGGTGGGATCCGGTGATGAGCGGAGCGATTGGAAGCTTGTAGACTGACGAGGTTCCCTCAATGGTCACAGACACGCTGACACCCAGTGAGCGCGGCACTGCAGAGACCACAGAGTGACCGCAGATCAGTCAACCAGTGAATAGAATTCGTATCACCTCCTCTCCTGATCTTTCTTCATCACCTCCTTACCATTGCTGTCTGTGAAGTTGAGCTGCGTCCCCGTTCCCTCCTCAAATACGTCATAAGGCGACACGTAACACTGGAGAGAAACAAGATGGCCACCGCTCCTTGCCGTCAGCAGGCCCACGCTGCCGTGAAGGATGGTCTCCACTGTGTTAGCGTTGGTGGCTAACCTAGGAGGGATAAATGGATTAAAATACAATGAATGGTAAATGGTCTCCTAACATGAACCTTGATTTAGTGGTGTAATAATAAATGCTGCTGCCATTGTGTCTGTAACTGACCTAAACATGTGCATCATCTTAGTGAGATCGAGTTCCAGAGACTGTAGCGCGATGTACATCTTGGTCTTCAACTTGCTGTGAAACAAAGAAATGAAGCGAGGTCATTCTCTGTTGTCTGGGAATTTATGGATTCATGTTCTTCACCAACAATGCATATCTATAAGGTGCTTCCTCTCAGACCTCCTCAGAGCCGACTTACTTGTCCCCGGGGAGCTTGTACAGGTTGACCAGACCCTTCAGATGTTTGGAGAACTCTTCAAAGTTCTTCTCCCTGATGCAAGTAAGAGAAGGGATGAAGTGGACGGGTGTCAGGATGAGAAACCCTAGATTTAGACTGTTTACTAAACTGAATATTACGACGCAGTGTGTTATTGCCTCTTACCTTAGGTGCTGGATCAGCTCAGGACAGCTCTGCAACCAACAAGAAAGAAAAACAAATGAATTATATGTTTTGATGTCAACAAATGTAGCAGATGAGCCGTGGAGCCATGTGAAGCCTCAAACTTACCGTAGGATTTTCTCCGTGATGAGCCACTTTGACGTCCACGAGCTCACCACCAGTGTCCAGCTGCACCTCCACATAAAACATGTCTGACGTGATGTAGCACTCTGTCCCTGAGGGGCTGAGATGGGAGCCCAGCCTGGAGCACAGAAGGACACAAAACAATCACACTCAGATTTATGTTCCTGCTAACATAATGAGGGGTGCTGGGAAGTTTAAGAAATTATGGAATCCAGCTACAGGATCCGAATGTTTGATCTTTAGTTTAATGTTTGATGTAGCACCCAGATGTTTAACATGGATAAGACATGAATGCAGAATTTGCACAGCGTTTACGTTGTGTTTTAGTTTTAGACATTTTTACAATATCCCATTTAAAGACCTTTCAGTAACCTTACACAGCAGATTTGGAGAGCCGAGAAAATGGATCGAAAATTGCACGGCACTCAGATTTGCACTGAGCCAAAATTCTATTGAAGAAATGTAACAGCTGACCCTCTTCATTTAGCCGACTCGGCACATCTGCTGATGAGCCTTTTAGCACCGATCTCTGCTGCGTTCAGGGGAAAACGACTTATCATCAATCTGAACTGTTTCCAAACAAAGGTCTTCCTCCGCTAAAGGTTAAAGTCTGAACCATCCAGTCACACCAGGAGTGAGCTAGTGAGAGACTTAATGAACATGAGAGACAGACAGACTCACATGTTTTGCCGGGCGATGGATTCTAAACGGTCTGTCATGGAGGGCAAAGACGACACTGTAACAAAGAAAACATTAAAAATCATTACTTGGTCTTTACACAAACCACAGAATCAATGTTAGGATGCCAGGATATCTAAATCTTTAATAAGTGTACAGAGGAAGAACACCAACTGTAAAGTCTCCTTGTTACTATCCGTTCTAACACAGCTCTGTTGTTGTTAAGGGAAAGTAACACTCCAAAATAACCGCCCGTCCTGTAAGCTGACTGTCTCACCTTTCAGTGCTCTCTGCAGGGTCTCCAGGCAGGTGAGCAGAAGCTGGTGCCCAGCAGCATTCATCACACCGCGCTTCTCCTGGGAGACAGGGTGGGAAAAAAACAAGACAAAGAGAGAAGAGTTCAGAAAGTCCAACAGCTCAGACGGGTCAAACCACTGACAGTCTTACTCTTACTGGTCCCAGGCCATCAGCCCAACCCCAAGGCTAAACCCAGTTACAGCCTGACATTGGTACTGTGAATTCTCAGAGAGGACGTGGTCTCAGCCTCACCATGGCCTGACGCACAACTTTGCAGGTCTCCTGCCAGGGCCGTGCAGCATTGTGTTTGGCATGGAGCCGCTCCAGCAAAACAGACATACGGCTCTGCCTCTCCGCTTCTGAAACAAAGACATTTAACATTAGAGGAGAAGTTACTGTGCAGAACTATAAAATGTCCACGTCTTTTTTCAGAACTGTAATGAACTTCATCTCTGAGCAGGTGAGTAGAGGGCAAAATTCAGATTATTTAGTTTAGACTTAAAATATCTACAAAATGATAGAGATGATCGAATCAAATCCAGGTCATTTCTCTTTCCAACATTGTCATTGTTGTAAAAAAAAAAAAGAAGATAAAATGAGTCCATGTGACAAGACAGCATAACACACATGTATGTGAGGTGGATCTGTACACATGCAACCTAAACAAAACATCATCACAATCATCCATTGTTACAATCAGCATTGACTCGTTTAGTAACACATCTATACAAACACTAAACTCTACTCAACGGGCGTTAACTGAGCAGCATCTGAAGTATAACTAAATGACGGAAGATGAGCCAGGCAGATGGTGAGTTGATGAGTTGAGTCATATCCAGATTGTTACCACTAATGTTAGCATGTTGTTAGCCTTTCGCTATTTACTATGAGGCTAACTTACCAAAACAAACCAGCGAGCACCGTCAACCGCTAACGTTGACCAAGTTAACATGACATAACTACGATACGCTTACTAACTTCACCAGCACGACTCAAACGCAGCACTTAAACATTTCAAAACAAAGACAAAACCCCCAAACTATTATCTACCCTCAGTAAAAAGTGGGCAGGCTAACTGTTAGCCGCTGTTAGCTTGCTTTGCTTTGGCCGGTCCACCGGTAACCGAAGCCGTGTTTCTAAAGCCGAGGCGCGGCCGGTACTGTTACCTGTGACGTCCTCTGGTTTCAGCCGGTCCCCGTGAGTCTGGTTCCCCGCTTGCTGGACCGACAGAGTTAGTTCTCTTGCAGGACTAGCGCTCTGCATTGTAACACCAGGAGCCGCCGCCATTTTCGCAGCTCTCCGCTCGCGCTTCCCGGCTTCCGTAGACCACATTCGGACTCTGAACCTTTGGCCGAGCGTCTAAACTAGTGTCAACAAAGGTGATGATTGCCACTGTCGTCTATATATTGGTAACATTTTGTCAATTATGTTTTCTGTTGACCTGTTTACGTCCTATATTTAACTTTAAATAATTCATCCTCGTAAATAAACAAGAGGGTGATCTGGGTGACCATTTCCACAACACCAAAAAGGAGGACATTATGCAGCATATCAATAAATTACCATGGTGTACATAGGACTCTGGTATACTCTCATTTACAATACAATTTTGTGGTTTGAAGATGTTTGTGTAGCTGAATAGGAAAAAATATTAATGAAAAGGCAAAAAGTGTTTGTTCACAGTATTTGAATTTGTTCAATACATTGTGGTGTTCAAAAACTGAGCACTGAGATGAATCTTTTGTGCCACAAAGCATAACATGTGTGGACTCAAATGCAAAAAACAAATAACAGGTAACATATATAATAATAAAAAAATGCTTTTTTGAAAAGCATAAATAACCTTTTATGTTAACAACAAAGGAGATTGTAAAGAAAACAACATTTACATTCAACTGCTCAAAACGTATAGCAAGTGCTTCAGTCATTTGGGGACTTCAGTGTCTTCATCTGTATGCGTGTGTGTGTGTGTGTGTGCGTGTGTGTGTGTGTGTGTGTGTGTGTGTGTGTGTCAGTTCGCGTCGTTGTCTATCTGCAATACTTCTGTTCTTTCCTGGCTGCATCCAAGAGTTTTTTTTGTTTCCAATCAACTTCTTGTACACCTCTGTGCAGTAATAAGTGAAATTGACACACACTTGCGGAGCCTTGTTTACGTTTTTACCCAATGATATAGCGGATATTTATCTGACACCGCTCTTAGCCAATCAGCGGATCCGACATTGCGGGCAAGTGGACGCCGATACGGGTCCGTTTCGCGGGTCCGCTTCGGAAGCGATACCTCCGCGGCGAATCCGTGGAGTCTTTTTGCTGTGTGGGTAGTGCCTCAAAAAGGAGGACAAATACGCGTCGGACGCCGGACGCTGGACTGTCCGGCCTAAAGCCGGACGTCTGGCCACCCATATGTCATTTTACTGTTTTCACGGTTATGTAGCAAAAGGCAACAAATGTCAATTTATTATCACGTTTAAAATCTTAAACCAAATCCTATTCCCAATTACATCTTGCCACTAAAGAATGCTGCCGGGGAAAAAATCAGACAGTGGACTGATGAAGACTCCAGATGGCGTACGATCCCTGCGAGTAAATGATTCATGTTTTGCCAAGAGCAATCAGGCGTCAAACTCCAAAGGAAGATTGAAATAATCATGATGATCCTCACATAATAATAAGTTCAAATGATAACATCATTCTTGTTTTACCTACAGTTTGGACATAATATAGAGGGATTCCTAAAATTGTGTCATTTGGTTAATTACACAATAGAACAATATTACAGAATCTCTCTCTCTCCCCCTCTCTCTGCCTCACACACACACACACACACACACACACACACACACACACACACACACACACACACACACACACACACACACACTCACACACCTGAGCCTATTGTACAGCTGAGCCTGTGGCAATGAGTGGTCTCCAGGGAGGATTTTCCCACCAACCATTATGACCTGCATACGAGAGGGAGCAGAAGTGTGTGCATGAATATGTGCTTTTGTGCGCAGGCAAAGATGAAGGCGGACGCACGGGTATAAACACACACACACACACACACAGACACATGCAGGAGATAGCTATAGACAGCAGTTGAGATGGAGAGGGACCAGATTGGCATCATCTGAGACAGCAGACAGACCTACAGATAGACATGAGAAAAGAGGGGAGGTGCCGCAATGTAATTGATGTGCCCACCAGGAGCTTTAGCTGGCTGCCTGGCATAGAAGAGGAGGTGGGCACCGCTGCCAAGACAGCAGCAGGAGAAAGGAACGGGAGGCGCAGGCCTTGGGGAGCACAGTAGTGGGCTGAAACCATGCCCATCAATCAGAGGCTAGTTCACCTTGCCATGCCAAGAGGGACCCCTCTCTGAGCTGAAGAAAAGGGTGGCACAGGGGGTAAGACTGGCACAGGCGCTAAAGCTCCTCTAATCCTCCTGGTGCACGTGTCACCGCCACGTCCGGATGGCAGTACAGTGGGCCGAGTCACACACATGACAAAGAGATAAAGAAATCAGTCCTCGTCTGAAAAGGAGCCGAGTGTGTAAAGCGTTAAAGTACAGCGGATGTCGTCACAAAATCAGCTAAAAGAATCTGTGTTGTTCATACGGCAGGACGGACGTTCTCATGTCAGATCTGCCCGATGACGCCACACCCGTATCCCGCACTAATACGTGATTAGGTGGATTGTTACTTTAACTGCAGGAAAGGTTATTCGTCCTATAAAACTGTAACAGGCCACAGCACCGCAGTTTGTTTTCTCTAATGGATTTTTCCATATAACACAGATTGTTCTAAACTGGAGCAAAAACAAGGATTATTGCCGTGTGTAACAGCTCTATAAACGCATGTATCCGATTTCCTCTCCAGGTTTACCACAAGAGACGACGCGTGAACAGCTTGGCAACCTTATTGAGCGCTTTGAAGTAGGCTACTCTCCTTTTTTTTCTCCTCCATCTCTCTTGGTAAACTTTCCTTCCTCCTCCCTGTGAATATAGAGAGCCTATTTGATGCATATGCGTCTCCTTCACTAATAATGACTATCAGACAAATTAACAAGACAATGGAAAACAACCGAGTGTGATGCTTGGTTTACAAGCGCTGTTATTAAGCTGTCTGTCAATCAAACGAACCGAACAAAGGGAATAAACTGAGCCTTTCTCTGTTCACCTATCATACAAGTTTTAGATCAGTGAACCCGAAGGCTGGAAAGGCTCCAGGAAACAGAGCAGCACCGAGGACACAGTTTCTGCTTCTTTGGCACCAAGTGCCTTGAAGTGCAAGGGCAGTTGGGTAGACGAGCTGGGAGGGCGGCAGAGGGGAGGGAAGAGGGAGAGACAGAGGGAGAGGGAGAGAGAAAGGAGGGGTCGGCCCTATAGGACCATTTGTGATGAGGCTCATTTGCACAACGGCACTTAATTGGCTACAACAATTAATTAATGTGTTGGAAAGTTGGCACAAAAAGTTCATTTAAGAGGGTTTTAATAAGCAATTAGGGAGAAGTTACCAGCGAGCGAGAAGCAACCACAAAAAAGGCACGGATGGAAGTACAAAGCCTAGCCAGGACTTTTTGGGAATAATGTGCCATATCTGGAAAGCGGGATGTGGTTCGCTCACATAATCAGTTACTTTACATCCCATTGTGATTGCTGATGACATTAAAATACATTATTTTTACCGCATACTTTTACATCCCCAACTGTTCACAACCCTTGCTCCTTCCAAAAACTGCATTGTCTTCTCTCCCCTTCATTCTCCCTCCCACTCTCTCTCTCTCTCTCCCTCTCTCTCTCTCTCTCTCTCTCTCTCTCTCTCTCTCTCGCCCTCTCCCTCACTCTGTGTATGAAATATCGCATGACTAATGAGTGGAGCAGGTTGAAATCCTGGGGAAGATGTCCTTGGAAGACGAATGCATTTTCAGCAGAATAATTAACTTAATTAACAAATTCACATGCATATTCATCAGCCTATTAATGTCTCCTCTGCGCGGCTTGATGAGCAGTGGGGTAATAACCATCTAATTTGCATACCCTGTTCACACGACTCCCCGTTTAAAGACAAAAATAAGGGAAGAGGAAGAGCAGGAGGAAGAGGGGCTGGAAAAAAAAAGAGAGAGAGAGAGAGAGAGAGAGAGACGGCAAATAGTAGACAGCAGAGGTGAGGAAGTGACATGGACGTGGATGTGGACATGGTTGGAACTGGACTAACAGTTTATCTGACGGATGTGTGTCATGAGGAGGGACAGCAAACACGATCCCGAACAGATTGACACAGTCTCTCTCCCCTCTTCCTTTCTTCCTTTCTTTCCCTTCCTCCCTCCCTCCCTCCTTCCCTCCTTCCCTCCCTCCCTCCCTCCCTCCCTCCCTCCCTCTCTCCCAACCTCGCGAGCCATCTTCCTCCTTTCCCGCTGTGCCATCATCACCATTTGCCTCACATCTATGCCACAGTGTTCCGTTTCCTACAGCTCAAACGAATGGGCTCGGGCTCTTTAATGGCCCTCTTAGCTTTTTAATCGTCCAAGTCAGGTTCCTGCACAGACACGGCAACATCAACCACAAACTGTTCTTATTTTGTTCAGTGGAAAACACACCATCATATCAGCGTGTGTCTCCCTCTCTCTCTCTCCCTCTCTCTCCCTCTCTTTCTCTCTGTCTGTCTCTTTCTCCTCTTCCTCTCTCAGGGGAATCTTCTTGGCATTGCTCCACTCCTTTCTTCTCCACTGCCAGGCTGCTGCTGCTGCTGCTGCTGCTGCTGCCGTCTCTGCTCTGTTACCACTGTCTGCACGCAACCTGGTGCTCCTAGCAACGCCACCTCTCTCCATCTCTCTCTCTCATTCTCTCTCTCTCTCTCTCTCTCTCTCTCTCGCCACCCCGGCTAATCACAGACACACACACACACACACACACAGTCACGTACACCTACATGATGTTTACTGTACTGTTTTGTGGAATCGCCATGGCTCAGTATTGGTCCTGCATTTTCTTTGGAGTATTATTATGGAATATTATTATGAGTCCATACAATATGAAGAAAACTAAGAGTTGCATGCTTTTGTAACTTCTTTTTCGCACGTACGCCCCTCCACCATCTCAAATTAATATGATACCATGTTAAACTGCATTTTGCACCCATATGGTTTTAGACATCATTACTAATTGTTACATTTGAGGTCCCTTCTGTTCTATTCATTTCCTTAAAGAAAAAAAAGCCTGTGTGTGTAACCTGCATTGCCAGGGATACGCATGCTGATTCCCCTGATTAATGCACCCACAGAGCTAGAACTAATCCATGAAATCACTTGCTACGGCGGCCGTATGTAGCTGGGGAACACTGCTATAAACTTGGCCGGGATGTGTCGCGATCGTCCGGCACAAATATGGGATTTCCATTTGTTCTCGTCGACGGACTCGTCATCTGAGACAATGTGGTGGGAACTCTTCCCGACGTCTGTCCGTCTCCCAATTGTTTCACTCCGGACTCGGACTTGGGCCTTTTTTTGTCATGGTAGCTGCGAGGATAACAAGTTGCAGAAATGCATCAATATCCAAACACTCTCCACCTTTGCACTTTATCACTTGTTCTCTCAGCTTTTCCTTTGAACTTTGAATCGCCTGTGATGTCATTCACGCTATCACATCTCACTCAGCAGCCCTTTGTGTCACTCAAACCAAACCAAACCATTTCAGAGTACGTTTTTCATTCTCATTACCAAATTTCTATGCGTCTTTTGTGTTGCTTTCTTATTTTGCTTTAAAAACATAATAGAATTTTTTGGAGGTGTGGAGCCTGGCCGGGTCGCCCTGATTTGCCCGAGGGCACGGTGGCGGTGGCGGTGGCGTGCGAGAGGAAGAGCTCAGCAAGGCGATTGAGATACAGAGCATTAGCCGGTGTCAGGAGGAAATTAAAGGCCAGATCGCTTTCTTAATCAGAGCACAAGCACAGCGTTAAGAAGGAATTAGGTCGACAGCTGCTGTGTCGCTGCTTACCTTGCTCCCTCTCTCTCTCTCTCTCTCTCTCACTCTCTCACTCGTTCTCACTCATTGCCATTCTCCTCTATTTTCAACCCTCAGTCCTCTAAACTCTTCTCTTCCTCTCGCGCCGTCTTTGTCATTCCCCCCGCGCCAGCCGTTCTTTATATCCCTGTCTCCCAGTAATATCTTGTTTGCTGTCCTATATCCCCATGTGTGCGCCGCATTTGTTTTTTGTTTGTTATTGTTGTTTATTTTGCCTGCGTCAGACCTGAGCTTTGGCTACGTGTCAGTGCCAGATGCACAAGCACAACAAAGATTAGTGATGAAAACCCCCGGAAAACCCAGAAAGGAATAGGAAGAGAGGAGAGGAGAGGAGAGGAGAGGAGAGGAGGGGAGAGGAGAAGAAAGGAGGGAAGTGGCGAAAAGAAAAGAGGAGAAGAGAGTGATGCATGATGGATACAGATGGTTTTTGGTTCTGTTCCAGGAGGCTCGGTAGTATCCCTGTGGCTGATGGATGAGCTGTCATTGTTGAGCTCTTCCACGTAAACCTGAGATGAATGGACAAACAGCAGTGGCCCTTTCCCTGTCGATCCATCTTCCTCTGTTTAGTTGTGCACTGTCCAGTTGCAATCCATCCAGAACACACACTCACATGTACACACACACACACACACACACACACACAAACAGGCGATGGTTCTGCAGATATGCATTTTTGAAAGCTAATACCATTATTTTTAGAGTAAGGTTGCCAGTAGCTGCTGTTGTGTGCCAGCATTAAATGTTTTTAAATTTGACCACTTTATGCCAAAGCGTGGCATAGATTCAGTGATTCCCTCAGAAGTTTATTGTTGCCAAGAATGAAAAATCATCTCTAAAATAATTTACACCATGGGAAACCAAAAGCCTCTAATGAGAGGAAATCTGGCAGTTCTTTAAATCACAGTGACCAACCTCTATTATTCAATAAAAGAAGGAAACCCCACGGCACAGACGCACAAGTCTCTCAAAATGTAGAATTAATTCACATAAAGCTTTATTATGAATGCATGGACTGGAGGGAGAATGAGCTAAAGTAGGCGGCATTGATGCTCCGCTATGTCTCACACACACACACACTCACACACTCACGCGCACGCCCTCAGATGTACAGGATTTATCACTTCCTCCGGGCCGGCCCTGGCAGCAACCGGCCTGATGTCTTGTCAGAGCGCCGTGTCACAGAGAGGGAAGGTGGGGTCGCATAGGTCAAGAGCCGGCCCGCTTTTTAATTTGGTAAATGCGGCGTACAAATTTTAATTTGTTGCTAATCAGCTGAATCAACTGGAATGACCCCCCCGAGCCCGGTTGCCAGCATCTTGCCCCGGCGCCTTCAGTGTTTTCTGGCGTGTGTGAGTGTGTGTGTGTGTGTGTGTCTGAAAACTTCCAACAAAGTGGGACGGCTTGAGGAATGTTTCTCTCTCGGCAGCAATCCATTTTGCAAGTGACATTTTGGGTGAATTATTGGTTAGAATTCCATCAAATATCAGACTTTTCTTCTTCTTCTTTTTTAATTCACGTCATTTTAACTTGAGCGGAATTAATCTGTAACTTTAACCTAAACTCCTCGCTGTTCCTTTGGTGCAGAAATGTCTTTTTGTAGTAGAAATTCCTGAATCGTGCTTAAATGTCATATAGGTTTAATCTGTTTCCTTTTATAGTCTGTTTAGATAAATTATGTGGCTCTCATATTATCAAAACAAAGATGGGATCGATTCCCTCTTCCCCGTTACAGCTGGTGATGAAATTGTCTATTTTATGGTCAACATCTATCTACATGTTAATGCACTTTGAGACGCCGTGGCTCTCACATTAGACACATGTTTACATAGACATAAGTCATAAATGTGTCATATAACATTATACTTCACTCCAATATAGTATATAATATTATACATGCAGTAAATAACCACAGACGTACAGTATAGTGCGCTGTGTCATACGGTGACATACGGCCTGATCCGCTCCCGTATAATCATTGTATTATAATTATAAAGTAAGTTTGGCACACACACGTGACGACCTCACAGGGACGGGAGCCGAGAGACACCCGCCGTCCTCTCCAAAGGGGAAAGAGCCGTTTTAAAGAACACTTAATTACGCTTTTGGCACGGCTTTACGTTTCGCCCCGAGGTGTTGGAGGAGCTTCTTCGCGGGCCTCGTCCCCTGTCAGAGCCTCGCTCGGCCCGATGAAACATTCATGAGAGCCGCCGCCGCTGTGCGCCGTGCGCCGTGCGTCCTCTCCTGCTCTACGATGTGCTGCCGTGTCACTTTTGTGTCAGCGTGCGGTTATTGGACTAGTATAGAGCCACAAGGTTCATAAATCTGAGCACCGTGCCACCATGCTGTCACCACACACATGTCACGGCTCGATTAATCACAGAGTCCATATAGGAGCTGTACTCATATACACGTATGACAACAATAAGGGGAAATAACTAATGACATTTGCTTAAGTGCTGTACAATTATGATGTACTGGTATTCCATTACACTTTTCCTTCCTCTGCTCCCGTGTGTGTGTGTGTGTGTGTGTGTGTTTGTGTGTGTGTGCTGGTGCCGATCTGTGCTCCAAAGCCTCCTGTTTGGTGATGCCCAGAGCCGGCGTGCAGCAGAGAGGAGAGGTGGCGTATGGGTAGGATGTCGAAGAAGCGCTGAGGAGGGTTTTTGAGGGTGGGAGGGGTAGTGGGGGGTTAGTATTGGGGGTAGGGTGGGTGGGTATGTATGTGTGTGTGTGTGTGTGTGTGTGTGCGTGCGTGGGGGGGCAACAGATGGTACGCCACGCTGCGAGGGACGTTGGCTGCCACGGAGGGGGGGCGGGTGTGTGTAGCGGGGGCAGATAAATGGGGGTGGGCGGGGGTACTTTTCCCCAAAGCGCCAGCAGGCACGATGGGGAGGGGGACTAGGTGTGTGTGTGTGTGAGTGAGTGTGTGTGTACGTGTGCACGCGTGCCCATGTTTATGCCGGGGTAAAGGAAAGAGGCATTCTCAGGAAGACTTTGAGTTGCTTCCGCGTGTTTGCATGTACGTGTATGTGTGTGTGTGTGTGTGTGTATGTGTGTGTGTATGTGTGTGTGTGTGTGTGTGTCCAACATTTAATAGAGTGACGAATCCCCACGCACCGGTACACAGCTAGTTCAAAGCCGTCACGTCTATACGCGAAAAGCGATGGTGAAATTACTCATAACCCAGTTGTTGTGATGAACTGCAAATCCTGATTTCCCCTTCAGACGCCATAAATCAGCCCGGAGCTAAACGGCCATATGTGAGGGGATCCAGCCGCCCGCTCGCTTTGATTCCTCCACCGTCTGACCAAGGCTGCAGGATTGAAACTTACCCTCCATATCCACGCATCCATACTCCCCATGCCTCCCCTCCTCTTCCTCATCCTCTTCAACACCTATGCATGCACAGACGGCACACGCGCACATAAAAAGGCACACGCACGCACACACAAACACAAACACACACACACACACACACACACCAACCCCCAATTACAGCGCCTGCCGGTAAACACACCAGCTTCAGCTTCGGCGGTATATATGGTGCTGCCTATTGAACAGATGTTGTGGAATTTAAGATGCACAAGCAGCCCACCACACCCCACCTCCCAGCACGTGCACGCAGGCACACACACGCCCGCCCGCACACACACACACACACACACACACACACGCCGTCTCTCCCTCCCCCCCCAGCTGGCCCTGCCACGAACGTGCCATGTGGCGTTCCATTCCCCCTGGCACTCCGACTCTGGCTGTGCCAACTCTGCCGCGTCTGGCCGCCGCCAACTGGAAAGAGCAAGAAAGCAGCACATACAGACTTGAGTAGACGCTCTCTGTCTGGAAGGGTGTGTGTGTGAGTGTGTGAGAGTGTGTGTTTCCCGCAATAAAGTACTGTTCAGAAACTTCTGAGGTCAGTCCTAAGCGTTTTTTTTGTGTGTTGAACCGAAATAACGAGAGCTATTTCATTTTCTGATGAAATAAGGTATGCAAAGTGTGTGTGGCTTTGTGTGTGTGTGTGTGTGGGCGTGTGTGCGTGTGTATGTGTGGGTATGTGGGTTTAGTCCACGCACGGTATCGGCGTAAGCGTGCGCAGCGTGTCACACTGTCAGTCCGTAAATGCTCGGTTGTGAATCCACATGGGAATGGCGGTGGAATTCCTGTTACCATGGTGATGTCCGAGCACATTGGTAATAAAATGTAACTTGTGAGAGATTAATTCAGGGGGAAAGTGTTGATTTATTCATCCTGGTCCATCCTGGTGCACTTCCTCATTCGCTCTGATGTCTGACTGTGTGTGTGACACTAAAACCTGTCAACGCCAAACCTGGGAAACCAAACAGATCAATGCCCGCCATTTCTCCGTTTGGACCGTCACAGCCACCGTGCCGTCGTAGAAGTAGTCGCGAATGTTTGCAAGGAAGAATGTGTTGTTGAGGTTGAATCACACACACACGCACGCACGCACGCACGCACGCACGCACGCACGCGCACACACACACACACACACACACACACACACACACACACACACACACACACACACAATTCGTTGAACCCCAGGGGGTCAATCTGATCTGAATGGTGACTCTGCACACCGGCGCTGGTGTCATACGATCCTACATGAGCATGTGTTCAATACCCGCCTGACCCTCCAGTCTCCCTCTAATTCGATAGATGACCCCCGCCCCACACACACACACACTCACACCACCCCCACCCTCCCCAGCATGGCGGTGGGTGGGGGGCCGAGAGCGCCTCCTTCCACCGCTCTTCTCATAATCTCCTCTAATCTGAGAGAGCAGCCATCGGCGGGCTGTGTCAACACCCCGTCTCCAGGCACACACTCCATTTTGTTTACTTCCCCTCAGCTTCCAAGGAGGCGCAGAGGGAGACGGATCGACAGACAATGAAGAGGGGAGGGAGGGCGAGCGAGAGGGAGCATAAGGTGGGGAGAGAGAGAGAGACAGAGATGAACAAAAAGAGGAAGAGGAGTAGATGACACACACAGAGAGAGAGAGAGACATTATTTCCCCTCATACATGTTAAAGCTTTGAAATAAAAGCTTTGTCTAAATTAACATCGCGCTCCGACCTGATGTGATCACAGACTATATTAATTGGGACAAACGTGTGTGTTATAGGCTACACACACTAAGCATAACACACACGTGGAAAAAAGGCACAGAGAAAGGTCACACTCGCACAAAGTCAAAACCTGTGGGTGATGAGTAAGCCCAGGCCAGAGACTGGAGAGATGTGTAATTGTGTGTGTGTGTGTGTGTGTGTGTGTGTGTGTGTGTGTGTTTGTTTGCGGGAGTAACAGAGAGAGACTACTTGCATAGGTGTACGTGCGTGCTGTGCTGTATGTCGGTGTCTCTCCCTGTGTGTGTGTGTGTGTGTTTGTGTTTGTGTGTGTGAATGTGTGTGTGTGTGCTTGTTGTGAGCATCTGCGTGTGTTTTGAGGGACACTGTCATTGTGTTTATATGTGTGAGAGATGGCGTTTAAATTCAGTGACAGCTGTTCATTAGTCCAGTACAACCCCACACTGCCGAATCCTCAAAGCAGCAGACACCAGCAGAGACAGGCAGAGAGAGAGAGAGAGGGAGAGAGAGAGAGAGAGGGAGAGAGGGAGAGAGAGGGAGAGAGAGAGCGGGTGGCACAGGCAAGGTTATGGCATGAAATCTGCAAGAAGGACAAAGGCACAGGGACATTTGGAAGATGGAAGCCTACAGTGTGTTTACTTATTCAGGTATACGTCTCTGTACTATACACACACAATATCCTATGAGAACAATGTTAAACTTGATGCTATCTGTGGACTGGTGGCAGGTGAGAGTGCTTCACCTTTCTCTCCACTGTTGAACGTGGAGTCTGAGGAGGTGACGCCCATCGTTCCTCTCCTCAGGCCGAGGCAGCCACACCGATCGCTTGCCGGCGTCTTCCTCACATGAATTAAAACCCATACTGCCGGCGCTGTTTGTTGTGTTGTGGCTGCTTGTGTTCGCGTCCTCTGCACTTGGCAGATTTTTCTCCCAGGAAAGACCTGCCAGATGTTCACAACAGAAAATCTAAAAGCTCTCATGATCGTCACTTCACTGTGTAAAAGCAAACTCATAATTCTGTTATATAAAGTCATTATCCACTGTATTAAAATGGATGTTTTACTTGAAAAGGCAACAAAACAACCTTTGATATGTTTGTAGGGGTGTCGTCTGTGCCTTATGTGTGTGGATGGTGGAGATATATCACTCAAATTTAAATGAAATCTATACCTGGTGTTGATTGATAAGTCGCAAGCCAAGCATTGGAAGGACTACATCAAAGGTGTTAGTGTCTGTGTGTCACAGGAGGGCGTTTCTTGGCTGAATCGGTGGAGGGTGTGCTTGGCGCGGCTGGAGGGAGGAACATCCGAGGTGCTTAGGCTGCTTCCACATAAGCAGTGAGGGAAAAGATGGGCAGCGTGCAGAAAAAACAAAGCAGGGTTAGGCTCAGAACTTATCAATCAAGGCAAATTCTCAATCCTGTGTCAGGAACTTTGCATTTAAATGTTTGTTATTCCTTTTCTAGTTACCAAAAACCTTTTCAACACATTTAATTCCATATGCAATTTGACTGTGAAAGTAAAAGCGCAATTATTTTGTAGTCACTGGTGCCAAATGAACACAAGGGAACCAAATTCATACAGGAAGCCGCCGCGCTTCTGTCTCAGCCATAAAGACACAATGGTTGTCAACAAAGTGCTTCTGCTGGAGTGGTGCTCGTCCTAAAGTGTACGTTTGAGGCTCTTGGATGACGGATAGATGAAGAGGAGCGATGCACGGAATGCGATGGTACAGTTTAGGCTTCATCCACTTGTTTAGAATGAAGTGAAATTGATTTCCACTGTGGCTTCATAACAACCTCAATTAAACACACTGTATGCAACATTACTACTATACATGTGGGATGTTGCTTTTTAGAGTAATAATTTCAGCTTCCTCGGTTAGAAGGCGTAGTAGAGCTTCGCCTTCGTCTGAATGAGCTTTGATAAAGAGTGCTTACTCATCTGGGCGAGTCTCCTGCGACTCATTCGTATGATCGCGCACGTCCACGCCTGTACCCACACCAGGCGCCCGTGACAGCTAAGGTGAGACAGGTGGAGGTTAATGTACGTGGAGAGAGAGAGAGAGAGTGTGAGAGAGAGAGAGAGAGAGAGAGAGAGAGGGAGATTGTTTACTTTCCCACATTTCAACCCCATCTGAGCAGGAGATCCGACATCATGACCTGCTCTAAGAAAACACCACATTCACATCCATGTTATGAAACAGGGCCGGCCCTACCATTTCCTTTTTTTGGGAGGGGGGCCTTGGCAGAATAACAAATCGGGCCCCCTGCAAATAAAACACATAACACATAATCTAATACACTGAGCATGAATAAATTAAATAAACAAAAATAATAAATAAATACTCGAAATAGTTCAGATTTACAAGAGATTAAATTATTAAATTAATACATTTTTATTTACATTGTTGCAGACCATCCTTTTTTCTGACAGCATCTAATCTTTAACTCTATCTTGTCCTTCACGTTTCTGTTCTTTCAACCTTTTTCTTTCTAAAACAGATATATTCTCTCCACTGGCACAATTGTAGCGATTGAAGCCTCCAAATAATATCAAATATTTATCATTATTTCATTAGGGAAGGCACATTGGTTGATGACAAAAATCACAGAAACATCCGGGCTGGGAGCTCCAATCGTCTCACACCTCCAGTTCCTTAATAATGCAACACCAGTCCTGTTTTAGTGACCAAATCTTTTTCCAGAAACTCCACTTCGACCTTCGCCGGAACCTGCCAAGAGGTAACAAGAAGACGAAAGCTGAAGGAGAGATGAAATCCATGCTTTCACCGAGATGACAGACATAAAAGGAGAGAGGGATACAGGGGTGGGAAATGGTGTGTGTGTGTGTGTGTGTGTGTGTGTGTGTGTGTGTGTGTGACCGTGTGTCGGTGTGCGTGAGCGTGGAGAGAGAGTACGTGTGTGCGTGTGGGTGACCGGCGATGGAAGAGTGAAGCGAGGGTGTGATGTACTTTAAGAAGTTGAACGTGTTGGATGGAAGTGGCCATGTGAGCGCCGCCGAGTGAGAAAACTGAGGAGAAGAAAGTAAAATGGTGAGAAAGAAAAGTGATGGGAAAGTGTCTGTGTGTGTGTGTGTGTGTGTGTGTGTGATAGTCTTAAGTAAGCGATGAGTGTGTGATTAAATCCTGCGACTGGATAAGAAAGTGTGAGGGAGAATTTGCTGTAAGTTCAACGTGTGGGATGAGGATGGCAGGCAGGGCCGAGAGAGGAGAGAGAGGAGAGGAGGAACAAAAAGGAGGAGAGGAAAAGAGGAGAAAGGAGGAGGAGGGGGATGAGGAGCAGGGGAGCAGGGGAGCAGAGGAGCGAGGGCAATGAGCTGGACTGAATTCCATCTGACAGGTCCAGCTGGGAGTTTGCCCACCCTGCAGCACCGCAAAAACCCTCAATATGGAGGCCAATTACTGCTGCCCGCATGACCGTGGCAAGGCAGCAAACCGCGCTCAAACCTTCCCTCTCTTCTTTTCCCTCTCACTCTCCTCTCCCCCATCCTTCACTCTCTCTCTCTCTCTCTCCCCCCACCCCACCCCAAAATTCATAAAAAATACACACACGCACACACACACACACACACACACACATACACACACTCTCGCCATCTGTGCAGAGTGACAACCTCCATACCCTAAACACAGGCTGCACTACACACACACACGTACACACATACTTAGGGCAAACACATCAAACATGACAAATCCTCAGTAAGTCATTGTGCGTGTGTGTGTGTGTGTGTTTGTGTGTGTGTGCTGGCCTGATGCCGTCACACCTCCAGCATGTTTGTCTTTCTACCACACAAAGACAGTTAGGCACGAGGATGAGCATTTGGGGAGTATGCAGTCACACACACACTCTCTCTCTCACACACACACACACACACGTACTATACGGATGCAGTGGAATTTCACCCTACGCCAGCTTTGTCCCCTTTTACAGAGCTGGGCGTAGCTCTCGGGCTGGCAGGGCGGCGATGGTGGGCGGGTGCAGAGTGGGCGAGCACGAGGCCATTTAGCACCCATGTGTCCACCGCCGCCGAGGTGACTCCCCAATTTAACCAGACAGGCTCAGGGTGCAGGCGGCGCTTTGTTCCTGCGCCCTCGCCCTCAACTGGTGCACGGGAAAGGAGAGCGAGTGACAAAAATATACATGTTGCATATACATCATCGAGCTGCTCTCTCTCTCTCTCTCTCTCTCTCTCTCTCTCTAACACATACACACACAGACAGACACACAATGGAAACATGCACAAGTGTTACTTTGCTTTTGATGCACAACTTGTTCTGCCTCTCACTCTCTCTCTAAATCTCTCTTTCTGTCACACAAACAAACACACACGCACACACACACACACACACACACACACATACACAAAAGAAATATAGGTTTACATGAAACACACGTGCAAAACACACACAATGAAAACACACATATTGTACTTACAAGCATGATGTATGTAATTCCTTTTGATGCACATGTTCTGCTTCTCTCTCTCTTTCCCTCTCAACACACACACACACACACACACACAGAGGCCCCACAGGACATATTGGCTGAGTGATCTTGGCCTGACATGGGTCTTTTTGTTACTCACCTTTTAATATTTAAATGTTTATGTTTTAAACATTAGACCTGTTGAGGAGCAGCAGAGCTTCAGGTTGGTTTGTTTAGCTTTAGGTTGATTTCATTCTTATTTCCCTGCATTCAAAAGACAAATATTGAAACGTGGCAGTGATTATTCCCGTGAAATGTTATTGGACAGATTCATTCCAAAACAATTAATCCGATAAATGTTTACCTAATCTGATAAACGGGAATAAAAGAGTCCAGATGGAGATTTACGTAATCCCGGGCCGGATTTCCGGGCCATCGCTTGACCGTTTGCTAAGCAGCTCAATTGGGCTCCGTCCTGGATTATTTCATTACGGTAATTGTGCTGTTTTTCATAAACATTTATTTGAACAATTACACTTGAATGGACTCCAAATTAATCGAGTAAGTGACTTTAATTTGCGTCAACCGAGGTTATCCGTATTAGTGTTATTGACGGTCACTGCAAGACAGGGAAATTATCTTTAAAAATAAATAAAATCATGAAACAATAATTCAGATGGTATTAATATGATTCAAAACTCAATTTAATATGTAAATCAAATTATGATATTTCCTGGTTGAGACTGGGCCCTACAGGTGAGCTGAGCTAACCGGAAACATCCACAAGCGTCCGGTCACTTTATTTCCGTTTCTCCGCAGACTTCCTTCCCCCTACTCACCTGCAACAACAAAAAAAGTGCGTGACCGTGAAAGAGGTCGCTTTTTCTCTCTCTCTCTCTGTCCGGACACCGAGCCTCCTCTAACGGCGGCGAGTAATGAACAGATGCTGGGTGAATTAGGAAAGAAATACTGGGTCCCTCCCACAAGGGCCACTTTGGCAGGGGCCGCCTGGCTGACACGCGGCGCAGCTGGCACGGGAGGCTCCGGGTGATGGCGGCGACGCTGGTCCCCGGGTCTTTACTGGGCTGCTCAGACATTTAGCGAATTGGCACCGTAACGTCCGCGATCAGATCCCTGTCCCGAGTTAAAACACACACACACAGACATACATACATACACACGCACACATACGGACACATACCCAAAGCTCCGGGAGACTTCCGTCCTCTCCGGCCCTCTGCGTCACCCGTGGCCCGGGACAAGCAGAGGGACACCGGCAGAGATCACAGTGGAAATCCCGTCAAATCCCACATGACAGAATCAGTGTTGCATCTCAAACTGTGCAGCCAGTGTGTGTGTGTGAGAGAGCTGCTGAACAAAGATTATAAAATTGTTTGTAACTTCACAAAGCAAAATATATTCACGTCAGATTTAAAAAGCTATTTATAAAGAAATCATAACAGGAAACGGATTAAATTGAATTACAGTTTAAAGTCTTATCTAGGTCGATTTTGGATTAAACGTAACGCAATGTCATAATTGTCTTTCATTTATGATTTTTTGTAATATTTGCCGATATAAATGTTGTGGTGCTCCGATCACTTCTGTAAGTTTTTTTCTGTTCTAAATGCCTCTTTCATTAATTCATGCAGGCTTTAAATCTGTATAGGAGGATGAACTAATATCAGTTCTATGAGCTGTAATGTTGAAGGGAAATCAATGTTGATGTTTGGGGATTTGGGCTTTTTAGTTAAAAAAAATAAAGTGATTTGATTTTAGGGTAATTTATTTCCTCCATCTTGATGTGTGTGTGTGTGTGTGTGTGTGTGTGTGTGTGTGTGTGTGTGTTTGCCAATGGCCAACGGGTCATTGATTCACCTGATTCTGCACCTGCCCAGCTCCTCCTCTGATGCAGTGACTCTCTTATGGGCCTATGGAAGCCAAAAGTGACCAGATGAAATGATTAGATTTTTCCTGTCTTATGTCAAAAATGTTATTATTCTGCATCCTCGTCATATAGAATTTGCTTACATGTATTCTATTTCTTTTCTTTTCTGTTTTTTTTTTTTTGCCTCGGTCAGTGTTTTGGTGGGGCCAGATTCCTCCCTGCGGTGCCCACGCAGTGCTGATTTCCCCTGGATGCCCGCACCAACATATGGGACCCAGGGCACCGGTCCAAGATACGGGGCCTGCTCCCATTATTGATGACCAATAATGTAATTTCGCCTACGTAAACTAAGATTGGAAAATGCTGAGATGAATATGAGAGGAGTTGATTAAAATCCCAGGGACGCTCCTCTGTAGATTACATTACAAAATAGATTTGAGTGGAGAAACATTTAATTCATATTCCCATAACTGTCAGATTCAGTTCCACATTTTATTTTTTTTCGAAGCAGTGTTGGAAAAATCATCTGATAAAATCTTCAACAAAAAACGAGTTTTAATACGTGACGTTGAAGTTAATGCCAATACTCTTTTATCGTGCATTGTGGGGGAAATGTGTGTATTTTTTAACCAAATCCAGGACAAACACACTCACCTGCAAAGCCTGAAGTGAGATTAAAACTGTGAATATTCTGCACACACACACCTGCAGATATAGCATGATGTGTGTGTTTGAGCTCCTCTGCTTTGACTGCCTGACACCTGTGAAGATTCAACCTCGTGGCCCTTTGCATTGTTGCTATTGGATACAGAGTGTAAAGTGCAAATAACACAAATTAAACATAGTAAGGTATCCATGTCTAATTCTGTCCTTCTTTGCTTTATATTGAAATAAGACAAACACAAAGCAAACGCTCGTAATGTCACGTGTTCGTATCTAATCTCAATCACCTCCAAACAAATTCATCTCTTTCATCTAAAACGCACCTATAGGAAACAACATTAGATGTTTTTAAAGTTTCCATTGGACTTCTAAGGCTCATATGCTAGATTAATAAATAACTGCTAAAGAAAAACGTTTTTGATCTTCACTGGTATTTCAAAATGGCTGGCATTTTTGTTTTGGTGTTATAATTGTATTAATTCATATTTAAAGTATAATTTGAAAAGCACTTTGTCTATATTTCTTCTTATTTATATGAGGAGTGTCAGCAATATTACATTTTAATGATTTTTTTCTTCATCCTACAGGTCAGTGACGTGATAATTGTGAACTTTCTCATTTTCATTTTTAGTCGTCGACCTATTAATGTTTGTTTCTTTAAGTACGTCTAAGTATTTATTTGCAATATAAATGCAGCTCATTATTTCTCAGCTTTAGGCACGATGTTGGATTTCACATCGTGGAATTTCAGTTAATCTAATCGTTTTGAATTGATCTCTTGAATCTCTTTTCTCCATGCACTCTATTTGCATTATTATAATAAGATGTAACTCTTCGTTTTTCTTTAAATGCACGACAACGTTTAATATAAAAAAAAAGACAGAAATGTTCATAAAATCCCCCCAAAGTTAAATCTGAATCCTCCATCCTGCAACAATTTGATGATACATTTATAAAGGAAAATGTGTGGCCTGCATGTAGCTGTCCGGTTGCTCTTCATCATGAGGCCCATAGAGTGTCAGGTGCTGCTCCCCCTCAGCAAGAAGAGTGGTTCGATCATATCAGACAATTATAAAATACGTTTTATTTTGTTGTTGTGTCATAACATGTTTCTTTTAGGCCTATACATCGTTTATGTCAATTGCACTCATTCTGCATACAGGATATGATGCGAAATACTGGAGTGGCACATAGAATATACAACAGCATAGGGTGACATCATACACAGAAGGTGATCAGAGGCTCGTCCCGTCTTCTCCCTCGTTCCCCTCAAACCAACCAGGGTAATAATACATTTATAGGATTGTCAGTGTGACGTCATCAGCACCCCTCCTCGTTTCGGACCGTGTGAGTGGCTCAGGTGTGGAAAAACGCGTTGAGGTCCTCGTACGCGGGGGCCCTGTCGTGATGCAAGTGCACGTCGTGGAAAGGTGGAATGTTCTCCGAGTGCGCGCCGCCGCTGCGCGCCGCCGTGGGGCCAAAAGTCAGGCTGTGTCCGGGCCGAGGCGCGGCGGTGCTGAGTCCGGAGTAATGCATAGAGTAGTGATAGTTTCTGTCCGTCTCCGGAGACTCCTGCTGCCGCCCGGACAGCCCGTTGTTCAGGCACACGGCCGGGCTGTGCTGGCCCTCGTAGTCTGGGCTGTTGTAGTCAGGGGAGGTCCCGCCCGGTTGGTACACACCCTCGTACCCGGGGCCGTACGAGTGGCTCCGCACACCGAGCGCACCGCTACCGGGCTGGTAGTGTGGGCTGGCGAGGCGGGAGCAGCGGTAGGAGTACGGGTTGACGGAGAAGGGAGAGCTGGGCACATGGAAGCGGGCTCCGTCCGGGCCCTGCTCCGTCAGGAAGTTCCGGGTGTTGAGCTGCAGGCAGCCCGCCACCAGGTTCGTGGTGGGCTGGGACAAACCTTTACACAACATCTGCACGTAGGTCACCACATCTGGACGTTTCCCGTTGCGTAAAATCTCCCCAAGGGCCAGGATGTAGTTCTTGGCCAGTCTCAGCGTCTCGATCTTGGACAGTTTCTGGGTTTTGGAGTAACACGGAACCACTTTGCGCAAGTTGTCCAGCGCGGAGTTCAAGTCGTGCATGCGCGTGCGTTCACGCGCGTTCGCCTTCATCCGGCGCACCTTGGAGCGCTCCGCGCGCGCCGGCGTCATCTTGCGCTTCTTCGGCCCGCGCTTCTTGGGCTTGTCCTCGCCGTTCTCGTCCCCGCACTCGTCCTCCTCGGCATCGTCGTCGTCGTCGTCGTCGTCGTCCCCCGCCATCTCAGACTCGGCGCGGCTGCTGCCCTCCAGGGGCTCGTTGTCGTCCATCTCGTCGTCCTCCAGGCAGGACTCGTGCTCTCCGTCCTTGGCCTTGCATTCCTCGTTCTCGCTGTCCTCCACCCAGTCCGCGGCGAGCCTCTGGACGTCCGGCAGCACCTCGCTGAACAGACGGCTCAACATTATGTGGCGGGCGAGACCTGCAAGAGACACGGAGACGCTTGAGATGGACGGCAGGGTGTCAGAGCGAAGACCACCATGCGAGCACAGGTGCATGGAGCGGATCCAGGGCCTGTTTGAGCCCCTGTTGCGTCACAATTTAGCTCTGTTATAATTAAACCTCTAAACCATAAATTATCACAGATTTAGGAAGCGCCCATATAAGGATTATGAAGTTTAGTCTGAGACATGATAAAGGGAGATAATTGCAAATTTAGCCATAATGAAAACAGAATCGAGCCTCGAATCCTGAAAGCATCGACAATATTCTGACATAATCATCTTTATGTTGATTTAAGGTGTTTTTCTGTCCCGTTATTTCGCCTTAATTACCCCTTAGCGTTCTCCAACGGGGATCGTTTTCTCAGACTTTCCACAAAATGAAAAATGTTTAAATGGCAAAAGGCAACAGATTTGGTCACCACGTGTGTCCTCCAGCAGTCCGGCAGTGATGGGAGAGGTGCTGCAGGGTCCCCAGGGACGCATTAGGGGTCCGGGGTGCAGCCTCTCTCTCTCTCTCTCTCTCTCTCGCTCTCTCTCTCTCTCTCTCTCTCTCTCTCTCTCTCTCTCTCTCTCTCTCTCTCTCTCTCTCTCTCCCCTATAAATTAGACAAGCTGGAGGAATTCCAGCACACGCAGGCCGCTCAGGAGCTTCGGGTCAGAGGTTCATAAACATTTTGTCACGTCACTGAGTGTTTATTATAAATCAATCGATTGAAAGAATTCCACTTCATCGAGATTCTTTTTTTTTTAATGCGCAGTTCTTTGGTGTTTTTTTTTAAAGAGACAACAACGACATTTAGAGACATATCAATGACCCCTCTGCGGGTCCTCGAACCCTATTTTGGAAACCACTGCAGACTACATCGCATCACCTTCGTCACAATTTAGTTCTTGACTTTTGTTTCTCGAATTTTCCTCACGTCTTTTCGAAATAAAATTCCACTCCCCCTCTTTTCCGGGTTCTGGTCTGATGAAAACGGCCACGAGACTTTACAACAATAGAAAATCTCATCTTCATATTCGTTGAAAATGCATATTTAAGATGAATTCTGTTCTTATTGGCTGTTTTTTTGTTTTGTTTCCACATATAGGACAATCACGTGACATTCACCAATAAATACATTTAGGAACAAAAGTGAAATCCAAACTGAATCCAAATGTGAATCCAAACTCTACATTCCAGACAAACAAACCTGCCACATGTTTGCCTGCGGTGCTGATTTCTTATAATCGTGTTCGAACGATGTAATTAATTCCAGCCAATACCTTGACAATTAGCCTATGTAAATCTGTGGAGGATTCAACCCCCTCTGTGCTCTGACACACACACACTCACACGCACACACACACACATACACACACACACGCACACGACACGAGCATCATTAAAGTGACACTGTATATAATTCTACCACGTCGCGTTATAATCCCCGTTTCCATAAACAAACACGTTCGTCGGTTAAACACAATTAGACTCCATTCACGTGTTGTGGGTAAATATGAATTCATCCGCGTGTTAAATCGGCTCCATCCCAATTAAACGTATAGTTATTCACGCTCGGTGCGATCTGCAGGATAAAGAGCTGAGGGATTAAAGACACCACGACAACGAAGACAAGACAATTACAGCAACGATCAACGTGTCTTCTTTTTCTTCTTTTTTTAGTTTTTTAGTTTTTTTAAGAAGCCACACTTGCCACCAAGGCGTTAAAACAAAAGACCATCTAAATCTATACGTCTGGGCTCGTTAAACGTGCAGGCAGCCTTCTTACCTCCGCGGTGGAGCTCAGTGACGGGGGGCAGAAGCGGGGTTTGTTTACACCATCTCCGTCCGGGTGGGCATCACGTCCACACACGCCCCGCACGGATGCTTGTGCGCGGGAGAAGCTCTGGTGCTCCTCTCCTCTCCTGCCACTCTCTCTCTCTCTCTCTCTCTCTCTCTCTCTCTCTCTCTCTCTCTCTCTCTCTCTCTCTCTCTCTCTCTCTCTCTCTCTCCCTCTCCCTCTCTCTCTCTCTCCAACCCGAGGAGGGAGCCGTGTTGCACCTCGCAGGCAGGGGCTGGGCGTGTTACATACCAGCTCCGATGCCAGGCCCATATGGCTGGCACGTCATTGGCAAGAGCCATCACATGAGAGCCCGGTGATTGACATGCGGCCGCATTCACAGAGACTGGCTTCCCCTGAGGGAGAGGGACGCGCCATCTGTCACCGAGCTGAAAGAGAAAATGGAATAAGGAGTGAATGGCACAAAAAAACGCCGAAGAGACAAACGGTTTCTGCGGAAGAAAACGGGGTTAATCTCTCACTGAATGTGGAGGAAATTAATCCTGATGAGGAAATCAATGTTGTAATCCTGTAATAAAATTTAAAAAAATAGCTGCTGTTCAAATATTATTCAGCAAAATCATAAACAGGATGGGATTACAGCTAAAGAGCACAATTTGGAAGAATCATAACACACACATATCAAATGAACTGAAGCAAATATGATAAGCCTGCATCTCTACAATGGCGGCTGAGACTATAGATGCAGTCAAAGCTCCATGTGACTGTGTTAGATGCTTCACATGCTGCTGCTGCTGCTGCTGCTGGGTTCATCCAAGTTTCAGCATTTTCAGTGGCATTGTTTGCATTTACACAAACAAAGAAAAGGAAGAAGAAGATGAAGAATGGAAGAAGGGGAGAAAAAAAAGGGAGCCGCCATAAAGATCAGAGTCAGGGTGCAATTGCCTAAACGAGTCAATTGAACTGAGCTAAACAGAGCATCTTGGTTTGGTTTGCCAGGCTTGGCACAGGTGCTCGTGGGCGTGCTGGTGCCAAAGGTGGCACAGACACACAGATTGCAGAGAGGGGGGACAGAAGACGGGGCAAGGAGGGGAAGAGAGAGGGAGCGAGGGGGAGAGAGAGAAAGAGAGAGAGAAGGAAATGAGGGAATTAGATTGTTAAGATAGAAGGGAGAGAGTTGTCTCCTCCATCCCCATGATGATGATGAGCATCATGGGGATGGATGATACAGCACTGGTCACTGCCCTTCTCACTGTGTGTGTGTGTGTGTGTGTGTGTGTGTGTCCCTGTGTGTGTGTGTGGTCACGGTTGTTCCATTTCCATGTTCTGCTGTCCAGCCGGGTCACAACCACAACATGGAGCCTCTGTGTTCTCATCCTGAGGGAGCACGACATAAAGAATCATCAAACTGAATGTTTGTATTGATTGATTTATACGACTGATTTGGGGTTTATACCCAGAAGGGTTGCAACGCTGTAATGAAAAGGAGCGTTTCAAAGACTCAATCATCATGTTTAGACAATCTAGGTCTAAGTCTACCGTACCGCCTCACAATATGATCAATCACAGGAAAACATGGACAGATTTGCAACCAATGCGAGCAACAAACAACACTCCCACCTGTGACTGACGAAATGAAGCATAATAACAATAAATAATGATCAATAAACCAATAACATCGCCATTTGGGTTTCAACTGAAAGAGCACTGTTGTCTATTCATTGTCACTCAAGTTCGTGGGTGAACGAACACAGATTCTCAGTAAAGGCAGAGTGCTTTCTTAAACTATAGTTTGACGCCATCTACTGGAAATAGAAAGCTGGTGCATGTATGTGGGACAACTTTGCAAACTGAGTCGTGCATAAGAGGCGTGACAGCTGAGTGGCGTTTATCGATGAGCGTGTGATCATGATCAGGTGGGAACATGTGGATCTGTGGAAGGATTAGTGGAGCCACTTCCTGTTATTGATTCCAGTGTGGATTTCAAAGCTGAAACAGTAAAATGAGTCACAATATCTTCATCGTCATAATTTACAAAATTGTCGCAATTGAAATAAATGAGTAAGTTCTGTGTGTGTTTATCTGTGATTGTGAGTAAGTAGATACTCCTTTGTGTACCTTTTGTGATTCAGCCTTGGTATTTCTGCTGCTATATCAGTCAGCAGACATTAGGGACTAGAACGCGTTACTGTTGGCTGCATTTTCAGGTGTGACTCATGTCCGCTCGTACACACAAACAGGAATGTAAAGTAGCTTTGGTCGTGTTTGACCGATAAGGGACTCTGAGCTGGAGGGGTTTCTCCTATTGAATATAGAAACAAGGGGGTGTGTAAGTGTGTGACAAAAGGAGTTCAGCTGCAGATCACCTTAGGGGAGGCAGGGATACTGAACCCCTGACAGTGCAGAGGACAGAGGTGATAAGGGACACATGGGTGGGACAGCTGATAGTTTATCAGCAAACCAGATGTTGTAGTTGACCCGGTTATCGACATGGAGGAAGGAGATAGAAGGGACGACAGACAGGCAGCGTTTGCAGCAGAAACTGAAATAGAAACAGACTTTACAGCAATGTGAGGCCCTCCACCACAGGGATATGAGTTCACTCTAAGGTCCAATGCCTTGCTCAAGGTGACTTCAATAAAGTGCAGGGTGGGGGATCAAACATGGGACCTTCTGATTAAAGGATGTTCTCAGGAAATCATGCTGCAGCAAACAATTACCCTTATAATAAGAATCTCTCTCTCTCTCTCTCTCTCTCTCTCTCTCTCTCACTCTCACTCTCACTCTCGCTCTAGCACAGACACACATTGTGTTACTACACTCTGTACTGTGAAGAAAACCTGTTGCCATGGTAATGCATTTCCCAATACACTCTTTGGCTGAAACCCTGGCCTATCTATAAATGCAGCATATTAATAGTCATAGGAACAGAGGAAACAGATTTCAGTGACAAACATAAACACATTTACTTTCAATCAATCAGTTTGTTCTCCATTAGTTGGCTTCCATTCTGATTGCTTAACAACAGGCAAGGGGCAAACTCTGAACACAAAGCTGATAGCAATAACTGAAATAGTAAATGTTTGTGAGCCAACTGTCATAGCAAAGTTGTCAAACTTGTGGCACAGGTGCAGCATTGGTGTCTCTGAGCACATTTCTAGTTGCACTTGAACGCCCCACCGAGTCAGAATATCTGTGACGTCTCTTTCATCACGTTCTCTTTCAACAGGTTATTGTAGTTGTTGCTTTGTTTTGTTGTTTGTTAGATGCTCGTTTTTAATGAACACACGAGGCATTGAATGCATCATTTCAAAACACGTTTTAAGGGAATTTCAGCTGCAGCAACCAATACTTTAAACGCATCACGAAGCTTAATCGTGCTCTTCCCACCTACTCTCCTCGACAACAGCGCCTCTCCTCCCTCCCTCCCTCTAGAGAGAGAGAGAGAGAGAGAGAGAGAGAGAGAGAGAGAGACGCGCAAAGCTGACAGACACAACTCAGAGTATCCAAAGACAGACACCAGAGGAATCCCGTGGCCACGCAGCTAAACCGTTAGAAAAAAAGACGTGCAGCACTTTTGTCATCCAGGCTTTTACGGCTTACACACACACACACACACACTCACACGCGCACACACACACGTTTGAATCCCCAATCGTCCCCGCCTGAACCTGTTGGCCGCGGACATCTGTGCGCCTGGCTGCGGCTCTGACAGGCTGGATGCCATGGACCCGCTGCTGCCCGCCGAGACGGAGGTGACGGAGCGGGAGACGGCCAAGGAGGAGAGCAGGAGGATCCAGTTCTCCGTGCCGCCGCCCTCCGCCCCCATCCAGCTGGACCCGCGACAGGTGGAGATGGTGAGGCTCTGTGTGTGTGTGTGTGTGTGTGTGTGTGTGTGTGTGTGTGTGTGTGTGTGTGTGTGTGTGTGTGTGCGTGTGTGGGTGTGTGTGTGTGTGTGTGTGTGTAGATGCATATGCTTACTGCTGATGGAGCTTTCAACATTTCCAGCTGTATTTGTGAATCTGAGACATGGCGCTGCTGAAGATGATGGATAGATGATAGAAGTTGTTGTTGCCATGTGCGTGGCATTAAGAGCAGTCAGTCAGTCAGCCAGTCAGCCAGTCAGGTTGGCAGACACTTACATAAGCAGCCTGTCACGACTTTGCAGAGTTTTTAATGTTGGCTATTACTCTGTGGGCAGCTTTGGGATTAAGCTGAGCTGTGCAGCCTTCAGTTTCCTCTTCTTCTTTTTTTTGCAGCACTTAAATGTGATGAGCCACCACTGCCCTTCAAAAAAGGAGTGGATGAGGAGGGGAGGGGGGTGGGGGGGGGGGGGGGGGGGGGGGGGGGGTGGAGGGGAGGAGGAGGAGGAGGAGTGTGTACGTTAACAATGAATAAAAGCAGAGCAGAGCATCGCAGTAATCAGGTGTGAAACAAAGTAAAGACTGCAGTAGTAGATTGGACAGAGAGGGGGAGGGAGGGAGCGAGGGAGAGGGGGAGAGAGGAGGAGAGTGTATTACATTAAAGATGATGATAGATGATAAAGTGCTGATAGAGTGCATCAGCCTGTGTGACGCAAAACCCTCTACACGTGTCGTTCTTCAATCATAGGGAGGCTTCATCACATCATTCAGCATGTACAGATCACCTAGGCAACCATGCATGTTGACTAGTTGATATAAGCTGATACGTGACACTACCATACCTAAATGTCCGTCACACGTTGTAAATATGGTGGTAATGGTGCAGTGTGTTCATCTTGTGCGTCTGACAGGGACGAGACTTTGGCAGGGAAAGGGAAATGCATGTATTGGTCAAAAGTAAGTGGACAGTAAATGTTCAGCTTGTATTATCTGAGTATTGCTCACACTCATCAGGTTCAGGAGTTATGGGCTTGAAACACAAAGTGCTGAAAAGTGTCCAGGTGGTTCTTGGCCCCATTAAATAATTGGGGGGGGGGGTGGTTCCTCTGCCAACAGACAGATCTCCTTGGCAGAGGTGTGTGGTATATTTTGCTTGTATATCTAGTATCTCAATAAGAACATATATTCATTCTACTAGGGAAGGCCTTACAGCTGACAATGGACAAAGGAAAAGTGAACTGAACCGGACAAGGAATGTAAATAGCACCTGAGGTCAGCAGTTTAAGCCTTGGGCTTAAACGGCTGGCCTATAGACAACAGTCTAAATACATATAGTCATGTTAAGAGTAAAGATAAAAGTTTACATGCCAAATAAAGGCCATTATAAAATGAACTGTTGCTCCCCCAGGATGGCCACGTAGTGTTTACAGTGGTCTCAGGCGGTTTGTCAATATCCACTGAAACGGGTCTTTTCTGAGTGACAATCAACTGTATAAATACGTCTGAAAGTCGGAGTTCGGGAGGCGACTCATTCCGGCTGCAGAGTCCCTCACAAGCGTTCCATGGTGCTTGTTATGATGCTGTACTTTGTATAATAAAACCCCATTATACAAGCAAAGACAGTGTCAGCGGAGATCCTTCCTTCCTTCATCTTCACATCATCGCAACCCAAGAAATACACTAAAGGTGCAAAGCAGTAAAAAGCAGCAGCACGAGTCACTTACATTTTCTGTAAGTGTGACAAATGCCATATTCAGGTGAAACGCGCTGACGTGTCGGGATGTAGATTATAATGAACGACTCAGCGGCGGCGGGAACAGGAGTTGTGTCGACCCATTTAATCTGACTGACAGCGATATCAACGTCAAGAAAACTACCCAGACAACTTTTGGTCAACTCCCTTCCCAGCAAATGCCAACTACTGTGAGTGATGATGAAGACGTACCATCCTCCTCCTCCCCCTCTGCTGTATTAAAGACAAGCCATCAAAAACAAAGAGCTTCTTTCTTATCCCGTCTGTGACAGGAGGAGAGGAACTCACCAGGTGCGGTGTCAGAAATCCTTATTTCTCCCCAGCTGAGGATCACGGGGGACATCTGCTCGGGCAGCTTAATCAGTCCTGAATATAAAATAAATGAATAAATAAATAATATCTACACACTCTTACACATCTGTTGTTTACAGCTGCCGCCTGCGATGCCTTGGATTACATTTTTGTTTCCATTCCTGGAGTATAAAATCACATCCATTTGCCTTTCCTCATGGTTAAATTTGCCAGGCTTGGCACTGTTAAACCAGTCTATTTCCACGGAATTCTCCGAGTACATCTGTTCCCAAGCGCCATTTTTTATCAACTTGGCATGACGGAAACAGATAATCCATGCAGGGAAAGTTCACATGAACCTTTCTGATGAAAAGCGGCTCATCTCTGCCATATTCTTCTTCTGTTGAACCCTTGAATGCTCAGAATCATGTTGGAACAGGAGCTCAAGTCGAGTTTCCTTACAAGATGGAACCTCTGGGACCTCAGAGAGTTTACCAATAGCTCTAGTGTGAAATCATCTGGCTATTTCAGGGGATCTCTGCAATGCTTACTCACTCACTCACTCACCGAGTCGTAGGTTTGTAGAATCAATAGGTCATGCAGCCTGGGTAAGAATCCAGAACTCTCTTCTTCTGTGGCCTCATTATTTATCCGCAGCGTATTACAGTAATATACAGTTAAAGTGAGCGCAGCCTGGGCACAAAGTGGATCTGCTCTGAATAGATGATTCATTCTGTAATACCTGAGAGAGTTTGGTCTTCTTGTCACATCAGGAGCTTAGAAGAATAGAGGTCAAGGGTGTCGTGGTGCCAGATGGTCCCGCTGAGAGTGAACGAGAATCTTAAGGAGACGCGCCAGCAGGCTAACGTACAGTATGTGTATGTTTTGCACGGCAGGGTCAGCCGTGTGCTTGTTTACGTTGCCAGAGGGCCGCCATAAGGAAGAGAGAGATGTGGAAAGATGAGCAGAGGCAGAGAGAAGAGGACGAGGAGACAAAAGACGGTGACTGAGGATGACTCAGGCCTAAATGAAGGACAAGGACGTCGTATTATGCTAAAAAAAGGCTGGATAATAATATGTCACACACTTTTAGGACCTAATCATAACATTCCAGGCCTCGTAGGTGCTTGACCTCCTGGCAACCGTGTCAACAAAACTCTCATAAAAGGTCACTTTGTCCCAGAAAAGGAGCAGAAATGTATCACCATGTCTACGATGACGATTACACGGGTGAATTTCATAACAACTCATTTAAAGCTGAGTCATTTAAATCCAAATTGACATTTTCCTCCCACACAATTGAAGTCCACTGCGATGAATATGTATGAATGTACCCGAGTGAAGAGCGAGGAAGCCGCCCACACGCTTCACGCCCACGCACTCTCTCTATCTCGCAGCATCATCTCCATACCATGATGCAGAAGACGCCAAGATGGACTCGGTCGCATACTTCAGAAAACTTCAAAAATTGAAATATCAGCTATATTTTTTTTAGCACCGTTTCAGTTTGAAACCGTCATCAATCGGGGATGAAGAGGGGAGGTTGTGACTTTCTGAAACGTGTGTGTTTTCCTCTTTGTGCTCCTTTCTCAGATTCGACGGCGGAGGCCAACGCCGGCCACACTCTTCAGAACGACCGACCTGCCGTCCCCAGATGAGGACAGCAGCAATCCGCAGGTAGAAACATTCGCCCTAAACACGCCCCTCCAAACAGAACATCAGCGTTCCAAGAGTTGTCCACTGTCGATGGGTAGGCTGTGATTTTCACTTTTTTGCTTCAAACTCCCACACATACACACACAATTGTAGTGTGGGGGTTTGTGGAAAGGCATTCTAAGAAATCATTGGAGAATTGTGGCGGCAACAGAGATGCACAATGTGGGAGAGAGAAGAGAACACGTGAGACGTTAGACTACTGCCCGAGCCAATTCAGGGACGGGTTGATGCAACGCCGCAATTAGTGTGGGAATACAAAACAGAATGAGGACAAAATAGAAAGAACTAAAGTACAAGTGTGAGTAGTTTAAGGTATTTTGTATTTTTATATTGTTCAAATACGGAACATGAATATTATTGTTGGTATCTCAGCTTTCTCCCATGTTGCATCAATTATCTTCACTCTAAAATTCATTCGAGACCCCGCAGGGTTTTTCAAGGAGGTGATTTACTGTAGAGATCATTTGAAATCATTAAAGAAAACAAAAATATATGTTTATTTTAGGTTTAAAGCATAATTGAGTGTTTGCGTTTCCAGTGGGTTCTAGGCGACAATGGAGCCCTGAAGGCCAAACTGGTTAACATGTCAGTGTACCAGCCTCCCTCACTCAAAGGTAAACATGCTTCTTCAACGTTATTGTGTGTGTGTGTGTGTGTGTGTGTGTGTGTGTGTGTAATTTGATTGATTATTGTGTTATTGCCCCCCAGTGGTACAGAGGATGGCTCAGGCCCACCTGCCCTACTCAGGCGTGGGGTCTGTGGAGAATGAGGAAGAGGAGAGCACCTGGACATCCTCAGGTGAACACAGAACATTATACGCTCTTACGTCATGATCTCGATACCATAAGCATGACATCATACAGTATGTTAACCACTGTGCTGTCTGTTCCGCCAGAAGAACGCAGACCACATCAACCGACCCGAGCGGTCCGTTTCACAGGAAGTGCCGACCTAAGCAGACGTCACCGGGATGAAGAGGAGCCCAAAGAGAGAGAGGAGAGCAAAGGAGAATAACAGAGGGAGAGCCACAACAGTGTGTGTGCATGGATGTGATGTGCGTTGAATGTCTGAAAACAGAGATAGAAAGGGGGGGGGGGTTGAAGTCCAATCTGCCAAGGATGGAAGTACAATGAGGGATCCAGCGTTTTTGCTGTGCGGGCTGGAAAATCAGATTCATAATCAGCTTCATTCACCAAATACAAACAACACAAAGCATTTTATAAGTCAGATCGCTGCTAAGACTTAAAATATACACATTACAGGGCTGGGTTGATATGTACATACTACTCTAACTCAACCTGGAAGAGTATTTTTGGAGGGATGTGTTTGTGTCTGCGTGCATGCGTGCGTGTGTGTGTGTGTGTGTGTGTGTGTGTGTGTGCCTCAGCCCCATGCTGTGGGGCCAGAGATTGATTCACAGTTCAGTTGTGTTTTCCTGGCAGTTGCTTGCGTGCACACAAAATCAAATTTGGATGGATTATTGATGGAACTGAGCCACGGCCAGATTAAACTTTATCAGGCCAATCAGATTAATCATGATTCTGCAGTTTGTTTATTCATTTATTTTGGCTTTTATCTTGTTCTGATATGGTGATGGTGGTCTGCATGTGTGTGGGTGTTGGATAGTTGGATAGATAGGGACTAAAGAAGGAAAGAAAACGTTTTATCTCTTAAGTATCAATGACATTTTCTGTTGGCCAATAAAAGTGCTACATCTCTGCTGCTATTTGTGTGACTTATTTAATGTATGCACTTTATTATCATATATATTGATTTGTTCTACACCTTCTGCAGTTATTTTGGGAGGAGTGTATGGTTTGCTAAAGAGACAACATGATTATTTTCATATTTATTTGCTCTTTATTATTGCTATGAACTCTTCATCTGACCTCTTTTACCTGTTCAGAGACAAATGTATTCTTGTTAACAAAACCTGGATCTGTTTGGACTCCACGGATAGCCAAGCACTGACACCTAGTGGTTACTACTTATTATGACATCATCCTCCCATCTGCTTCTGTATCAATAATGTACAGAGTTCAATTAAAGGCTTTATCATTTCATTATCATCATATGATCTGGTGTCAAATGGAAAAAAGGACAAAATGTAACATAAGTGTTGACAGCTTTGCTTCTTTATTCACATCAACACAAATCACTCAACATATAAAGCGTCTCATCGACCCTCGTGACTCTGTTTGGCCTGAATATTTACGCTCAACTTCGACCTTATATCTCTCTTCTTTTCCTCCTCTTCTTCCTCACGGCTTTACTCTTTCCTCGCCTTAGCAAAAAACACTCCAGTCGAATTGTCTGTCTCCTTCTTCATTTCCTGCGGAAACAGAAGTATCTCCAGCCTGATCAGAGTGAAGCCGCTCTCCTTCAGACTGGTGCAGACTTCAGCCTCAGTTAGGGGGACCACAGGGATCTTGGCCCCGGGCCCAGCGAGGTAATAACTCTCCCCCAGCGCTCCAATGAGGAGGAGGTGGCCTTTGGGCCGCAGGAGACTTCGGATGTGGCCAAGGGCCCTTGTAAAGGTGGCCAGGTTGGGGCTGACACTCTCCAGGCAGAAGGAGGACACCAAGCAGTCAGCTCCGTCCTTGGGCAGGGCGTCTGCAGCCACAGGTTGAGGGTTGTGGACATCAACGTGAAGGACGTCTGTGATGACACGACGCATCCTGGCAGCTTTCTCTGTCCATTCTGAGAGACTGAGAGAGAATCAATGAGCTTTTGCAACACGTGGAACAGTTTATATGGATCTGTTCTTACTCTCGTCCCTCCAGCTTGCAGACGTGCTGCAGGTAGGGTGACCAGTCCAGGCTGCAGTCTCCAGTGTCCTGGAGCCAACGCCTGAGCTCCTGCCGGTTGACCTCCAGGTATTCGGTGAGGAGCACCTTGTTGAAAACCTCACAGCCGCTCATCGTCTGCCACAGGGTGGGACCTGATCCGATGTCCACCAGCACCTCCCCGCTCACATCGCCTGTGACATGAAGACAAATCTATAAAGACAAATCTAAAAAATCTATCAAATACCTTGGTGCTGTTTCCTATCCTGGTCAACACTTTGGTTCTATTTCTAAATGGTTAAATGAAGCATCAAACATCATAAGAGGAGATTTAACACCATCTACACTTCTACTTTCTTACCCTCTGTTAAAGCTCTGTGTAGACACCCCAGTTCCCATGGTATAATGTTGTCCTTTCTCTCAAAGTCAGCTGGTGGAGTGTAGAAGTACTGCAGAAATGCTGCCGGGTCGAATCCCTTGTAGCTGGCTGCCACGGCTGCCACTGCGTCCTCTGTTCCATTGTCCATGTTGTCTCCCCTGTTGATGATCTGCCTTCAAGTTCACTGTTCTGTCGCCTTTTATAACAGACTGTGGGTATGTGTGTGTGTGTGTCTGTGTGTGTGTGTGTGTGTAATGAGATAGGAATCCTGTTCTACCGGTGTCTAGAGTTTGAACGTTTTTTTACCTTTGGGGCATGTGTTCACCAGCTGTGTATGAAAAGTTAGCCGAGGGACTGTTATCTAAAAAGTAAATAGTCACCATGTTTAACTGTTACACCTCGGGGACCATTACACATCCTGATGCATACATACTGTAAACACACAGACTGATGATGCAACGCTGCAATTTCCTGATAACAGAACCTGGACTTTGGATCTGTTTGGACTCCACGAATAGCCAAGCACTGACACCTAGTGGTTACAACTTATTATTACATCATCCTTCTCCCATCGGCTTCTGTATCAATAATGTACAGCATTCAATTAAATGCTTTATCATTTCTTATCATCATATGAGCTGGTGTCAAATGGAAAAAAGGACAAAATGTAACATAAGTGTTGACAGCTTTGATTCTTTATTCACATCAACACAAATCACTCAACATATAAAGCGTCTCATCGACCTTTCACAGATTTTACAGTAAATTGGGATAAATAGGCTGTAATTTTGTCGTGACTCTGTTTCTGTTACTCTTAACCTCCACTTTCTACCTTTTGTCTCTCTTCTTTTCCTCCTCTTCTTTCTCACGTCTTTACTCATTCTGCGCTTTGGCAAAAAACACCCCGGTCACGTCGTCGACCCCCACCCTCATGTCCGATGGCAGCACATAGACCTCCAGCCTGATCAGAGTGAAGCCGCTCTCCTTCAGACTGGTGCAGACTTCAGCCTCAGTCAGGGGGACCACAGGGATCTTGGCCCCGGGCCCGGCGAGGTAATAACTCTCCCCCAGCGCTCCGATGAGGAGGAGGTGGCCTTTGGGCCGCAGGAGTTTTCGGATGTGGCCAAGGGCCCTTGTGAAGGTGGCCAGGTTGGGGCTGACACTCTCCAGGCAGAAGGAGGACACCAAGCAGTCAGCTCCGTCCTTGGGCAGGGCGTCTGCAGCCACAGGTTGAGGGTTGTGGACATCAACGTGAAGGACGTCTGTGATGACACGACGCATCCTGGCAGCTTTCTCTGTCCATTCTGAGAGACTGAGAGAGAATCAATGAGCTTTTGCAACATGTGGAACAGTTTATATGGATCTGTTTCTTACTCTCGTCCCTCCAGCTTGCAGACGTGCTGCAGGTAGGGTGACCAGTCCAGGCTGCAGTCTCCAGTGTCCTGGAGCCAATGCCTGAGCTCCTGCCGGTTGACCTCCAGGTATTCGGTGAGGAGCACCTTGTTGAAAACCTCACAGCCGCTCATCGTCTGCCACAGGGTGGGACCTGATCCGATGTCCACCAGCACCTCCCCTCTCACATCGCCTGTGACATGAAGACAAATCTCTAAAGTCAAATACCTTGGTGCTGTTTCCTATCCTGGTCAACACTTTGGTTCTATTTCTAAATGGTTAAATGGAGCATCAAACCTCATAGGAGGAGATTTAACACCATCTACACTTCTACTTTCTTACCCTCTGCCAAAGCTCTGTGCAGACACCCCAGTTTCCATGGCACAATGCTGTCCTTTCTCTCAAAGTCAGCACGGGGTGGAGTGTAGTTGTACTGCAGATATGCTGCTGGGTCGAATCCCTTGTAGCTGGCTGCCACGGCTGCCACTGCGTCCTCTGTTCCATTGTCCATGTTGTCTCCCCTGTTGATGATCTGCCTTCAGTTCACTGTTCTGTTGCCTTTTATAACAGACCGTGGGTATGTGTGTGTGTGTGTGTGTGTGTGTGTGTGTGTGTGTGTGTGTGTGTGTGTGTGTGTGTGTGTGTAATGAGATAGGAATCCTGTTTTACCGGTGTCTAGAGTTTGAACGTTTTTTTCCCTTTGGGGCATGTGTTCACCAGCTGTGTATGAAAAGTTAGCCGAGGGACTGTTATCTAAAAAGTAAATAGTCACCATGTTTAACTGTTACACCTCGGGGACCATTACACATCCTGATGCATACATACTGTAAACACACAGACTGATGATGCAACGCTGCAATTTCCTGATAACAGAACCTGGACTTTGGATCTGTTTGGACTCCACGAATAGCCAAGCACTGACACCTAGTGGTTACAACTTATTATTACATCATCCTTCTCCCATCGGCTTCTGTATCAATAATGTACAGCATTCAATTAAATGCTTTATCATTTCTTATCATCATATGAGCTGGTGTCAAATGGAAAAAAGGACAAAATGTAACAGAAGTGTTGACAGCTTTGATTCTTTATTCACATCAACACAAATCACTCAACATATAAAGCGACTCATCGACCTTTCACAGATTTTACAGTAAATTGGGATAAATAGGCTGTAATTTTGTCGTGACTCTGTTTCTGTTACTCTTAACCTCCACTTTCTACCTTTTGTCTCTCTTCTTTTCCTCCTCTTCTTTCTCACGTCTTTACTCATTCTGCGCTTTGGCAAAAAACACCCCGGTCACGTCATCGACCCCCACCCTCATGTCCGATGGCAGCACATAGACCTCCAGCCTGATCAGAGTGAAGCCGCTCTCCTTCAGACTGGTGCAGACTTCAGCCTCAGTCAGGGGGACCACAGGGATCTTGGCCCCGGGCCCGGCGAGGTAATAACTCTCCCCCAGCGCTCCGATGAGGAGGAGGTGGCCTTTGGGCCGCAGGAGTTTTCGGATGTGGCCAAGGGCCCTTGTGAAGGTGGCCAGGGTGGGGCTGACGCTCTCCAGGCAAAAGGAGGACACCAAGCAGTCAGCTCCGTCCTTGGGCAGGGCGTCTGCAGCCACAGGTTGAGGGTTGTGGACATCAACGTGAAGGACGTCTGTGATGACACGACGCATCCTGGCAGCTTTCTCTGTCCATTCTGAGAGACTGAGAGAGAATCAATGAGCTTTTGCAACATGTGGAACAGTTTATATGGATCTGTTTCTTACTCTCGTCCCTCCAGCTTGCAGACGTGCTGCAGGTAGGGTGACCAGTCCAGGCTGCAGTCTCCAGTGTCCTGGAGCCAACGCCTGAGCTCCTGCCGGTTGACCTCCAGGTATTCGGTGAGGAGCACCTTGTTGAAAACCTCACAGCCGCTCATCGTCTGCCACAGGGTGGGACCTGATCCGATGTCCACCAGCACCTCCCCGCTCACATCGCCTGTGACATGAAGACAAATCTCTAAAGTCAAATACCTTGGTGCTGTTTCCTATCCTGGTCAACACTTTGGTTCTATTTCTAAATGGTTAAATGGAGCATCAAACCTCATAGGAGGAGATTTAACACCATCTACACTTCTACTTTCTTACCCTCTGCCAAAGCTCTGTGCAGACACCCCAGTTTCCATGGCACAATGCTGTCCTTTCTCTCAAAGTCAGCACGGGGTGGAGTGTAGTTGTACTGCAGATATGCTGCTGGGTCGAATCCCTTGTAGCTGGCTGCCACGGCTGCCACTGCGTCCTCTGTTCCATTGTCCATGTTGTCTCCCCTGTTGATGATCTGCCTTCAGTTCACTGTTCTGTTGCCTCTTATAACAGACTGTGTGTATGTGTGTGTGTGTGCATGCGTGCGTGTGAGTCATTGTATAAACGTGGGTGTATACCCATGCTTTAGGCTAGTTTGAGCCTCATGGACCAAGATAGTGATCCTTACCTGTGCCAATAGGATTTGATGGGACTTGGTCTGTTCACATTCTCTGCCCGGGGCGCTGATTCCATCATAGAAAGGCAGAGAAAAGCTTCCCCCAAATCTAGATCCACTAATGGTCTCCACATAATGGCTTTCAGGCCTTTTATCTACCTCGCTCAGGTTCTCCATATCTCCACGATCAGTCAAAGGCTCTTATTACACAAAAACAACAGACCAGGTTTGTTTGTGCGTTTGAGAGATGGAAGAGATGGCAAGTAACTGTTGTGGGTTTGGTCTGGACAGGTGCTGAGGTGTAGAGTCAAGACACGGGATCCATGCTGAGACCCAGAGAGCAGCTGATTACAACAGTGACACATCTGTATGTTTTTAAAAGAGACTGGGTTAGATTAAATAATCTAGAGTAGCTTTTGTTTGTTTTGTTTTGTTTGTGGTTATTTCCTCTTTCTTTTCTGCAGTAATCTCCTGTTCCATACTCCGTCCAGTTGGTGGCGCTGATGCACCACTAAGACGGAACACAGCAGACCCATTCAACATCCGCTGCTGTATTCATCCAAAATATGTCTCCTTTTGGAGGTATTAAAGGTTTTTTTTTCACGAACTTCATTTTTGTTATACTGTCTTGACCTTTTGTATGAATAAATCAAACCTTTAAATCACATGATGTTCTGTCATGGCTGATAGGGTTGGGGACAGTTGCAACAAGATCGGCAGCATTTCTCAACATAAGCAAGTCATTGTGGGGTACATTAAAGGACAGCAAGCCAATGTTGCTTTTCATACAGTGAATAAGTTATTTAGTTTGTATGCCAAGGGTGAGGAAGAGGAAGAGAAGGAGATTTAGAGATTTAGTGACTGCTTCCCCTCAATATTTTGATCCAAGCATCCGCAATAATCAGGGACAAGGAGGCCGAGGACTTAGCCACCTGTTACAGCACCTCATTCCAAGATTCTGTTGGAATATAACAAATAATGTCAACACACATATAAGTAAATGCAGTGACTGAAGTTAAGTAACCAAATGGCTGGCCCCGGGAAAGTCTGGAGATGAAGTAATACACACGAGCATTTACAGCGTCTCTCTCCATGAGGGCTAGATAACACATATCTGCCAATAGGTGAAGAGGTCACTGTATTACTTTATCAAAGCTTCAAACATCTGTGGTCAGGAAGAGGGAAGAGGACGGGCAGTCAGGGGGGAGCTTCTTCAGATCAAAGGGTAAATAACACTATACTGTTGTTCTTTAATTTACACAAAGAGAATTCTACTTTCCCCCACAGACATCTGCTCATCCCTCAGATTTGAATCTTAGCGCTGCCCCTCTTGAAGCTGGCTGACCAATAGATAACAGTTAAACTACATTGTCATCAGTGAACCAATAGATAACAGCTGACCAATAGATAACAGTTAAACTACATTGTCATCAGTGAATTAGAATATTATGTAAATGCCCTGTATATGCGGGATAAATAGGGAAGCACGGAGATATTTGATTGTCCTTCTTTGATGCATGCGAGAGTTGGAACCAGCGCTGTCCAAGGTCTTATTCCAGTAAAGCTCTTCTGAAGATTCCAGTTCATCTTTGCCTCATCTTTTCCTCTTGATTCACCACAAACGAACACAACAGAAGAATATCAGAACGATTCTTCAATAATTCCATAAAACAATACTCACAGCACTACAAATGACAGTACGTTATAAAAGATCTTATACGGTCTCTGTCTTATTTTTATCTGGCCAATTTTACTTTTATTATTATTACAAATATTACAGTTAATCAGAGGTGCAAAACGTTGAGGTTGAAGAACAAAATACAGACTAAACAAATACTGACTAACGAATAAATGACTCAACAGAAAAGTAACATTTAAGGCGACAGGGGACTGAGAGTTAACCAAAGACACATAAACATTAAAATACCGAAGTTGACGTCATATTAGGACCTTTTTCCACTTGCTTCCGCTCGCAAACTACACTCACAGTTTCATCAGCGGTTCTGTGGTTAATTCGGGGGGAGGAGCCGGAGGCCGAGCCCGCCTCTGTGCTCTCTGTTTGGGATAGAATAAGAGTGAAAAGCCGGTGAAAGATGAACCAGACAGTGTAAAAGACGATACACAGGCACAAAAGGAAATTAACAGGGACTTCAGAAGTTTAAGTAAGAACATTTAAAGGCTACCTCTCAGTTACCTCACCATGTTTTGGCCGTGTATTGTGAAGAAATACATGTTTACATTTTGCAAGTCCACATTTGTCTGTATCACTGTGTTTCTCTGCCTCACAGGACCATGCTGCTGTTACAGAGGCTCTCCCTGTGCTCCAGGATCCAACTGGATTCCCTGAGACAAGCATGCCGGCCGCTTACTAGGTCATTCAGTCAAGGCAAGTGATGTCATAACACAACACAACAGAGAAGGTGATGGTGTGTGTTTGTGTGTATAGATTCTGTAGTCAGTTCATCATCATCGTAGTCAACAAGCAGGCAAAAAGTCCAGAAAAGTACAACAACAAACTGTGACTTCAGATGTTTTTTGGAAGAGTTGTCCTCTATGTTCAGATATTCAAACCTTCCATTAAAAAAAAAGGACAATAATGAACAAGTCAGCATAGTCAATACAGACAAGTCACACTTTTGGGTAGACGTGTCTGTTGGGAGCTTTCTGATCACCCCCTCTCTATCTCTCCCTCCCTCTCTCTCTCTCCCTCCCTCTCTCTCTCTCTCTTTCTCTCCTCTCTCTCTGTGTGTGTGTGTGTGTGTGTCTCTCTCTTTCTCTCATGCGCCTCATTGCTCCAGAGAGATGTGTACTGTCAGCACAGACTTTTCTGCTCGCACTGCTGATGTGGCAATTTGCGGGCTGTGATTATCTGTTCCCTAGGTTACACGTGGATGTAGGGAATGGCTTTTGCTGTGTTTGCCTCAATCAGTGAAACAGAAATCCAGCAGAAGGTGCATGTTTGCACTGTGAACCATTTATGTTTTTGTGCACAAAATGCCAAAAAATCTTGTTAGAATTTAGCGGCTGTTGAGTTTTTTTTTAAACTTTTTTAAAGGTCTGTCAAAGTTAAAAGTGTATTTTACAGTGACCTACATTGTAAATATTAAACAACAGTACATTTTGAACACTTTAAATCCAAAGTAAAAACAGAAACAATCCAACATATATTTTAATAACCATATCTAAATTGTCAACCGATGTATTTATTGGGCTTTTATTGAGACATTGAATAACATAACATCACTTTCTTCCGCACAGCACCCCAGGGTCGGATTCATAGCGCCTCCTTTGCTCATCGAAGTGAACTGCGTCAGGCTAAGAGGATCGTGGTCAAACTGGGCAGTGCCGTGGTTACCCGGGGCGATGAGTGCGGTCTGGCTTTGGGGAGGCTGGCCTCCATTGTGGAGCAGGTGAGAGACTGACTACTCTCTAAAACATGTGCATGTATGAAGCATAAACTAAGTTTTGATGGTTGAACGAGGAAGTGGAACAGCAGGAATCCAAACCTTGACATCTGGAGACGTAAATACATCCATGAGTATTTGCGGGTTTTCTCCGAATGGCTTTATTGTCAAACATTTGCTCATTCTCAACTAGGTGGCCATGCTACAAAACCAAGGTAGACAGATGATGATTGTGACGAGCGGAGCGGTGGCCTTTGGCAAGCAAAGACTACGACACGAGATCCTGCTGTCCCAAAGCGTCCGACAAGCCCTGCACTCCGGCCACAACCAGCTCAAAGACATGGTGAGGTGGCAAAGGGTTTGACCTTTCTGTTGTCTGTTTGTCACGAGTGGTTGGGTCTTATTCTGTTTGATTGTTTGACTGTATGGAAAAGTTCTCAATTTTCCAGTGAGGTTGTTCTTGACGTGTGTGTGTCGCAGTCCCTCCCGCTGCTGGAGGCCCGGGCTTGCGCTGCAGCCGGACAGAGCGGCCTGATGGCTCTGTATGAAGCCATGTTCACTCAGTACAGCACCTGCACTGCACAGGTACCAACACCACCCCTCCTCCATCTATCTATACTTCCTTCAGAGCCGCTATCCACCCTCTAAAATCTCCACCCTCCCCCTCCTGCAACTCTCAGGTTTTGGTGACCAACCTGGATTTCCATGACGACCAAAAGAGGCAGAACCTGAACAGCACCCTGCAAGAGCTGCTGCGCATGAACATCGTGCCCATCATCAACACCAACGACGCCGTGGTGCCCCCGCCAGAGCCCAACAGCGACCTGCAGGGGGTAAATGTGGGTACAGTGAGCGTGGGGTGGGGACACTGGTGGGCGGCGGTGGCAAAGGTGTTGATGAGGTTGGCAGAGGCGGTGTTTGTAGATACCTTTACACCCAGGCACCTTTGCCGCCCCTGCGACCCCTTGTCCGCTTCGCCCCCCGACCGTTAAGGCATGTGCATGCGGTTACGGGGGAGGAGGTGTCTGGGAAAAAGGACCTGGGACTCTGGAGGTAGACGTGTTCTTGTCCTGCAGAATGAACTAAGACATTGTTTTCCTGTGATCATTCCCCTTTATCCTCTCTGTCATTTGTTGTTTTTACGGTTCGCTGCTGGATGACAGACAGTTAAGTACGACCATCAGCTTTCACATACAAATATCTCCATCGCACAGTTAGTGTGTGTTAGTGTGTATAGTTTGAGGGGTATAACTCAGTGCCCTTTTGGGAAGTTTTCCTTTGCATATGAGTGTGTGTGTGTTTATGCCTCACCTCAGCTCACGCTTACATCACCAATGTTCCGGTGCTGCAGGTGATCAGCATTAAGGACAACGACAGCTTGGCGGCGCGGCTCGCCGTGGAGATGAAGGCCGACCTCCTCGTCGCGCTGTCTGATGTGGAAGGTGCGTTTGTTACCACGACAACAGTCCGGGTCAGCAGTTAGGTAACGGCACCATCTGCCCGCATGCTTCACTGGAAAACCTGGTGGCGAATGGAGTCATAAGTGAAGGACAAACACAGACCTTCTGCCTCCAGTGTGTGTCTACATCCATCAGGGGTGTGTGTGTGTGTGTGTGTTGAATAGTGTGTATTAACTCAAGTTGCGTTCTCGTAGGATTGTACAATAGCCCCCCTGGAACCGATGATGCAAAGCTCATCGACATCTTCTATCCTGGAGACCAGCAGTCCATCACCTACGGGACAAAGTCCAGGGTCGGGCTGGGCGGCATGGAAGCTAAAGTATGTTAAAGGTCATACATGTGTGTGTGTATATGTATACTCATGTAATATAGGCCGTAGAAGTGAAGATGGCACGGTCATCCGATGAATAAGAAAGTTATTAGTACTTCAGATAACCAGGGAAGTGGCAATTAACATTTTGACTGTTATCAAATAATGCATGGCCACTAGAAAGCAAAGATAGCTGCTTTGAAGAGATGTGTGTGTGTGTGTGTGTGTGTGTGTGTGTGTGTGTGTGTGTGTGTGTGGTTACAGGTCAAGGCTGCTCTCTGGGCGCTGCAGGGTGGCACCTCTGTTGTCATTGCGAATGGCACCCACCCCAAGGTAACGGGCCACGTGATCACTGACATTGTGGAAGGCAAGAAGGTGGGAACCTTCTTCTCTGAGATCAAACCTGCTGGTGAGTTGGTCCGGGCTGAGGTGTCTCTGTATGTCATCACAGTCAGACTGAGGTGTGTGTCCTGTCCCTCCTCCTCCACCAGGTCCCACTGTAGAGCAGCAGACAGAATGGGCTCGTAACTCTGGGAGAACCCTGGCAACTCTGCAACCAGACCAGGTGACATGTCACACAATTTAAACACAAAACAACACACTCTTTTCACACTGCTTTTAGGGGTTTGATTTTCTTCGTAGGAACTCTGTCAGTAACACACACACACACTTTCAGAAGTAACAGTTAGACTTTATAATTCAGAATGTGTAGCAACACTGACCCCCTGTGGATCAATGCTGTAAGTGCTCAGTCTTGGCTGTGTGTGTGTGTGTGTTGTCAGAGGAGTGAGATCATCTGCCACGTCGCAGAGCTGCTGACTGAGAAGAAAGACGAGATCCTGGCTGCCAACAAGACGGACATGGACGTGTGTGTTAGTGCAGGTAGTGAGAGCCAGGCTGTCACAGCATGCTTCACTGAGGAGGGCTCTGTAACGCTGCCCTCTAGTGCTCACAAAGGAGAAGGATCTCTTCATGGCTGCATTTTAACTCATCACAATCACTTTTCTGAATTATTTTTAGATTAGAGTCGGAGAAATGATCAATCAACATATGAATCTAATGATATCTGACCACAGCCACCACTGCTCCGCCCCCTCAGGTCAGATGCCAGCGGCCATGCTGAAGCGTCTGAGCTTGTCACCGGCCAAACTCAACAGCCTGGCCATAGGCCTGCGCCAGATCGCCGTGGCGGCCCAGGACAGCGTGGGCCGGGTGCTGCGCAGGACCAGGGTGGCTCACAATCTGGAGCTGGAGCAAATCACCGTGCCCATCGGGGTGCTTCTCGTCATCTTTGAGGCCCGACCCGACTGCCTGCCACAGGTAAATATGAAAGATTTGTGGTCACGGCATTGACGCAGGACGTGGTGATGGCGAAATTGAGACATGCATTCTTCTCTCAGGTGGCAGCCTTGGCTATAGCCAGTGGCAACGCACTCCTGCTGAAGGGAGGCAAAGAGGCGGCCAACACCAACCGTATCCTCCACCAGCTCACCCAGGAAGCTCTGTCCTTGCACGGAGTCAGCGAGGCTGTACAACTGGTAAAGCGGCTTTTTTCTTTATATGGCAGCTTTGTAGTGCAGGATATACGACGGACAAACACGTACGCATCCCCAGGTGAGCACTCGAGAGGAGGTGGAGGATCTGTGCCGACTGGACAAGCTGATCGACCTGATCATCCCCCGCGGCTCGTCCCAGCTGGTGCGAGGCATCCAGAGGGCGGCCAAGGGCATCCCGGTGCTTGGCCACAGCGAGGGAATCTGCCACGTCTACGTGGACGCCGACGCCAGCGTGGACAAAGTCATCAAGATCGGTCAGCAAACAATAGATAGATATTTATAATTGTGTTTTCATTTCTGCTGTGTTGGTAAATGAACACTGCTGCCTGGCTGACATACACTTCTTTGGCCCTCTCTGCCTGACAGTGCTGTTGGCATGGTAACTGAAAAATGTCTCTGATTCACGACTACTCATTCAGTGGTGAAATGCATTTACACTCATGTGCACAGGCGCTTTTCTATACTGGCGGCGCTCTTCTTACCAGCCATGGTGTCATTTCAGTCAGAGACTCCAAGTGTGACTACCCAGCTGCCTGTAACGCCATGGAGACCCTGCTGATTCACCGGGACCTCCTCAGGACCCCCATGTTTGACCAGATCATCGACATGCTGCGCACCGAGAGGGTGACGATCCACGCAGGTCCTCGCTTCGCCTCCTACCTGACATTCAGCCCGTCGGAGGCCAAGTCCCTACGGATAGAGTACGGAGACCTGGAGTGCTGCATGGAGGTGGTGGACAGCATGCAGGAGGCCGTGGAGCACATCCATAAATACGGCAGCTCCCACACAGACATTGTGGTCACAGAAAATAGTAAGCGGCCCAGCGTGCAGGACGTAGTCTCTCATGAACACGCAAACTTGTCTTGTGCAATTGTTGAGTATTCCAAATGGCAAAACGCATGAAAACGTGCACTTCTCAGGAATTTTGGTTCCATCTCACCTCACCATTAGAAGCTGATCTACACACACTACCTGTCAGTCATAATCCTGTTTGTTTCTCTCTAACCTTCCTGGCGTAGGTGAGTCTGACACTCATCTGCTTTCTGCACGCCTCTCCTTTCTTTTACCTCTTGCTTTATGCCACGGTGAATAACGAGTTGTGACGCTGCGCTGTCAAGATGAGTGCACAGCCTCCCCCTGTGACTCCAGTGAAGGGGACAGAACCCATTTAAAATGTAGAGCAGATGCTGGAACATAGTTTAAAGGAGTATTGCATGTCATTTCCTAGTTCAAACACATCTCCTTAAAGTTTCAAGTAAGCAAATGCTGAAACGTGACAACTTTCAAACTCAGGCTGACAGAAACCTTTCTGGACAACGCACCTGGATTGAAGACAAACACTAACGAGACTAACGAGATCCTCATTGGGGGAAAGTAGTAGGAATATTATCACCTCATCTACCAGATCATTCTTTAGCTCTTCTCATATTGACTGGCTGCTTTTCAGCGCTGAATGCACAAAAAAAGAGAGAGTAAGAGGCCAAAATATAAGGAAAGAACGACTAGGGTGCTCTGCTGCCATCTAGTGACCACACCGGGTACAACAAGTTATTCAAGGGTATTATTTCAACCTTGATCACTAACATACAGCAGATAGATAGATAGATAGATGGACTGATTCAGACATTAAGGTATAGCTGTAATGCAGTACCTTCCATAAGTAAAGGTTATAATGATAATGGATTCTTTCACCAATAATCAATAGGAGGTGCCAATCATCTTTGTCTTTGTCTTTGTCTCAGAGGAAACAGCGGAGCGGTTCCTGCAGCAGGTGGACAGCGCCTGTGTGTTCTGGAATGCCAGCTCGCGTTTTGCTGATGGTTACCGCTTTGGACTGGGTGTGTGGACACGCTTCGGTCTCACGTCTTCACTCGCTGCCTCAGTGCCGGGGAAACGGCTGCGTGTTGTTGCCAATATTCTGTTGTTTTCACACTCACGTCCTGAGATAAGGTTTATGAGTCATCCTCTCTTCTCTTCTTTCCCCCCTCTCTCTCTCTCTCTCTGCGTCTTTCCTCTCTCTCTGTCTCTCTCTCTCTCTCCAGGAGCGGAGGTGGGCATCAGCACGGCACGTATCCATGCCCGGGGCCCCGTCGGCCTGGAGGGGCTTCTCACCACCAAGTGGGTCCTGAGAGGAGATGGACACACAGCCGCCGACTTCTCTGAACACGGTACCATGAAGTACCTTCACGAGAATCTGCCCGTCAGCCAGCCCTTAACCGAGCAAAGGGAAAGCAACTAGACTGCACATACAGACACACACAAGACACACAAGACACACACACACACAGGTGGAAAGGGCTGATGTTACTGTTTTAAACCACAATAGAGGGGGAGAGAGAGAGAGAGAGCAATGAACACACCGATGCTTCGCTCTCTCAGCACCACCAGCAAGTTGTTCAGTTGTAAATTATTCAGTCAATCTGTGAATCAGGGACTCAGAGTTTACAATGGTTTTAATTCTACCTCATCTTCTGATATTTGAAATGATTTCAGTAATGTGCTGCTCTCCTAAGCCCGCCGGCTGACTGGCAGGGTTCCGTGTTGGCGTCAGCGTGTTTTTATTTTCCACTAAAGCCACTCACATAATCTGGCAATAACAGATTGATTGGGGACACTGTGAGGCACAGAGGGAGAGGAAACCAGGATTGTTTACTTTTATAGCAGAGAGGAGGAAAAAAATACATTTGTTGATTCCAAATGCATCAAAGCAATGAAACGGCTCCAAGATGTTGAATCTTGAATATGACTTTTTATCATCTCAGTTTCTAAGCATTTCATAATGAAAACACACACTAATTCACACATTTCTTTACCATGCTTTGTAAGAAAATGTACATAACAAAGGATATCATTTACCAGCAGCACCAAAGCTTTACTTCATCTTATATTATATTGTGCAAAGCGTAACGCAACTGACCAAATCTAGTAAACACAATGCGACTCCTTCATGGAACAGAAAGAGTATTACTGAAACTTTGAATCTGAAGTATTTCTTATTGTTATCCACATCACATTCTGCTCCACCTGATGTATTTCATCTCCAGGCCCGTTGTTGTTATTCTTTATAGTACCCTTCTTTCTGCTTTGTCTCTAATTTAACCGCGTTTGTTCTGTCGTGCGTTTCCATACGAATAGGCGACCGCGTGAAACCAAACCTCCACAAATGACACATGGACACCGCAGCTCGTATTTGATATGAGACATTTTCAATCGCTTTCTTTCTGTTTGTCAAAAGCTAAAGGACGACGCAGAAGTGTCAGAAATGAACTTGAATTTGTTGTATAGCAATGTAACTCAACACACTCCCAACTTGTATGTACGCATCCCTTGTATTTACAGTTTTTGTAATTTATTTAATCCGTTGTTTTTCCGTGACGCAAGGTGCTTCGCTCGTGTCTCCACGCTTTGCCGCTCCCCTGTTTGTTCCTTTGTGACACCCAGAGCCTCTGTCAGAATAAGAGCAACGGTAATTGACAAGCTGCCTCCTTCCAGCTGGAGGGGAAAACACAAAAGTGCTTTTAAGAACCTGGCGCTCCACCATTCCAGCCTCTGAGCTCCTATCTGATGTATCGCAAGGCACACTTAGGGATGGGCTCAGGTTTCTTAATAGCTGTGTTGTAGAATAAAAAAAAGAGAGAGAAATCATGAAAAAGAATATTTGGATATTTTTTTCTGTCTTGCTTTGATTTGTGCCGTCGGAATGTAAAGGATTTCTTTCAGGCGTGTGTTCATCTCTGTCCTGGCGCCAGTCTTTCTACTTCCACAAAGAACACAAATTAATGGGAGAAAGGAGTCGTACTGATCTGAAAAACAGATGTCTTAAAAAAGGGCCTTTTTAAAGTTGCCCATGGGGGAATTCGCATCGCTGGAAGTGGGGCGAGGAAGATGGAAGACAATACTATAGAGGTTTAATTATCCAGCCATCAGAAATGAAAAGATGGAGAAGGGAGAACTGAGACTAATAATGGAATCGCAGCCTTGTGTTCTGTGAGTGCCTCTGTTTCTCTTCTTCTTCTTCTTCTTCTTCTCTCTTCTGCCTTCTAAAGAATTCATCCTCCAAAACGCACTACTTACCCTTCAATCAGCTCCTCCATCGCCGAGTCCAAAGGGTTCAGAGACGGGAAGCGGGAGACAAAACTGGCATCTCACTCTTTTGTCCTTTTCTTATGTGAGAGGAGAAGTAAAGTATCGTCTAAATGACTGGAGGTAGAGAGAGAACAACCCCGGGACACTTAAGTACCGCCTGCTCCGTAATGTCACACACTGATGCGCTCTTCTGCACTTTCACTTATTCAGGTATGAGTATGATGCATAGGAGTAAGAACTATTATAAAGTGCTAACTGATTCAGGGCCTCTGAAGGTCAAACTCAGCTGTGAATCCTGATTTCTATAGAGTCTGGAGCAGAGAACAACATGAACTAACAGGATGTTCAAGTACACGTTGCACAAAGCTCTGGTTATTTGCTTTTTCCAACAATGTCACATCCACTTCTATACAGTGTGTCTATACTTGAACACACAGTGGCCATAGGCTTGTTTTCCCCATACGCGTTCTTATTCTTGTGTGTCCCTGCGGTGGCGTTTCAGATGTTAATCACTCGCCCCCATGACCCCCACATTAGCCTCCACTTGTGATTGAGCCCAGGCAGCCTGTGAATCTCCTCTCATCTCGTATCTGGCATCAACCCCCCCTCCGGGCCTCCGTAGATCACATCCCACGTTGCACCCTGTTGATGCTGCCTGCCGTCTGCTGGGTATTGTTGTCCGTAGACATAAGAGGAATACGGGGCGAATCACTGGACTCGCGCAGCAAAGCCGACAATCCTTTAATTGGACATTACTGAAGGCCAAAACTCATATTTCTTGTTGTGCTTGATCTTGAGAGACTCTCAAATGCTCTCCCTACTGGGCTTCACATTTTCCAATCAATAATTAATGGTGGGAGTTTATTTATTCATGTGTATCTTCACCAATTACGCAGCGTCTAATTAACAATTTCAATAATTGATATTTATTTCTGAAAGGGGCTCAGTATCTCGGGCTGATGAATCATGCATGAGCGGGGATGCGGACTGGGTTTTGTTTTTTTGTTCTGAGAGAGCTTGATGCTCGGGGCGAATATCAGGCCACTTTGACTCGGGCGCTTTGAGTTGGCACCGGCCCTGTGATGTGGATCTAATGTAGGCTTCTTTCATGGACCCAAAGCGCTCACTCTGCACCATGTGATCTCATAAAGACTCCTACATGCCCATCCTTAGATACCCTTCTTTTTTTTTTGGGGTTGTCTTTTAATATCAAACTTCAAAGAACACCGCTTCTATTTCCTTGATAATTTTCCGCTTTGTGTTACGCGGGATGACAATAGCGCAGAAACCTGTAGATACTTTTGGTATTCCTAGGACCTCGGCGGCTGCGTCTGAGTCTGTGGGCTGATGAAACCAAAGTTCAAAACGCTATTAAAGCCAGAATACGCCTCAGATTTATGACAAGCCACTTCGCCCCTCGTCTTTTGATAGTGACAGCTGGAGTGGTGAGTGGAGGATGAACAAAGGCTCCCTTTAGTCGACTTTCATCCAATTTTTGTTTATTGTGATTCCAATAGGACAGGAGGTTGAGGAGAGGCACAGCATTCTGAATATGGGACCACCGATATCACTATTTACCATGAGCATCGCAGAGAGAAAGAGGGGGGAAGAGGAGCGAGGGAGGGGACAAAAGGGTAAACAGGTAGGGGGGGGCGGGGGGGGGGCTCATGAAGGGTTAAAAAGTGAGAATCAGTTGAACTCGGTGATGCGTCTCATGGAGCCGATGGTGGGGCTGTTGCTCCCCCAGTCGCTGTACCTCCTGTACTCGCCGGGGCGCAGGAAGTACTGGCGGCCCCTGTAGTTGGGGTGTTCGTGGAGCATCCAGTAGCCCTCCATCACGTTGAGGGAGTTGATGTCACGGGTGTGGAAGCGCTCGTTGAAATCGGTGCAGTCATCCGACAGGTCCATGTGCTGGCCGCCGAAGTCGGGGCGCTCGAAAAGCTTCATCCTGTAGTTCCCGGTGTACTGGAGAACAGAAGCAGAGCGGATAGATCAGAGGCAGCTTGGCAGTTAAAGGCTAGAGTGACATGTTTTACAAGGAGGCATTTAAAGTGAAGTACGACACTCACGGGTGGAATCATGCGGCAAGAGCGAACGCAGTCGTTGAAGCCGGCCCAGCGCTGGTAGTCGGGGTACTCGCCCTTGTGCAGCATGTACTGGTAGCCGCCGTAGTTGGGCTTCTCGTAGACCACCCAGCAGCCGCCGTCCACTCTGATGGAGTTGCAGCGGCTGAAGAACTTTTGCATCTCGGTGCAGTCGCTGCTGCACTCATAGTGACGCCCCTGGAAGTTCCTGTCCTCGTAGAAGATAATCTGCACGGGCCAGAGAAGCAGACGGGGTTAATAAGTAGAGGCTTCGTCAAAGTTTCCTGACCTATTAAGACTCGTAACTCGCCACTCTCTAACTGTTCTCAACAGCACACACACTCCTGCTTACATCTCATTACTCCTTATTTAGCAGCTCTTAGTTTACAGATTGTTTACTCGTATTTATCCCGATCATTACCAGATTCACTGCGAGTTCTTTTCTTTCCTTGTTCTGTCGAAATGCCGTAAAAACAAACAACACGTTTCCTCACCAAAGGTCTCATTATATTGCTCAGTCAGGGTCTACACAGCAAATACACACAACAGCAACCCTAAACTATTTGAGTCTTCCACTGCGGCTGTATAGATTTTTAAATTTTAATGCCTTACCTTGGCCATCGTTACTGTGTTTAGTTCAGACCAGACAGACTCTAGGCTGCACCGGGCCTCTTTATAGATCCTGCGGGGATCAGGACTGTGCGAGCGGCGAACAAAAGCTTTCTGGTGTCAGCACAATGCGCTCAATGGACTGCGGAGCGCTACAGGAATGGCGAGCAGCAGCAGCCGCTTTGTCTCTGTCAGTGCTGCCTGTGGAAAATACTGTACAGCTGCACTTTCTGAAAGGGGTTCACAATAAGAGTTGCAGCATCTGCCTTTTATTGGCGTGAATGTCAGTTGTGTACATGCAGGCAGAAAAGGGCAGCAAAGAGGAGCGGCGGGGTTTTGGTTTGATGGATGACTGATCAGCAACTGTAGATCTTAGGTGAAGGAATCATCGTTTTCCTCAAATGAGACCACAAAACACAGGATTAATTCAAAAACAGCTCTTTAATGTTAACAGTTTGGGTTTACATGGGGGTCCTCATCCTCCTGAAGGAGCCCACCATGGGGTTGTTGCAGCCCCAGTCGCCGCAGGCCCTGTAGTGTCCAGGGCGCAGGAAGTACTGGCGCCCCCTGTAGTTGGGATGCTCGTAGAAGATCCAGAAGCCCTCCATCACGTTACAGGAGTAGATGTCGCGGTAGTGGAAGCGGTCGTACACGTTGGGGCAGTCGTCCATGAACTCCATCATGTTGCCCATCATCTCGGGCCTGTTGAAGATCTTCATCTTGTAGGCGCCTCTGTACTGTGGGCGCAACGGGGAGAGGAACATGATCAGGACCGCTGTTCAACTCTTAACTACAGAGATATCAAACATGCAGACGCTCCCCAAACTGCCAGGAACACTCAGTGTGACGAGCAGAATGAGGATGAAGACACCAAGTCTTAAGGGGGGGGGGGTCTGATATTCCCTTTAAAGGAGGGCACGGTCTCCTTATGGACCAGGAGACTTTTATGCTATGACCTGCTTGGGTATCTGTAAATGACATCAAAAGAACAGTGATTGACATCCGTCTCTGAAGCAGCATTTGATCTACAGCAGGCGGGCTGAGGTGCTTGGGAGTGTGTGTGTGTGTGTGTGTGTGTGTGTGTGTGTGTATGTGTGTAAGGGGAGGGGAGGGGGGGGGGGGGGGGGGTAGCACAACCGCTGCTTTTGTCTCCTGTTTGATTGACTTACAGGAGGGAACATCTGGCAGGAGCGGATGCAGTTGTTGTAGCCCATCCAGCTGTGGTAGTCGGGGTACTCTCCGGGGCTCAGGATGTACTGGTAGCCCATGTAGTGAGGCTTCTCGTAGGTCACCCAGTTGCCGCCGCTCACACGCATGGAGTTGCAGCAGTTGAAGTGCCTGAAGGTGTCCATGCAGTCGCTGCTGCACTCCCAGTGGCGACCCTGGAAGTTACGGCCCTCGTAGAAGATGATCTAAGAGAGGAAGAGAGACAGAGGAAGAGGCGTCGATCAGGTCAGGTTTGCTGTTAGACACCCGGCTGGCTGCAGTACCGGTGAACGGGCTGTAGGGGACACTGCTCCCCCTTAAACAAGCCCACGCTGCCTGTGCTTGAGTTCCCTCCGTGCGTTAGAGAGGCGGCTCATTCTTATATTATCGCCTCGACCTGACAGAAGGAAGTTAAGCAGTCCAGAGACGTAGCTGTTGTGTTTGAGCCGGACTTTAATTCCAGACACAACAACATCCAGTGCTCATCCAATCTGCAGCGTCTGGCAGCGCCTCAACTTTTCAAATGGAAACAGGCAGATAATTGTTGCCGTCACACTCTCTGTATCGGTGTTTGGACGCCATTTCCCCCCATAGAGGAATCGGACCTCTCAGTGCTCAGCAGAGCGATGGGATCTCTCAAATGATCTCTCTGATGATGTAACAACAGAAAAGAACATTCCCAGCGCCGATTGTGCAATTTTCCTCCTTTAACTCCGCCGTCAAACTGTAGCTGTGATGCGGTGTGTGTGTGTGTGTGTGTGTGTGTGTGTGTGTGTGCTCGTACCTTTCCCATGGTTGTAGTTGTGGGGATGCTTGCACACCGTACTGCTACACACACTCTCAGGGCCTTTTATACCCACAGATGAGGAGGCCTCTGATGCGTCAGGGAGCGCCGCTCTTTACCTTTTCAATTCTCCGCCGTTGTTCCCTTTTGTCCGGACGCCAATGGCTCACTTTTCTCCTGTCTGCTAGAGTTTACCTATAGAATTGGCACGCCCCCCGCCCCCCCCTGTGTAAGTGCTACTGTGTGTTTGGGTGACACTTGTTCAGCGGCGACCTTGTGATGCTTTTGAAAACACACAAAGGCCCTTTGGAACCACAACAAAGCCTCTGATGCGTACTTGTGTGTTGCTTCTGGTCATTTTGGCCCAACGGGCTAAACAAGCACTTAAAGCGTAATATTCCTTACTTTAGCGTTTTTTTCTCAGTTTCTCGTATCTGACATCAAGAGGTTGCCAGGGGTAACGATAGCAGGTTCAACAACAATTCCCACAAGTCCAGGCGAAAGGTGATGTCACTCATCACTCGCCCGGGTCTAAATATGATCAAATAAATATAAACTTAAACAAAATATACGTTTCAAGAAGCATTTTGCCACGTCTGCGCCTGGTTTCATGTTTCTTTCTTCTTCTCTTTGCTTCTCCATCGGCTGACGGAGCATCTTATGTTCATTCTTCTCTTCTCTCTTTCAGTTTCCTCCCTTTTCTTTACATTTTCTGCCGTTAACCTTTCATGTTCTCTTCTTCCTCACGCGTCACTAAAGGTCGACAAAGGTCATCGCGTAACACGGGGAATTCCAGGGAATGTCAGGGCCGCTCGCCATTTATGGAAAAAAAGTGTGGAATTCTCACTTTCTATCCAGTGTTTGTGTGTTTTGTGCGTTTTGTGTGTTTGTTTGTGCTTAGACAACACGAGGCTTCTTTCCTCTGCGTTTCCGTCTGAGCGAGTGTGTATCGGTGCATGGCAGGTCACCGTATAATTCCAGCGTGAGGACCTGCTGGGGTAAGTGATGCTGATACCACGAGCTGACTCCAGCTTTAATGTTGATGTAATCTACACTGATCTCTTGTCTCATTTGCTTCCATCGCCTGCAGTTGTGCTGTGATGCCAGGCGGGATTGTTCTGTTGCGCAGACGTACACACGGCGCCGTTCGCTCTCTCGCTCTCTCTCGCGCTCTGTCTGTGTGTGTGTGTGTGTGTGATATGAAAGTGAAGGGTTGGGGGCATGTGGTGCGTTTGAGTCTTTTGTATGAAGTGGTAGTTGTTTGGACTTGAGTCTTTGGCTTGTGAGCATCGCCCAGAGCTGAAGGGAGGGGGGGGGGGGAGGGGGAGGAGAGTGGAAGGGGTAGAGGCCAGGAACAGTTGCCCCCCCCTCCCCCCTGCCCCCCTCCACCTCCATGTTTTGTGTTCCCAAAAGCTCAGCTGATGCCAGAAAGGTCAGTCTCATCCCTTAGCCTTTCATCAGGATAAAGAGCCGGTGCCCCCTCTCCTCTCCTCTCCTCTCCTCTCCACTCCTCTCCTCTCCTCTCCTCTCCTCTCCGGCCCTCTGTGCTTTTTTTTTTTCGTTGTTTTGTTTTTTTTACAGCTTCAACTCTGCAAAAAAGGCAAATGTTTTCACTCAAACACAATAGCCATTATGTTCCTGCGCGGGCATGCAAATGCCGCCGCCGCCGCTGCCGTGGCTCCGTGTGTGAGCGCAGCCGGAGCCGTGTGTGTTCAGGCCTGTTTCAGTGTGAAGAAGAAGAAGCGGCGTTGATAAGCTTTTGTTTTGTGTGATTGTCGGGCGACTTGAAGCTCCGGTAGGTTTAGAACGTTTGAAGCCGCTTCTTCCTCTTCTTCTTCTTCTTCCTCTTCTTCTTCTTCTTCTTCTTCTTCTTCTTCTTCTTCTTCTTCTTCCTCCGTGACACAAGTAGATCGTCGATATCCTTTCATCACGCTGCGCGATCTTAATTGCGGTAGATTATCAGTGGGATGTTGTTTTGTTTTGTAAGATTCCGGCACGAATGCTTAAACTCCAGGAGGGGAAACAAATAATCGGATTCTCTTTATATGTTCATTTAGAGATTCATTCATTATTCCTTTCATCTGGCTTATCTGTTTTCTCATTCCTTGACACGAGAGAGCGAGGAGAGAACGCCACAGATAACCACGGTTGTTGGTGTGATGTTGTGCTGCTGGAGTTGAGTTTGCCTCTCTGTGCCTCATCCTGACCTCTGACCTCAGCACGCAACACCACAACCACGCAGAAGGCTTTTAGAAAAAAAAAGAAAGATTGCGATCGCTTTCTCACGTCATCTGTTATTCTCCTTTTCATCACTGAGGAACATCATCTCACCCTAACTCATTAGTCGGGACCTCAGCCTTCTCCGTGTCTCTGCGGTTTTCCACAGTGGGGGTGTGTGTGTGTGTGTGTGCGGGGGGGGGGGGACCTTGTTTCACAGGCTCTCAAATGATCATCTTTAGCGGTGCTACAAGATATCTCCTCCCCACCCTGAAGGGAAAGTAACATCACAGAGGCCCTCGCCTGCTCGCTCCGTTCCCCCTGGAGGAGAAGAAAGCTACCCGCTGTGGAGCATTTCAACCTTCATCTCGGAATGACGGGAGAAGAAGGAGAGGAGAAGGGAAAACGGAGCGGGGGGCTACATCTGCAGCTCCATTGTGTCCGAGAACCTCATTGTGCGATCTGGTGTGTGAGTCGCTCGGGAGAATGACGACACTATTAGCCCCGCAGAACGCCAGCCGGTTTGGGGACCTCAGTGTGATTGATGTGAACCCCACAGAGAGAGAGAGAGAGAGAGAGAGAGAGCGAGCGAGGAGAAACTTGCATAGATAGCAGCTGCAGCACGAGTTAACTTCCAACCTTTTTCATCAACCAGGCTTCCTTACAGGCGAAACTCCATTCCCCGTCGTTGATATCTAATTAGAATTCAGACGCCGCTTCTCGTTCTGTAGGACACGTTTCAGGTCAGGAGGAGACTCTTCCAATCTTCCAATTCAGAACTGGAAACGAAGCTAACTTCAATCCCAGCCGTGTTTCCCGTGGCCTTGTTACATACGTTAACTCTCACCTCCGCAAAATGTTGCAGGGAGAGATAGGAGAGCGCTACAAAAACAAAAACAAAACAACAAAACAACCCAACACACGGCGGTGCTGAGGTGTAAACACGGTGGCCCGTGCACGTTCTGGCGCCGGGGAAACGTGGCGCGGCCGGCGAGAAAGCACCGCGCCAAGAAAAAAAACAGCCTCGCCGCGCCGAGGGGGGAAAAACGGCGAACGAGGACCTCTTCCTTTTCACCGCGAGATCATCCTCTCCATTCTCTCTGTCGGAGAAAAAAAATCTCCAGGCGTCCTTCCCTCTCTTGTCACTTCCAGCGCTCGGGCTCTATCGGGAACGCCAGACGCCGGCGCCGCTGTGAGGCTGTGCCAGGGCCGGGATTTACCGCGATGCGTCTGATGTGCTCCATCTTTCTCTTTTTGTTTTGTTGCTGGGGATAATTAAAAGAGGAAATGGTGTTGGAAGAACAGAGTGGGGGAGAAACAGGAGGAAGGGGCTTGGACCCGGCAAATGGATGCAGCTGTCAATTATGTGCAGTTTGTTGATGTGCAGTTTGTTTACTCCTTTCCCTTTTCTTTTCTTTTTTTTTTTAACCGCTCTCCGTCGGGGATTCAGTGTGTAAAGTTTGGCAGTTAAATCTTCAGAATTCATCAAAAATCCAAGAGTCAAGAGTCAGCGCTGATATCCAGAGGCGGCTCAGGCCTGTTAGGGGCCCTGAGCAGGTTTTCAAAATGGGGGCCCCCCCTTTCATTCTCACATGCATTAAACAGTGCAGTATGTCGCAATATGGCCTCTAAATATCTCTATGTCACACATTTAAATCCTGGTTCTTCATGTTTTGTCACAAATGAAATCGTTTGTTAGACTAGAAAGACAGAAAGAAAGCCGAGCCTCTGCTGTGCGTTTGTGTGATCGTCTTCTATCTGATTTGGCGTGACCCTAAACTGTGTGAGGAAGCAGGACGGCTCCTTCCTCTCCTCAGACGCTCTGGAGAGGGGGGGGGGTGTGTGTGTGTGTGTGTGATGGCTTTTAGTAGCTCTCACTCCTCGTCTCCGCGATGTGTTTTGACGTGGCGCGTCTCTCATGCCCCCAAAAGCTTTAAAGGTTTAAAGAGCAACTTCTCCCCCTGTAATCCAGGCGCCTTTCAAACAAGTCACGTTGTTTACTGACACATGACGAAGAAGAGGGAGAGGAAGGAAAAAAAGAAGTTCACCTCCTCTCATCTGGCTGCTTACCAGACTCCGGCTCACCTCGGAGCCTGCTGCTTCCTCCTCTCCTGAGCAGCCCCCCTGAACAAACAGCGTCTGGGCGAGGCGGGGGGCTCCTGCCGTTCACCACGCGCTCAATTTGTAATCAGATGTGATGCTGTTATTCACTTTCTCAAATTTGTCATCAAAGCAAATGTGTTCTGACAACAGCCAGTGACAAGTGCACCAGGAGGAAGAGGCAGCAAATCAGCGTCTTCACACCGCGTATCAATTATTGATCATGCACCCCCCCTCCTCCCCCCGCTCGCCCCTCCCCTCCCCGTGTAAGCAGCAGACACCTTGCGATAATGAAATACATCAATTTAAAAAATAAATAATAAAGCGGGGGTCGGCTCCATTGTTGCCAGGCCTTAAGAGCTTGATTGACTGACTGCACATTTTGCCGGTTGGCAGTCAGGCAGATCAAAGCGAGGTTCCTCTCATAGCCCAAGGCCACTCGCAATTTATTTAGAGGAGCTGTGCCTCCGTCCCAGCAGGTAACATTACGGGGCAGAGACACTCAGGGTAATCAGGCCTTTGAGCCGCGTCTCAAATCCCTCTCCTGCCGCCTCTTTTTACCAAAAGCCTGGGCCTTATTATTCTAAATGAAGCTGTGATTACATTCAGGTCCTCGCCCCCCAGAACCACCAGAACCACCAGAACCACCAGAACCATCAGCACCACCAGCAGCCGTAAATACAGCAGCTTGTGTTTTATCTTTATCTTTACTAACGCAGGTCAACAAGCTGATGTTATTATTTTATTCTTTATTCGTATTCAGCCCAAAGTTAGTCTGAAGCCATTTTGCCATTTCCTGTGCGAAATGATTGAACATATATGTGATTAATAGAGGGAATTGTGTTCTTTGCAGGGAGAAACGTGTAAAGTGTAGAATAATACAGGGATGTTACGCAGCAGCAACATGAATGAAGCAGTCACACACTCATAACTTTGTTTGTACTACACGCCGCCTTGATAATGCTGCTTTGAATTTCAAGGTTTTATTCATCATTTATTAATAAGACACAACACACACACACACACACACACACGCACGCAGCATAAAAATGGCACGCACGTTTTCATCCAGTTGCATGGGGTGCTGCTTGGGGACACACTCGGGTCCGTAGTCGTAGATGTGTTTCCTATAAGAATGTAGCTTTTATTTCTTTTATTTGTCTTTATTTTAATTCTTTGGCTCCATTTAAAACACAACAGGAAACATTTCACTGTTAATATTTAGAATTTAGATGGATTCAAAGTGCTTATTAGGTTCATACAGTCTGATTCAATCTGCACAACAAACTACATTTTATAATTTAGATGCATGCAGACAGTGATGATGTTTGTTTGATTCCACAGAAGTTTCTTGTTTCGCAGCTTTACTACATAATAATCTGAATTTTAGAGAAGGTTGTGTCTATCCAGCGAGGAAGAAGAGGTCCCGCTCTGGAAGAAGAACAGCTCTGTGTTTATGCAAATTAGGTTGGCTGATCTTTATTGTAAAGGAGTCGCAGGCTGGAAATAATATTTTGAAATCAGCCTCTGCTCCGACAAACTCACTCTGTCAAAGAAACACAATACTTTAGTTATACTTCCTTTTTAAAAAGTGCATTTATAAATCAAATCTTAGGAAAAATTAGTTTTGATAAAAGTCTAAAATGTCAAAAAAAATCAAAGAAATCCACTTTAACTCCATACAGTAAAAAAGCCCTGAAAACATAATTTAGTTGGATATTAAAGTGTGTGTATCCCTCATGTGACTTTATGAAGCAAACACACATTTTGAACACATTTTGCTCTCTGCATGATCAATACTGGAGGTTAAATGTAAATGTAAATCTATAGAGCTGCATGTTAAAGTAAACAAAGGTCATCTCATAATTTGACCTACAAGTTAAAGAAACTATACTTTAGTACATTTTGATGGTAATAACACACACACACACACACACACACATTTAAATTGCAGTTTGTTTTCATAGTTGTCCAGCTTCAGTGGTACCAAACACTAGAGGGCACTAGAAGCCAAAGCATTGCTGTCTCCATGCTCTTTGTACACACACACACCCACACACACACCAGCTATGTTTTTGCATATGTGTGTGTGTGTGTGTTTGTTTGGCCGCATGTATGCATTTGTAAATAAGATTGGACGCACACTGGTACAGACGTGAGACAGACACGGGCACAAATTCATGCGGGCCAGACGGGACACACGCCACGATCAGTGTGTGTGAGTGTGTGTGTGTGTGTGTCAGTGCCACGGCTCCTCTCTGTACCGAAGCCTATCGGTGCTCAGACACTTCCACCACAGGGAGAAGTGGAAAACCTAACAGGCTGACATGACCTGTGTATTTGAGGCTGCTGCGCTCACACACAGTGACACACAGTGACACACACACACACACACGCGCTGCTTGTTCCCTTCCTACTACAGCTGACACCCACATTCCCCTCACACACACACGCATTCCAGCGCTGGAATGGTTTTCACAATACTAGTTTCAAACGAGCTTCAAGTAAACTAGACGCGACGCACACACACTCACACTCACGCACACAAACACACACACACACACACAAACAATGTCTAGCGCTGACAACGAGCAGTTAGCTTTGTAGCAGTTTCAAGCTTGTGTGTGTGTGTTTGAACTGCAGATGTGGATGCTGAGTGAAGAGATCAGTGCGCACACACACACACACACACACACGCACACACACACTGCGGGCCTGCAGAGATGGCACTTGTCCCATAGGCGCTGGCACAGTCAGGGCCTTTGTGCTGCGCCCCGTTTACACCATTCAGTCATTTAGTGGAGAGGTGACGTGTCGCCTTATCATTTGAAAGTACGTCCTCCAGCCTCTACACACACACACACACACACACACACACACACACACACACACACACACACAGGCCATATGCCATGTTGTTTCATCGCCGTGCGGGCAAATGTTTGCATTTTCAAAGTAATTCCGGCCTCATTCAGGACAGCAGAGCACAGGGAGGTAGATTGAGCCGTCCGCTACCCTGCCTGTGTGGAAACGCGTACGTGGATTCCACAGAGAGAGAGAGTTTCATCTGAGTGCCGAGCTGCTGCCTGGTTTCCATTTCTACAGGGAATTAATTGCGCTGCGTCCACGCGAAGCTGTGCTGAGACGGATTTAAGAGTTTCGTTAACATTCACACGCGGTTCTGCTTGCGAGGCCTCAGAGGCGACGCGAGCGAGGCCTCTGAGGAGAGAGAGAGAGAGAGGCGAGGGGCCCCTGGAAGACCCAAAGCTCCACTCGGGGGAGTTTCAACCAAATTAAAAAACAATGACACAACAAGGGAGAATCTAATGCCAGTTCCCATCATCAAGCCCCACATTCTTCACAGTTTTGCTTTTAACTTTTGTTTTTCTCTCTCTCTCTCTCTCTTTCTCTCTTTCTCTCTCTCTCTTCCTCTCTGTTCCCTCCGCACGGTTGTTTTCGAGTTTGTTTTTCCAGCCGCACTCTTCTGGCTGTCGCCGCCGTTGCCGCCGCCGCCGCCGCCGCCGCGCTACAGCCACTTTCAAAGGCTCGGCTGTCACGCGCCGCCTTTGAGTCCCGTTTGAAATTTTAACGTACACGTTGTCAGGGTGCCGTCAGGAGTGATTGACAGCTCCGTCCCAGAGCAACACCGGGCTTGGCAGGCTTGGCTGTCTTTTGTCAGCGGCAGCCGAGCCGAGGCAACAAAGGGAAGAAGGAGCAGAGGAGGGAAAAAAAAAAACATACATAAATAAAACAAAACTGCTCTTACCCCATTTCTCAATAAAGACCAAATTAGATTAATCTTAAGGCGAGAGGCAGACAGGCAGTTGTGGAAACCGACTTGATATGTTCTCCGCCTTTGCGTCGCCGCCGTCGCCGGTGCCAAAGGCGAGCGCGGCGGAGAACGCGGCGGAGAGTCGCACAAAGAGTTCGTTACCTTCATTATCGGCTTCCTTATATTCACGGAAATTCCAAAATACCGAGTGTTTTGCGGCTCTCATCTTCTTTGGAAGTGCAGATGGGATTTGAGGAAAAAAATACAGTTTGACCACTTTGACTCTAAAGATAAAAACAAAATCCTCATGTTTGAAGCTGCGTCAGGTTGATTGAATGATTCTAAAGCAGTTCATCCTAATGCTACAAATCACTCTCTGACTCATGAAGTGTCATTGATGAGGAGACTTGAGGACTGGGGCCTGCCGACGTGCCTCTGAGCAAAGCAGCGGAAAGACTGCTGACCTCCCCCATCTAAAGGAATTGAAAATGTGGAGAATAACAAACGCAGATCCGTGTGGATGTTGTGACAGATTTGAAACGAGGACAGGCAGAGTCTCAGCGCATGGAAAATTAAACGGCATCGGCCCGATACACGCGTCATGACAACCGGATACAACTGTACACGCGGCGTGAAGCACGGCGTGGAGTGGGGGGGGCGCATATGTAGATTCCAGACGTGGTCGGTCGCGGCCTTTGATTCGAGGAAAGCGTGGAGTTGGTTTAACACTTTTAAGACGTTTCTGAGTGAATCTAAGCGTCTGTTTTGTTTCGCCTCAGTAGCCACATTTGGATTTTTTTTTCCCAGCATCCACCTCTGCAACCCCAGTCAGCAGCTGCAGTCTGGAATCAGAGGGAGGAAGTGTGAGCCTGGCGAGGGGCAAAAGGCTTCTGTCTTTCTTTCTGGTCTCTTTCTTGTGTGTGAGTCGTGCACATGATGGGATGAGAGACTCGCTCTGACTCGCTCCGACTCGCTGAAAGGTCGCTCTCCCCCTCCCGCCCTGCGTTTTGTTAAAAGAAAACACGTCTGCCGTTTGATAAGTGCTTGACATTTGGCAGTCCCTCCTGACCAATCGGACACAACCTCCGCCGCCTCGGCAAACGCCCAAAACAAACACGGCGGCGGCGGTGGCGGCGGTCCTCGGCTATCAGCCATCAGATACGGCGTTCATTCGGGCTTAACCCGGTCTCTCTGCGGCGCTCGGCCCTTCCCTCCCTGCGGCGCTGTGACTCGTCCCTGCAGCTTTCCTCCGCCTGAACTGGTTTCCTCCTCCGAGGGGCCGCGTCGTCGCCGTTTCCTCCTTTATAGTTTCAGGATGTGTTCTACTGTAAATGATCAACTGTGTGTGTTATCTTGGAGGAAACGTGAGGAGCTGCAGGGACGCAACAAAGACACTCGGGTTACATAATTCATGTCAGCCATATTCAAATAAGATTTATCACATTGTCAGTCATCTACAAGCAAACGTGTGTATGTATGTACAGTACGCCTCTGTGTGTGTGTGTGTGTGTGTGTGTGTGATAGAAAGCAGGGATAACTGATAAATTAATAACATCCTACCGTGGGAGCGTGTGAATGAGCGTGTTTAGTCATTCTGTTTGACAACAGAAAGAAGCGGCCGATTCCACAGGGTGGAAATCAAATTTCACACTTTTCACAGATATTGTTCCCTCCTCCAAATGTTTAAAAGATGGAGTCTGGCTCCGGCAGCTCCGCTCTCAAACTCCAGTTACTTTGGTTTGGCCATCAGTCAGCAGAGGATCCTGTCGTGGAGATGTGAGTGTGTGTTTGTGTGTGTGTGGTCAGACAGCCTTGCTCGGTTGAAGAGAACTCTGGATCACGACTAGCCTTAAACGCACCATATGCTTGTTTGTACAGATTTGCATTCGTCCTGCGTGGTTTAAAGCGTTTATTCATCTATTTCCATCCCATAAATGAAGAATTAGCTCTGATGTTTCTAATCACTAAACGCTCGGCGGCGACGCCACTTTCCTCACAAAACCAATATCAAGTTGTCACACAGCCGTCCCACACCTGCTCCACGTGACGACGCGACTCTCTGCTCTTCTTCTTCTTCTTCTTCTTCTTCTTCTTCTTCTTCTTCTTCTTCTTTCGTATTTTTCTGATCCGTCTCTGGAGGAAGAGCGGCGACATGTGAGGAGCCGCCTGAACGGATGATTAAAAAAAAAGAGAGACGAGCAGACTTTGCCGCTGATTCCAGCTCTGAAGTCAGCCAGCCAGGTGTCGAGTGTTTGGGGAGGGAGATTGTTTGAAAGACTTGAGAAGGAGTCGGAGAGAGAGAGAGAGAGAGAGAGAGAGAGAGAGGGAGAGATGGAGAGAGAGAGAGAGATGAGTGATGGGCCATTGAGCGATGATGACAAAGAACAATGTGCCACAGATAAACAAGCCTTCACATCTCTAACTGGAAGTCCACGCTGCTGAAACCTTTGAAAAGGTTTTTTAATAGAAATAAACCTCCCTCTCATCTTCATCCCTCAGCCTACCACCGTACGCACCTTCCTCTCCCTCCTCCGTCCCGCCCCGGCCCGGCCCCGCGCGGCGAGCGATGAAGGCCCGGCCGCCGTCTAAACGCGGCAACAACAACGCCACACATCTCCCCCCTCCCTCCCTCCTCCTCCTCCCCTCCCTCCCTTCTTTCTTTCTTTCCATCTGACCCCTGCCTTTGCAGCAGGTGTGCGTTCTCCTTCATCCCTCCTCTCCCTCGGCCCTCTCTCCCTCCACATTTTTTAACACCCCTGCCGCCCGCAATGAATGATTCACCCGGCGAGCGGCTCCCTTCCTCCGTCAGGAAAGCTTTGGCGAGCCGTGCAACGCCGCCCGGCCTCCATCCCTCTGATCTGAGCCGTGTTGTGTAACGCTTGAAACACCCCTTGCGTTTCTCTCGCACTTGTTCCTTTCTCTCTCTCTCTCTCTCTCTCTCTCTCTCTCTCTCGCTCTTTCTCCGAGTTACATTCGGTATCGACTGTTTATGCTTTTTAATGTTGTGTAGAGGGCCCGGGGCTTGCGGATGGGGGAAAAGCACTCTTCTTGACACACTTACGCCCCCGTAGTGAACTCTAAGCTCCCATCGCTCCACACAAGTACACACACACACACACACACACACACACACACACACACACACACACTCTCTTCTTCTTCCTCTCCCTCTCCCTCTCCCTCCTCTCTCTCTCTCTCTCTCTGCCTCTCCCGCTCCCTCTTTCTTGCCGCTCTTTCCGATCTCCTCTGAACGTCGGCGCCCCGTGTTGCTCCTCACCAAAGATCACCTTATGGAAGATTAAGACGCTCAAATGCTCAAGCTAAATATTTACACAACAGCATCAACCCCCCCCCCTCCCCCTCCTCCTTCCTTTTGTGTTGTTGTTGTGTTGTTGCCTTCAAAGCCGAGGCGTTTGAGCAGAGTGTAGTCGTCCCCTGGGGGAGTTAGAGGGCGCCAGAGAGAGCAACAGTCACCTCTGAGGCCTCGGTCCAACCTGACGAGGGAACAAACGCGACCCCTTCCGTCTCCGGGTCGTGCCTGCGTCTCACATCTGTCTGTCCGCCCTCAAAGCAGCGGCGGCGCTCCCTCTCTTTCTCGCTTTCACTGCGCTCGCCCCGGCGCGGATCGATCGGAGCCGCCGCGGCCGCCCCTGATGCGAAACGAAGACGGCAGACAAAAGAGTCGTTTAGAGCGTTTAAACATGCGGCCGTACACTTGTAAATTTAACTCGCCGCCCCGTTTAATCCTCCTGCCAGGATGCATTTCATATTTCACCCTCAGTCGGCTGCGTTGTGTGTGTGCTTGTGTGTGTGTGTGTGTGTGTGCATGTGTGTGTGGGTATTCTCAGCAGGGCCGGCTCGTACTGAAGGAAAACAATGAATCCAGACCAGGGAGCCATATGTTGACTCCTGTAGGCAGTGCGGGGGTCAGCCAAGTGTCTCCGCTGGGCCCCTGGACTCCTTCTGCTCGAGCAGCAACATCTCAATTCCGAGCGGAGCTGTCACCGCACGCCTCCAGCTAATGCAGAGCGACAGTTAGCCGCTCGCCCGAGAAGGCCCGACGTCTGCTCTCGTACTCGCGATGGCCATCTCGCCGTACGTGTGTGAGCGTGTGTGAGCGTGTGTGTGTGTTTATAGCTGGATTTCCTCAGCGCTTTGATTCGCAGTGATTGACTCCTCGCTGGCGTTTTCCAGAGAGAAAAGAGAGGAAAAAACACGGCAACTCGTTTCAAGTCCCCGTTCATGTGCTTAGAGAGCATTTCATGGTCAAAACCGGCGTTGAGGCGCCTCTTGTTGGAGCGTCAGACGCTAATGGAGGCGGTTGGGGAGCGTTTAATGAAGGCGGCCCACAGTCAGATCCATCAGGGCCACGCTTTACCGCTGACAAGCACGTCTGTAACGTCCATGTTTCAGATAATACAACAAATGGAACAAGAAGTCCCATTGGGCCCACCAGGGAATACACACACACACAAACACACACACACACACACACACACACACACACACACACACACACACACACACACACACACACACACACACACACACACATACATACATTGCATATATGCTGCAGTTCAACCAACAATGGAACACACTCCGTCCCATCATGAGACCGGATACATGTGATAGCAACACAAAATGAGGATTGGAATATGTTTGTGGTGTGTGTGTGTGTGTGTGTGTGAGAAAGACTTAGCTCTCACCGGCAGAGAGAGAGAGAGAGGTGGGACCTGCACCCCCTTCCCCTTTAAACTAAAGGAAGACATCATTATGAGTAAATGACATGAGGCGGTCGGTTTGTGTTCCTCTCTCCCGCCCCCCACCTTCCTCCTCCTCCTCCCCCCCCTCACCTCCCCTCATCCTCCGCCCCCTCCCCTCCCCCGAGGACTCGTTCGCCCCACCATGTTGCCGGTTCCCATCCCGCTTTGCTGCCGGCCATCGAGGGCCTTCAGAAGCTGCGGCTCGGGCTGCAACTCAAAGGAGACGGACGCTCGCACATTATTGATTGGACACTCAATAAAAGGTCACGGGGGCCCTCGTCTGCTGTGGGGTCCAGCACACACACACACACACACACACACACAGAGAGAGTGTGTGTCCCCTCCATCTGCCTCCTGGGGATAAGCAGAACCCTCACAAACAGGCTAATCACTCTCTCTCCTTCTCTCTCTCTGTCACACACACACACACACACACACACAAATGTCAGGACGGCGTGCACGGGATGTTTAAGAAAATTATTTATTAATTGAAGCGGTTAATTAGGTCCCTGAGGCTCGGGCGCTAATTGAGAGCTGCGGCGCTTTGGCGAGGCAAGAAAGCCCAAACAACAGAGACGCCTCAGACAAATAGACGAGCGCTGGAGAGCTGCTAACACACACACACACACGCACACACGCCGCACACACACACACACACACACAAACACACACACAAACACACAGACAGTCACCCATAAATTAGTGCGAGAGAGAGAGAGAGAGAGAGAGCAAAAAAATAGACAAACAACTGTTTACATTCTTCTTCCCGCTCGGGCTTCCCCCCTTTTCCTGGCATAATTCCGTGACCTGCCAAATGTTTCCTCCTCTTGATGTCCCGGCGATGGAGAGAGAGAGAGAGAGAGAGAGAGAGAGAGAGAGAGAGACGCAGCCACTGAAATCTGCCACATTGCACAAAGCATCTGTCTGCACACAGCAACCCCGCATTCATTAAGTTTGTACCAATTAGCAGCCATAGCTTAAAGCACAAACATCCATTTGTGCCTCCCACTTTGAAACATCTTCCTAAAGTGAGCGCGTCCCTCAGCGTGCCCTTGTGTCGCCCAACTTTATCTTCACAAAGTCGCTTCTTCTTGCATAATTAGAGGAGGGATCCGTGTCTCGTCCTATCTTCTCCCAGGCTCTGTTTCTTGCCGGCGTGCACCTTGAGAGCGAAACGAACCGACGACACGCGCTTTTGTCAAGAAATCACACTCAAGGTTGTCTGAAAGACTTCCGAGCCGGAGTCAGAGGCGGGAGGTTGGGATCGGGAGGGGACCGGAACACACGGAGGCGCGCCGAGGCTCCGACGCTCCCGACAGTAGTTACACCTGTTTCAACAATTATCTGCCTCTCTGATAAGAGCTGAGCCCTCTTGGATCTTTTGCCTCCTCCAGTTAGCTGGAAAGTTTTTCCGCCCGGTGAAGTCTGGTGTTCTCTAACTTCCCAGCCCCAGTCGAGTTTCCTTTGAAGAAAAGAAGAAGAGCTAAACTGACGCAGAAGGAGATTATAAATAGATCTGTAGGTCTGTTTGTGTGTTAATTTCAAGTGCAACATGGAAACATGCCAAGTTCATCCGTGGAGCGTTGACTTGAAAGATGCGCGGGGAATAATTGGGAAGTTTTATTGATTCCAGGTGTCAGACAGTAACAGACTGAAGTTCTTCTAACTCTTTAACGTCGGCGTTATGATGCAAAGAGTCCCGATCGCTCACAGGAGTAGGAACGCGTTTACTTCGTACGTTTCCTGTTTCACGCCGTCGTAGTTTCAGTTTCAGTTTCGGTCGAGTTCCAGAAGTGGAATTTGGCAAACGCTCCTCTACATTGTAATTCTAATCAGCGCAGTGCGATCCAGGCTCAGCACGAGGTCATCGTCTGTTATCAGGGCTAATTCTACCGCCGCCCTACCAAACACTCATAAGCATGCGTGACCCCGGCGCAGTTGAGCTCCGATCACGCTAACCGTCAACCGCTTAACACCGACCGGGGGCCGCGTTGGGAAAATTGCGCCCCCCCCCCTCCTCCGACTAAACTCTGCCTCTGACCCTCATCCTCTCGGCTCTGGAAGGATTTTTCTCGCGAAGGGGGCGAGCTGGGATGGTGGGAGTAGGGGGGTTAGAGGGGGGGGGCTGGGGTCAGATGCTATTGATCGATGCTTCAAAATAAATGTATGAATAAGTAAAGCTTGATAGATGAACGGCTCCGCTCAAATCACAGGAGGGAAGACGGAGAAGGAGATCTGAATTTGACCGCCGTGTTTCTGCTGCTGTGGGGAGAAAGAGAGAGAAAAAAGAACCTGAAACTCTGCAACTCAAAGTTTCACATTTCAGAGTAGAAAATGCGTTTGTTTTTGCTTTTTTTTTGCGATGGATTTAATGAATACACTCGTCTGCAGGCCAAACAAAGGAAAATGTTGTTGAACAAAAGTAGCAACTGTCCAAAAGTCAATTTAGAAGCAAAATCTAGTGATCATGATGAGGTCGCTGCTCAAGTTCAACCATTTCACAACTTATATATTAAAGAAGGAATACAGTTGCGCAACACACAAATAGCTGCAGTTCATCATCAACCAAACACATTCAATCTGATCCTAATCATCCCTGCATGTCACATCTCGGTGTGTGTGATGAACCCAGTTAGTCTCAGTGTAGCCGTGGGTGTCTACGAGTGTGTGTGTGTGTGTGTGTGTGTGTGTGTGTGTGTGTATCTGCTCGCTCAGCTGAAGGATGTGTTGCGATGTGACTGCTGCAGATGGTCCTGACGCAGCGAGGCCCCCCGCTGTCCCGACCCTCCTCAGGGACGGCCCCGCCCCGCCCGATCGATCGGCGCTTGTTATTGACGCGACGCCTGCCGAGCTGGGAGCTTTAAGCCATCGAAAACCGATGCGGCTGATCAAAAATAGGACTCTGGCTTTCATGCTTGTAAACAGTATCGATTTGCATAATAACCTCAAAAATGAAGCTCCCCCGGATTAGGCAAGGACAGAGCGGCTTCAGCTGCTGTTCTGTTCTGACGCCGGCGGCTCGGGCCTAATTAGAGCGCAGGAGGCCGCGGCTGTGATCGGCTTGACAAGCCGCTGCACCGCTTCCGACACCTTTTGGTTCGCCCGCTCTTAATGAAAGCCACTTCCCGTTAAATAATAAAATAAAAACACACCTCTACGCTCCCTCCCCAGACAAGAAAAAGCGCTGATGTGCCGCTTTTTTTTACACCGATGCAAATTATTGCCGCGTGTGGCCATCATTTATTCATGAGGGAGGCCTCGCGTCTCGGCGGTGGCGTTTACCGCGGCGACACGGCGCGGGGAAGGAGCACCGGCGTGTCGCCGCGCCGACAGAGACGTCAGCCCCGCCGGAGTGACGGGGAGACAGATGCGCGACAGGAAACAAACATCTGCAGACGAGTCCAGTTTAAAAGCTCTGAATTATGCATCTCGTCTGATGACACGGCGGCGAATATCTCCATTTCCTGTCTTGAAGCGACTCCACGCTCACATCTTAGATTACACCTGTAATCCTCTGAATCTTAACACTTTTTAATACGACTCCACTCCCAGCTAAAGGCGTCTGTTCTTCCATTTCTTCTCCCAGCTGTGGACATCTTACACACCATCCACTGCAGCGCCGTTCCTGCAGCCAGAATTCCCTGATGGAAAAACGCGCAAAAGATTAAAAAAAAACAAGGGTTTACAGAAAATAAAGGCCTGGTGGCGTCTGACAAGCCTTTAAATCTTGGACAGGCATCCCAAAGAGGGACGCACACACTCATTGCGCGGAGATAAAAGCCGAGTTTTAACTGCTGTGAGGGCGATGGAGATGGAGATAAAGATGGAGGCCATTAGTGGTTACAGCGTCGCCTCTGAAGCTTTCTGCTGCACCTCCTGTGTTTGTTTGTTTTATAGCAGCCAAACTCATTTATTCTGGACACAGTGAGTGAGGAGAGAGGGTCACGTTTGTTTGTTTGTTTCCTCATATTGTGTTGACGAGAGACATAAGCAGGTATGAGAGGCCTAAAGTGGGCGTGGCCAGTGAAGCAAACAGAACCAAAGCCAGATTTTGAGTGGCGGCGACCCCCCCCCCCCCCCCCCCCCCCTCCCTCAGCAGCCAGGATGGTTCTGTCAGACGGCGTCTTAAGAAAACAATCCCACATGTGTGAGCTTATTTACTGGGTGCTGACATGCCGGCCTGAAAGAATTAGGATTCTGTTTGCTAAATGTTTTCCTCTGGGCTCACTCCCTCGCTCACTCGCTCGCTCGCTCACTCGCTCGCCCGCTCAGTCACTCGCTGCAACAGCTTACAGATGTTTCGAACCACGACGAGAACGCCGAGGCCTTTCCCAACTCCACACGAATGGGAAAGCACGCTGACGCTTTGGCCCCAGCCAAGCTCCGGAATGATCTACAACTCCTTACCTACACACACACACACACAGACACACACACTCACACACACACACACGCACACACACTCTGGCGCAGGGTTTCATCTGACAGAGACACTTTGCTTCCTTGCGTTCGGATGCACATTGTCTGGCACGTATTTCTCATCCTGGCGACTTTCCAGTGGCAGATGTACTGGCAGCGCTGCAGCAGGAACACTGGAGGGAGCTTCGCCGGAATGCCGCACGGGACGATAAAATATCATGTTAAACGCTCCCTAAAGCTGTACACACACACACACACACACATGCGCACATCCAATGAGTCATGTTCCTCCTGTGATATAAGGCTCACCGAATATAGCTTCTAGCCTCGCCGTGACGAACCGAGGAGGAGGAGGAGGAGGAAGAGGAAGAGGAGGAGGAAAACATTGTTATCAGCAGGATAGATAACCCCCCCCCCCCCGCCGCTGGGTAAATAGAAAGATCCTATCGGGGTTCCTCGGCCTGAGCCGGACCAATCAACCCGGCAGAGGCAAACCTGGGACACGTGGAGGCGAGAGAACGGAGGAGCGCCGCGGAAATGTCCTCCAGGAAATGCCAGGGAGGAAGAGGAGGCGATGTATGAGATGGGTCGGATCAAACCACGGCGGGCGAGAAGGAGGAGGAGCCGATGGAAGTGTTTACATGTGGACAGTAAAGATGTGGATGTACTGTAGAGTCCAATTCGTGCAAAACCAACAAGGAAGTTTGACATTCCGGTGTCAGACGATCACAAGACTCCACTTTACCATCAATATTCAATCCCGGATCATTAACTTGTCACTTTGATTGCTCTCGTCGCCGTCTCTCGTTTTGAGGCCTTTGCAGACGTCTGCTATGCTACTTTTCCTCCTCTTCCTCCTCCTCCTCTTCCCCTCGCATTTTTCGATAAAGATTTTTATTTCCCCTGCCTGAGATTTACTGCGCTCAGATTTACGACGTCGTCCTCGCCGGATAATCATCGTTCCTTCCCCCTAAAAGCTCCGCGCAGGAATTTTTTTTTTGCGCTATTTTATTAATGGCTTCTGCGTCTGGCGTCCCTTTTTTTGTAATTGACCTTTACGTTTACGTTTCCACGCTCGCTCCCGCTCCTCCCGCTGCAGATCCGGGGGAGATTTGCGACATGTTAGTTTCTCTCTGTCATATGTTTCCTACTTTCCTCCCGCGGTGTTACCGTCGTTTCCTTTGCAGAGAGAAGAAGAAGAAGAGAGGGAGTTTGTTTCTCTCTCCAATGAAACACACACGAGAGAGAGAGAGAGAGAGAGAGAGAGAGAGAGAGAGAGAGAGAGAGAGAGCTAAGGTGCAAATGAAGCAGTTACATCTTCTGGCGCTATTGTGCAGCAGGAGTGTAACGCAGCTCTGCACCTCCTTCCTGACTCATTTCCAAAGCACTTTTCCCTCCCCAACCTCCTTCAACTCCTTTGCCTCCCGCCGCCGACTTGATGTTTTCGCTGGGCGTCGCGGTTTGGGAAAGTGAGCTCTCGCCGATTGTACTCCAGTCAAATATTTTCTTGCCTCCATGTCTATTCAGCGATGGCGGCGGCGGCGGCGAGAGGCCGAGCGTCTCTGTGACGAGCAAGAGGCTCATTTCTACAGGCAGAGAGGAAGGAGGGCTGCAGGGTGAAGAGGCTACAGCTGTCATTGCTCATCGTAATGGCACGCCGGAGTACACACACACACACACACGCACGCACACACACACACACACACACACACACACACACACACACACACACACACACACACACACACGCATGCATACAAACACAGGCATGCACGCAAATCTACAAATATGGGGGTAAATGAGGAAGCTTTGGATGTATGCATAAAAACACCTGGGTTGCCTTCACACACACCAGTTCATACATGCACACACACACACACACACACACACACACACTCACACATACACAAAATGTGCAGGAAATGAGCAGAGGAGGCTTTGGATGCACATATAAAAAACATAAGTACTCATGCATGTGAATTCACACTCTAACACAAATGGAGGCATCCAACCACACACTCACACACACACACACACACACACACACATGCCGGGTTTTGTACACAGACGTACAACATGAATATGTATCCCTTCATACATCGGAGTGTATAGCACACACAGGCGCACCTTCACACACACACACACACACACACACACACACACACACACACACGGAGCGTCGGCTGTGACAGATGTTGGCGGGGATATTGCCGGGAAGAAAGCGCTTCCATTCCTTTTTATTCCGCCTGTATGTTGGCACGCCTGTCTGTGTGACTGTGTGTGTGTGTGTGTGTGTGTGTGTGTGTGTGTGTGCGTGCGTGCGTGCGTGCGTGCGTGTGTGTTCACCGTGTGGCCATGTCACCCGAGCTGCTTCCTTTCTCTTTTGCTCTTCCAGCTTCTCCCTCTCTCCTCTTCTTCTTCTTCTTCTTCTTATCGCCACGAATTCTGAAGGTATTTGTGCCAAGAGAGATTAGAAGCCGGTCGTCGTCGGGGAGTCGTCGTCGTCGTCAGGGGGGGGAGGAGGCGTAGGGGACATTAGCTAAAGATATTTTTGTCAGTAATGAGCCTACGTCTTTGTTATGCACGAGGCTAAGGAGGTCTAATGATGACGTTTGTAGCGGGAGGAAGGAGCTGCGTCTCCAGAGTCCTCACACTACACACACACACACACCACCACAACTCTTAACTCTATTCAATTATGCAGATGAGGCCGTTGGCTGGTGTTGGCCGTCACTTTAATGATGACGTGTGTAAACAGACTTACCTTCCTCTTCTTCCTCTTCTGTCTTTAACCGCCCCCCCCTCACCCTCCTCCTCCCCCTCCTCCACCCGGTCCTTCTTTTGCACTGGCGTAGAAAGTTAATTGTTTTAGTCATTAAAGAGGTATCAGCTGTCACGGCTCTGACAAAGACATAAAGGAGAGAGGGGAGGAAGAGGGATGAGAAGACGAGAGAGGTTTATTTTCTGCCTTCCAAGCCTGATGGCAAAGAATCTCCTAAGATGCAATCAGGGTATTTTGATGCAGGATGAGAAGTGATCAACCTCTCTGAGGCGGAAAAGAATAAAAAAAAAAAGAAAAAGGCCTCTTTGGAGGATTTTTGTGTTCTCTTCTCCCCTGCGGCCACCGGGTGGCAGAAGAGCACAAGGAACATGTGGCGCTTTGAAAAACCCAGACTCCGGCTCTCTGCACACAGAAGTACAAACAAATCAGGACAGAAATGTGATGTTAGGCTTTACAAACACGGCCGTCCGGTTTGCACGTCAGCGAGGTGAGGAAGAGGAGCGTGCGTGTGTGATAGTTACAACTGGAAATGAGCTTTTGACAGGAAATAGTGGTGAAACTGCAGTAGAATGCGTCATTTACAGCATTTGATAATTTTTATAATTCCATGCCTGAATAACACAAAGTCCATGAAAAGATGATGTCATTGCTTTTATTAGAATAAGCTTTTATTTCATCTTTGTGGAATTTTTAAGTCAGCGACAAGCAACAATAATGATGTCATAGTGCAGAGATGAATAAGTCATCACACAGGCCGGAGTGTGTATGTGTGTGTGTGTGAACATCAGCATGAGCTCCACTGTGCTCCTTCTTCTTCTTCTTCTTCATTCGCTTTTTGCTCGGAGAAGCTGAACTCAGACACACACTCCTCACACACTCCTGGAAAACGAAAATCACAAACTGATGCTGCTGCGTCTAAAGTTTCATATCTGTCAGGCAGAGTCGATGTATCTCCTCTGTGTGTGTGAATGTGTGTGTGTCCAGATGAAATATCACTCGCTAAAATGGGATTGCGTGATATCAGGCTGATGCGTTGGTTTGATGGATGTTAACCTGCAGGCGTCAGAGCCTTCAGGTGGACGGCGAGCGCATCATCTCTGCTGTGATTCTTCGTCTCTCCGCTGATTGCACTCAGCCGCCACATCAGAGTCTACCCATCTGTGTGTGTGTGTGTGTGTGTGTGATTTGTTTGAGACTGTGGGCCGCCCAGACCAAAGATGTGGAGGAGAAAACAGATTCTGGCTTAGGCTCCACATTTTTCCTTGTTTGTCTGAGGCCTCGCCGGACACCGCTGTCCCACTTAGAGACACTGAGACTCTAGTAGCAGACGATCGGAAAGGTATTTGTCTCTGACTGAGGGCGAGGCCGCCATCGCCGCATCCTAACTTCCCTCGTCTATTCTCAGCTCGGGCGACGAAATGCAGAGCCTGCACCCACGTCTGAATCACCAAAGCTACGACGCAAACAAAGCCACATTTGGGTGTCACATCCGAAATGGAGACACAGCCGCTCCTCCCTCCCTCCCTCCCTCCCTCCCCCCTCGTTTGGTGAAGGAACCCTCCGGGGAGCAAACACTAAGCGAAAGCGTTGTAGGTAAGCGAGACTAAAGTGTGTGTGTATGAGTGTGTGTGTGTGTGTGAGGGAGAGATGCGGCCACGTTGTTTGTTGGACAACATCTTCCTTGTGATGTGACGGGCAGGCAGGGGGGTCCGAGCCTCCTCTCTCTCTCTCTCTCTCCCTCTCTCTCTCTCTCTCTCTCTCGTCTCAGGCGTGCTCAGCGGGAGGCTCCCCTTCTCCTCGGCGCCACCGCCAGCCGTCTCCGGCGCCGAGGTAGCGTGCTAATCATTTAAACAGCCCAATCAAAGACAATATGATGTTTGACACGCGGGAGAAGAAAGGGAGGGAGGAGAGTGATTAGGAGTGTTTGGGAGAGGAAGAGCTGGAGGGGGACTTTGATTCTGGGGCCCCCTCGTTGTTGTTCAGCGTCGCGTCGGGTTTGGCCGCCGGGCTCCAGGAATCTGGTGAGCTGTCAAGGCGTGACGATAAAGTTTTTTTGTTTTTTTTGTTGTTGTTTCTTTGTCACCCCCACACACACACACAGGCGACACAGGGAGACATGGCAGGGCAGCACCCGCTCCGTCCTTCACAGAGGCCGGGAGAGTGACGCTCTGCCTTTCAGGGATCCTCTGTTCCAATTCTCTTCTTTTATTCTCATTGTTATTATTATTATTATTTTTATTTTTTATTTTTTATATCCCCGGCGTCGCTTGAGAGGTAGCTGTGGAATTTTGGGAATGCTTTAAAGGGAAAAAGTCACTTTGAAAATCACTTCTAAGGAGCAGTTAGAAATAGTTAACGTTCAGTTTGTTTTTTTTGTTGTGCGGCTACGTTCGAGTCAATACCTGGAATGAAAACAGCCACACACACACACACTCACACACACACAGAGAGAGAGAGAGAGGGAGCGAGCACAGGAGAGATGAATCACCTTGGCTTGTCAAGAGGTTGGTTAATAGACACATTTGATGTCACACAAAACCCAATGGTGTTAAAAGGGTTTTGTTAGTGTGTTGATATCACCTCCTGTGCATAAAGCTCCACTTAAAACAATAAATAGCAATGAGCGCATCCAGCAGCCGCCGCAGTTTAAACGCTGCTGCTTTGATATGGGATCCCTATTACTGTTGGCTTTATCTAATGGATTGGATTCCCACACCTCATCCCTCTGCTGCTTTCAAAGCGCCGCAAACCTTCAAATGTAATGTGTTATCAGCACTTTAGCTCAGCCGCCAGCCCACGATGGGACGACGCCGCAAAGAAAGCAGGGCAGCCAACCTTTGAGCAGAGCGTTAGGCGGGGGCTTTCGAACCCGTACGAGCCCGTTACTCATCACAGATCGGAACATATTAGGCTTTAGTTGTAGTTGTTGTTTGATTTGTTGCTTCTTTTATTGCTTTAGTATTGAGTTCTATAGGTTCTGATCTGGAAACCACACGCGTCGTCTCTCTCTGGTTATTATTGGATGTTTTCTCCTCCGCCACACACTTCACTAGTTAGCTGGGAAAAGATGAAGATATGAGTCACTGAGGTACGATCGGAGTAAAAGTGGAGTTTCATCACACAGACAAGTTCAGTGTTTGAGAGTCTCGGGCCTGTTTCAGGGTGTTAGAAGTGTGAAACAAAGCAGGTCAAAGGTCAGAGCCTGGCAAGAAATATCCGAGGCAAAATCAACAGAAGGTTTTTTAGGGTTACGATGGAAACTGGAGATCAGGATGAGGATGAGAGAGGAAAACGGTTTGGTGTGAGTCATGAAATCCTGGAGAGCCGAGAGAACTACAATGGAGAAATACAAACTTACAAAATGTGCAAAAAGAATTAAATGAAATGTACAGTCACAATTTTGATTATAATATCTTTGTCTTGCAGCTTCCAAATTGCTGTAATTGTAATACATTTTTGAAGATAAAAACAGAAATTTATTGTCAATGTTATTCATAAGTTTGTACATTCTCTTTTTGATTAATTTCCATAAATCGTATTTAAATATTATGAATACTAGACTTGTCTGAATAATTCGTCTATTTGTACAATTTCAGTAATTATGTTTATGTTAAATAATAATTTGGAATATTGTGGTTGCTCTTATGTTTAATGAGTGAATATGGTAGAAAATAAGAGATACGAAATTAATCGAATACAGGAACAAAGGAATACAATCGATCGTTTTATTAATTTTGTTGCGACACCTGTTTACCTCCGGCTCACCTGTTTCGCTTTACGGCAATTATGTGACGTCACGCTCCCTCACGTTTGTTTTGTTTATCGTTTGCATGTTTTCTGTTTATTTCGCCGTTTTATCGTCCAATCGATCGAACTGCCAAAGCGCAGTATCGATTATGAAACTAAGACAAGAGACGGAAAGTATCAATTAATGTCGAGAAACATCCAGAAACAGCAAGAAAGACGAACACAAGAAAGACAACAATAACACACACATGACCGCAAAAGTTTGACTTTGGGGACAGATTTAAAGCGTCAATCTCACTTTCATGGACGTGAAAGCTTTTGTCCACACATTTGATGAGCTGTATGTGAAGTTTGGAGGCGCCGGGATGAAGCTTCACGTGTTTCATCTCAGCATGGAGCAGATGGAGGTGAGATGCGACCAAACACACTTTATCACCACGGTCTCTCCATTATAATAAGAACTTCACTCATATTCATAGAAATGAGAAATAGATCAGATTAGTTTTGTGGGACATTGACAGAATTTTCAAATCAGTGTTATTTAAAACCATATATATAGTTCATAGATATAGATGTAGATATAGAATCAGTTTCGACCCAGAGCTTCATTTATTAGTTAAATTACTTAAATCTCCATTTAGATGTCATTCTCATCCAATTTTATTTTGTGTTTACGTTTCTTAATTTAACATTCATACACTTTATCAGGAGGGTAATAAAAAATAACATAAACCGTGATGTGTACATGTATTCATCCTTATACACTTTTAGAATGTAGATCTAATAAGTATGTGTGTCTTTGTGAGTCTGTGTGTGTGGGGTCATATCGGGGTCGTATCATGTCTCTCTCTTATTTTAGGGGCTGCAGTCTTTTATTTTGGGCTCTTAGATTCTTTGTCGGCTGATTGTTCATGGAATTTTAGAATCGTCAAATTCCAGCAGAGGCGTGTGTGTGTGTGTGTGTGTGTGTGTGTGTGTGTGTGTGTGTGTGGACTAGACAGATTGGATGGATCCCACTCATTGCTGCCACTCTGTCAACTGTGGCCTCTTCCATTGTTTACATTCCGCTGTAATTTCCACAGACCGCCTCACCGCTTGTCCCCTGCCAGCCAAAGTACCAACCAAACTCTTGATTGTGTCCCGTGTTGCAATATGGTGGAGACAAAAAGGAACAACAACATTTTGTCTTGTCTCGCGTCCTTCTTCCTTAAAGAGTTTCGGGTTTGAAGACGAGGCCGACGCTCAACACTCTTCTTCTTCTCTCCCCTTTGACACTTCCTGTGATTTGCAGGGATGTGATTTTTCCCGTACGAACGCGTCGCTTTGACACAGACGACACAGATCGTTGTTGTTTCTGCGTCTCGAATGTGAGTGTGTGGGCAGAGCTAATTGTTGTATGTGCGTGTGTGTGTGTGTGTGTGTGTGGTTGTTATCTTTAGTCTGCTTTGCTTCACTTCCTGCAGATTTTTTATCAAGCAAAGGTCAAACCGAGTGTTGACTTGCATGGCAACCGCACGGTGCTCGGCTGCAGACGCATTATAAATATAGAATATTCTGGAATATTTGACTGTATTGACTTATCTGCCATCTGAGGGAATATGAAAACAAACATTTGCATTCTGTAGCCGCTGTGTTGAAATGTCGAGGCGTCCCGGCTTTAAACCCCCCAAAAATTGTGCAAATCTAACTGTCACTCGTATCACAAACCTGTCTGCTTTTTCTATGATTAATGATCAAAACCTCATTAAATCCTAAATAAAAACAATTTGTCACGACTCAGAGCGAAACAAACGTATCAGAAAAATGTCGGCCAGTGTTACGAAAAATACAATTCTGCCCATTTTTAGTGGAATATTGTACAAAAGTGGTTGTTTTGGCTGTGATGTCTCCAAGCTGCTATGTCTGTGTGTGTATGTCAGTGTGTGTGTGTGTGTGTGTGTGTGTGTGTAGCAGTCTGACATGATCCAGGAGCGCGTGGAGCTGCCGCGACTTATTATTCCGGCTTCCAGCTGCTTTTCTGTTCAGCCAATTTAAACAGTGGCAGCTGTTAATGACGATCTAACTCCTTGTCTTCCACCGGCCACAATAACATTCAAGTACACGGCGACGCAAATTGAATCTTCCGCCACCTGTAATTTTCCCCCCAGGAGGGAAGGCGGCGGTTTCGCATCTCGTCTGGTTTTGTTCGCGGTTCCCCACAAATATGTCTGCCCGAGGTGGCGGAGGAGTCTGTCACCCGCCGCACTTCTCCTCCACCTCTCCTGACTCCTACATTTCCTCCTTTATCCCTCCTTCGCTAAAATAAGCGCGGCGGCGGGAATAGAAGAAGAATAAAAAACAGGACCTGACACTCTAAGTTTAGCGTCGCTCCGTACTTTTGGTTTCCCGCTGCGGCTCCGTGTTTCGGCCCAATTACAATAAAGGGCTAACTGTTAGTTTGACCCCCTTTTTTTGTTGTTTTGCATCAAGAGAGGCGGACGGAAAAAAGTCCCGTCCTACACGTGGACGCATCGCCTCACGTCTACACGCGGCTAAAATTACACACACGGAGCGTTTGACTGGATTGTATATGTTTAAGTATGTAGTGCATGTGAGGTCTTTGCATGATAACAGGGTGAGCAGCTCGGTGCGTGTAGTGAACTCTATATAGCCTGGATCATGTTTGCTCTGTCTCTCTCTCTCTCTCTCTCTCTCTCTCTCTCTCCCTCTCCGTCTCCTGCGTTGGGGCTCTAACGCTGCAGCCGAGCGAGCAGCCGTCTCCACCAAACAGCTCCTGCCGGGCCGCTCGGTCGGCCAGCAGCTGTTTGTTTATTCAGATCTAACTTGTAATTACCCCTGCGACAGTCTGCACCGCGCACAAGAGAGACAGATTTGGCTGCGCTCGCGAGCCGGTCGTCACGAGGCCGCTCGCTTGTCCCTCTTGATTACAGTGGTTGCCGCTGTAGCCGCCGCTGGTGGAAGCAGTGACACACCAGGATCCCATTAAAGAGGCGGCAGCGAGTGACTCCACTGCTCTGGATGTGTTGGTGTGAGTGAATGTTTCACACGACAGAAGAGCACTTTCATTGCTCGCCATTAAATGGGCATCTGCCCGGGCTGCAGTGGGAGAGTCAGACTGAGCACAGCTGAGGCAAACAGGAGTAACAGGATGTTAAGTGTGATTGTAGGCTGCTGGGGTTCGGCGCCTGGTGCCGTTTCTGCACGCAGCGCCTTTTTGTTCTGAAAATAGCAGAAAACAGTCCGAGGTGTTCCGCCGCCGCCGTGACAACGCTCGGCCCAGGTCGGGGAGGATTTCTGCTTACGGGACCAAACCGTATGTAAATGTCACACCAAGCTCCCTCATTTGCCGTCGGAGTCACAGTTGTGACGACCTCATCAGTTAGACGGAGTTGACTCCAAGACGGAGACGACAAAACCGCAGACCTCAAAATGAGACGAGCGCCAAGACGGAGACTCTCCACTTCACAGGAAGCGTGCAAACCCGACCAAACCCTCTCCCTCTCCCTCTCTCCCTCTCTCTCTCTCTCTCTGTCTGCCACCTCTCTCCTTTCTTCCCTCGCTAGTTTAAAGTTGTCCTGGCTTTTATTTTGAGAAATATTAATTTGGTAGAAGACTGGCGTCGCATCTGAAGCACAACAAAAAGAAAGAAAAAAGAGAGAGAGAGAGAGGGAGAGTGTGAAAGAAAAGGGGGGGTAGAGAGAGAGAGAGAGAGAGAGAGAGAGAGAGAGATGGGAGGAAAAAAGAGGCGCATTGCGTGCACATTTCTCCCGCTTGACGTTTTGCTGAAGTTTGTACGCCACTTGAGCCCGCCGTTTCCCTCGCTAATGATACCAGCGGAGCCTCTCTGGGGAACGGCGTCCGTCGTGCGCCAGGCTTTCACACATCCAGCACCAGGTATTTTGGGATGCGCAAGCGGGGGACTGTGAGGCACATCATTCCAAGAGCTCATCTGGCTCTCGCTGTCTCTCTCTCTCTCTCTCTCTCTCTCTCTCTCTCTCTCTTTTGCTCCCTCTCTCCTCTCCAATCGGCTTCACTCCTCTCCTCTTTTTTGTTGTTGTTGTACTTCTTGCACACGCAGACATTCTCTGTCTCACTCTAGTTCTCTCTCTCTTTCTTCCTCCCTCCCTCCCTCCCTCCCTCCCTTTCTCTCTCTCTCTCTCTCTCGCTTACTTTTTGATTTGGTGAGGATGAGTTCAAGTGTGGAGGGAAATAAATGCGTGCACAGGAGAGAGGAAGAATCTTTTTATTAACTTATTCATTGTATGTGAAATCAAGAGGATTCTTCTTCCTCCCTCCACCTCCTCCTCCTCCTCCTCTTGGTTAAGGCAAATGAATGTTTAAAGAGGTAATTTACTGGCCCAGGCAGGATCCACATTGTGTATTACACAAACAGGCGGCAACAAAAGGAAATTCTAATCCAGACAGTAACACGACTGCGCACAGGCTCCTCAGCAGGGGGTCCGGATGAATTATACAACGATCTGTGTTCTCCCTCGTTTAATTTAAAGGTCTGTTTTCAAGGCTACTCGCTTCAGAGGAGAGACGCGGCCCGCCGAGGTCAAGTCCGTATTGACAAATATCAAGAGGCGAGAAAGGGAGCGCCTAAAACGCAGATATGAATAAGTAACGGCAAACAGATAAGCAAACATAAAGCAACAAAGGCGACGGGAGGCAGGCGGATACACGCGGCATCTTGTTGGCCACGGAACGCCAGATGAGCCGGAAACCTACGCATGTCTGCGCACTTTCTTTAAACGGGAAGCAAACGTTTGTTTGATGGCGCTGCCGAGCTGCCAGGGTCTTTTAGCTTTCACACAAACGTACAGTAAAGTGGGCGTCGCCGCTGAGGGCCTGCAGCCTGCGAAGGCCTGCGAGTCCTCCTGGGCTGCAGAGGGAGGATGAGCGAGCAGAGGTGGAAATGTGCCGGATGAATAAATTGTAGAGATGATTTCCAGGAGATTTTCCCAAACGTTCAATGGAAATGGAAATGGAAGAGTCGTGTCTGATCCGGTGTGTCCTGAGTGTCATCTCCCATCCAGGCGCTGCTTTGTTTCCCTGTAAAACCAAACGCTCCCTCCGGACGCAGTTTCCTGTTTCCTTTTCCCTGTCCTTTTCCTTTTGCTTTCCCTTCTGGTAGTGAAGAAGCGTCAGGTGGCAACAGAATTGCTCAGCCACCCTGACTCACCTCTGTCACCACTCATTTTCTTCATCGTTCACAGAAGCCACCCACACACACACACACACACCAGAGGCCCCCCGTAGTCACCCCCCCCCACCCCTCTTCCCAGTCTATCATACCTCGGACAATCAACAGGTCACAGCCCCGACCCCTCCCCGTCGCTCGCCACCGGCTGGCCTCTGACAGGATGAGTTTGACCTCTGACCCCCTGGGCAGACAGCTCAATCAGCTTTTTATGGCAGCCGTCACGGCGCAGAGTGGGCGAGTGAAGCGGCCTGCACAGCTCTGGAGGAACGCCAGCAGCTCCTGCTTCTATTCAGCTCCTTTGTTTACTTAATTTGCAACTAGTTTTAAAAAAAAAAATCGCATTCTTTTCAGTGATTAGGAACAATGGCGCAACTTTTGACTGAATACATCTAACAGTAGCTTGTGACACGGCTGTGCGAATGTTCCATGACGTGCGTTGCTATGTTAGCGCCACATTACTGCAGAAATAAACACAACACGGCCGCATGGATTCTCTCCAATACGGTGCGGGCTAATTGTATTCCTTTGTGGTGTGCGGCTTCTGCATTTTTTACTCGGCCTGCATGCGCCGCTGACGTCCTCGCGCACGGCGTAAAAAGGCTGCGCGGCGCTTGAGGAGGCATTTAAGAGGCAGAACTCCCGATGCAAATTTGGCCCCTCGTTCACTGCAGAACCGCGAGTGATGTTTGCTCCCGTACGTCCTCTGAGCTCCACCGCTGATTTAACCTCCAGGGATGAGCAGCCAGTGATCACAACGCTCAGAGGAAGTTAGCGGCCTCCGCTCTCCAGAGGCCAGCGCTTCCTCTTGATTTCGCCTGTTCTGTCGAAAAAAGAAAAGGAAGGTAAAGATAAAAAAAAAAGAGAAAAAGAAAAAGAAAGCCTCCCCCTGCTACGCTGTGTGTGTGTGGGCTTCACACAACTGTAAAACTGCGTCATCAGCACAAAGATGAAACTCTTGAGTGTGTGTGTGTGTGTGTGCGTGTGTGTGTGTGCATGTGTGTATTTTAGGCAATGTGCCTGCCCTGGAGCTAGATAATGTGAACAGAAGCAGATGGGGAAACTTAAACGCACACCCACTAGGGTATAGCAGAGCTGGCACAAAGTAAGAAGAGGTCTTAGAACATCTCCCAGCCCGAGCGGATGCCAGCGCTCACTAGCACTGAGACAGCATGACAAAGAGAGGGAATCTGTGCTGTGCTGTGTGTGTGTGTGTGTGCCTGTGTGTGCCTCTGTGTGTGTGTGTTTTGTACAGTACCTCTACTTCTGTTCATTTTTGTATATTTATTCTTTTATGAAACTGCACGGCCCTCTGTTTGGCGTCTCATGTTCTCTATACGGACTGAAGTATTGGGCCACCTACACATCACACCTACAGGAGCCCGGCTAGCTCAATCCAAATACACGCAGACATTTATCATAATAATATATGGAGACTTATTTGGAGACATAGTGTGTGTTTGTTTTTGAGCAATATACCTTTCAACCTTACAGGATTTGAAATAAGAAACGCAGTGAAGTCATGTAGCAGGTGGCAGAACGGCACTGATGACCTCCACAGCAGGAGAGCCCACCTGAGGCACGCAACTCAACACTCTGTGGACTTGAGACTCGTATTGACATAACTGAGAAGGTACAGACACACACACACACACACACACACACACACACACACACTCTGTATCAATGTATGTGACTGTAGCAGTAATTAGCTCAGTGTTGCATTGAGTATTGACTCGTCTGTCTTTGATTTGAGACGAACTCTGTCCCTCCTCTGTCTTTGATTCTGTCCAAAGAGCAAAAGCATCAGATTCACCATTATTACTTATTCATATAGTGTAGCTATCTGATAAGTTAATCGTGTGTGTTTCTTTACTGAAACACACACACGAGCGTGCTGCTGTTTGTATTTACAGTCCAATAACATTCTGGATTTCACAATACTCAGTATGCACTCGCTGTGAGAGTCCAGCCAGGTTGTTCTCTCTATATGCAAACACGCAAATACAAAGCAAACTCGGGGACTTGTTCAAAGCCGCCATCTGTCTGTTTTCATTTTAAACAATTGCTACACACATCCAAGCAGGAGTAATGAGCCACAAACGCACAGATTGAAAAGAAAACATGATTATATTTGAGTTTATTAACATTTTAGATGATTTTCTAAACCCTGAAAATTTAGGAAATGTTGATCTACTTTCTTGTTTTGTGTGTTTTTGTGCGTAGAATGTAAGAAATGCAGCTCCGTTTAGAGACACACACACATGCTGACAGCTCTGCCTTTTGTAAATCACGACGTCCCCAGTCAGAGTTGGAACAGAGAGACGTAAATCACTGCGTCAGCCGAGTGCCAGCGCTGAGTCATGTGTCACATTTAGGAAAGCGTTCAAATCACTTGGGAGCCATTTGGTGAGGCTCATAAATCAGCTACGGAGCTCCAGCGCGAGCCAGACGAAGCCGGCCGGGGCTAAACGGAGAGGAGGGGGCCGGGGGGGCACCGAGTCCCCCCCCCCCCTCCCTCCACAATGAGATGCACATGTTGCCGCCTGGTGGGTGGGTGTCGGAGAGGTCGGCGACGGGGCGTAGAGGTTAATAATGAGGTGAACTTGATCTTTCCCAGTCCCGGAGAAGAGTCACCAGTCTTCTCCGGACCCCCCCGCCCCCCCTCGCCCCTCCACCATTATCTCAACAATGTAAAGAGGGGGAAGTGATGAGGGAGAGAGTGTTCTGAAGTCGCCGGGTCAGGGGGGTCACGGTGGGGAAGATTACAGCTGCACGAGAAGGAACGGCGGCGAGGACGAAGAGAAGAACCCGGAATTAGAGGAAGTCAAACAGGAAGAGGATATTTTAAACGTATATAAATAAGTCGCTGCTTCACTCTGTTAGTTAGTTCACACTGAGCCTATGTGTCCCGTCTGCTCACTTTGCTTCGTCAGCGCCGGTACGAACACGCTCTGTGTATCCACCAGGGGGCAGCGTAGGGCCTGAAATATAAATCACCAACTGGAAAACGGCTTAAAATTCGTCTTTTGTCTAATTTAGTTTCAGATTTTTTTATTATACTTGCAGTTGAAAACCCGACACTTCAAACGATCGGTCCAAATGAATCCCCTGTGCACTGATTTAGCAACTAAAAAAGGATGAAATAATACACTGTGATTAAAGTGTGTTTAGTTAAGGAGAAGTGTGTGTGTGTGTGTGTGAAGGAGCTGCTGTGTTTGCTGTGTGTTTGCTATCTGCCGGGATTCCCACAGGCGTCTTCCTGCCACGATCGGCTTGGTTCAATTAGAAGCCAATGGGCAAAGGTGATGGTGGAGAGGAGAGTTGCTTTTGGGGGAATCGGGCCCTGATCTCCTCGGGCGTGTTGTTCCACTGCTTAATGGTCCTGACAGAAAAGACTTTAACACCCTTGACCTTCAGTCTAGACTTTGGAATGACCAAAAGGATCTCAGACAGTTCTCACTCGCAGCTGCAGTGTTTTTTTTCTTCTTTCCTCCTCCTCTATTATAAAAACAACATGCAGGTTTGCTCTAAATAACAGATCTAATGTCAGAGACAGAGACTCTGGGCTTCGACGCAGCCGGGGTTAATACGTGAAATTCCAAACACTCAATTTGTTTTGCAGTTGGATAGATTTGGCAGAACTCGTGTTGGACATCTATCTTCCGCTCGCTCAGGCTGTCATTGGGCTCTGCTGCTTTTGTATAAGACTGAAAAACGGGCATTAGGCTCTCATACGATCCGACGTGAGCGACGCTAAGGTCGAGGAATCAAATCACGCAGCGGCCAAGAGGGAATATGCAGGGATTTGATCATATTAATCAACGAGTACACACCGTGGAGTGACCCGGTGTGAGGGCGCAGGAAGCAGCTGTACACACGTCGGAGAAGTCAAGTGCTACCGCTGACATTACAAGTTTAAAGAAGTAACTCCTCACACATGTAATGCAGAGAGGCGTTTCAAAGTTACACTCCCAGACTCCGAACAGGGATTCTCCGAGAGCACTTGAACTACGGCGCGTTTTGAAAAGGCAGCAAAGAGATGTGCCAGTGGCTAAATAGCTGTTGATAATAGATAAAATGTTTGGAATGAGGTATTATGAGTTCTTTGGGGAACGGCAGGAATAGCATCTAGTGGTCAGTGAGACGATCTCATATCAGATAGAGAACGTCGAAGAGCCAAAGGTGCGCGGAGTTCAAAACAGCTCAACAGCTGAATCCTCTGAAGAAGCTGATAGGCGAGCAGCAGGAGAGCGCCGGCGCCGCATGAGCTTCCTTCAAAAGATAAAAACCCCAAACTCGCCTGTCTTCTCCAGCAAAGGTCGGCCTTTTCAATGATTCGCCTCATTTTGCCTTCGGATCCTGAGCTACTCTGCTAATTTAACAGTGCATTAGCTGTGTTTATGTTTGATCGTCTACGTGCCTCTGAAAGTGGACTTGCTGGCCAGGTTGGACTCGATCCAGGGGAGAATCTATTGGGCTTTGGTGCTGATCGGCCTGATGGTGGCGCTGTTAGGACCACGTTTGTATTTTCTTCTATAACTTTAACCAAACTGCTGAATATTATAAGTAACTTTGGAACCAGACATGGAAAATTAAACGTCTGTAACCTGTTAAATGTCAAAATCCAGAGACTAAATGTGAGGACTGCTCGGCCTTGGTGGAGGTATGTGCTTCCAGCTCATACATATGTTTGATTCATCTGGAATTCATTTTAACATTTCAACTGAATGGAGATGACAGATTGCTGGAGTCTGATGATGCCACTTGGAGATTTCTGATGCCTCTGTGTCTCACAGAGAACACGCACACACACACACACAGGAGCACACACACACACACAGACAGGAGCACACACACCCCCACCCCCATGTAAGAATGCTCACATTTGATTGATGAGGAAATAGATGGAAAATTGCAGTGTCCATCCTGATGGATGACATCATTTGGCCCAATGTGCTGATCACGTATGCCAAACAGGAGAACCCCCCCCCCCCTCTTCTTCTTCCACCCCTTTTTTGCTTACAATTGATCAGTGTGAGTTTTGTGCAGCAGCCTTCCTTTGAATTTAATGCATGAGGAGAGCGAGCAGGTTGACGCGGCTCTTTACCGTCCCTCCCCTCCCCTCCCCTCCCCTCCGCTCCCACATCCATCTTTATTTAGGGGGGGTGCGGGGGGGTCCAGCCCTGACAGATCCAGTGGCACTCCGTTTGTTTACCCTCACCCTCAGACCATCACTCTGTGTTAAAGCGCCCCTCTCTGCTGTAGATGGATTATTGTTTACACAGGATCAATTATGGCCGCCGTGCAAACAGAGTCACTGAAGGGAGCGACTAGGAGAGATGGGCGGTGATTGTCGGATCTCGATATTCCCGTGTGTGTGTGTTTGTTCCCCTCATTAAAACCCCCAGAGCAAACACTTCCCGGCCTTTTCACTCGCAGCCACAATGTTTGACAAGGAATTTAGTAAAAGCTTCTTCAAACACTGGGATTAACGTTCACATAAGAGAGCAAAAGGATCCGCTCTGACTTGATAAAAGCCTTTTCTGTTGACGCACACATAACTACCGTACGCTGGGTAAGCCTACATCTCTGTGCCGGGAGCGTCGGGACAGCGGCCTCGTGCTTATTCCTCAACCTGTACCTCAGGGCCTCACACGTGTAAACGGCGTCGCTGGGCCGTGTTCTCCCAGAGGCTTATTTTGTGGAAGTCATCCAAGCGTCCAAGCTCATATTCAAATAGGTTGACAGGTGACCGGGGCGGGGGAGAGAGGGGCGGGGGGTCTAAACAGCTTGATTGATGGGGCGTTGGCGTGTGGTGGCGGGTGAGTTTATGAGCCACGGCAAATCTGAATATTGAGAATGCGGCTGTGGTGTCACACTCGCCATATTAAGAATTATTTGACAATGCATTATGTTGGAGATCTGTCAGGCAAAAGCGATGAGCGCGGCGTCCCCTGCGACTGGAATTACACAGCGAGGAGGAGGATGAGGAGGAGGAGGAGGAGGCGGAGGAGGAGGAGCTGGAGGAGCTCGGTGAATCCTCAGTGGATGTTTGTGACCATGCGAGGGCTCGTCCGGCTCAGAGTTGGAAGGAATTCATGTGTGGTTTTGTTTGTCACTTGACTGTAACCTAGCATCCTAGCTAAATCTACCAACCCTCAGTCAAATACGCTCCCAGACGGCAAAACAGTATTTTTTCTTTCGTTACTTTATTAAATATGAACACGTTTTGTTTTCTAGCTCGGGTGCGTTTTGGAGCCCTCTAGTGTTGCGTCATTGTCACATGTTTACGTTTGGATGAGGGTCACAAAGCTAAAAAGCCTTTACACATAAACTTTACACATAAATCACTTCACCTCTCGTCCTCTCGTCCTGCAAAAGTGAAGACAATGAGACGACAGAACAGCTGATGGATCTGACACACTGGTTACTGTGACACACACACGTTCACATGATGATGAAGACGAGATCAGGTCACAAAGAGCCATGCTGGTGTCTTAAACTGCATTGTTTGGTTTCTTGGCCACTAGAGGGCGACCACTTAACTTATTCAGGCCTGTTAGGGGGAAACTGCTCCCTGGAGTAACAGAGAGTAACAATAAATATAAAGTGAATTTGTGGGCCAATTTTGTTGTTGTTGTTAATGTTGTTTTAAATAGAATGGGGTCAAAAATGAAGTTAATTATGATTTACATCCTGGAATTTATGATCAAGAAAGTCTAAGAATGAGTTTTTCTACGACACACTGTAACTCTGTTTACACTGTTTACACTCTCAAAGTCCCACAAGAGTTCAACCACCAGTTCAAGCAGCACAGCCGGCGTGTGACTCAAATCCACGAGGTACCAGATGATGATGATGCGTTTAAGCGCTCTCCTGCCGTCCCCCGTGCTGCTGTTTCCTGCTCCATGGAGGTTATCTGGTGTGTAAACATGCCACCCCAGGTCCATCCCCAGGCTGTATTATGACCCTGAACCACACGGGGCCAACAAATGTCTTCCACCTGGACCGGGGCCGGAGCTTTGGTTCTCCTGCCTGCATCACAGCAAAGAGACGTTTGAGCTTTTTTTTAATGAGAAACAAATCCTGATGCTGCTTTTTCTCTACTGATCTTCTACACACACACGTCACTCTGCATTGATCATAAGTCAGTTTACATGTAAATTGAGTGCCCTTTAATGACTTCAAGGGTTAATCTGATATTCATTATATATATATGTTAGCCTCCCTCCTCTAAATGGAGGAGGAAACAAATCATTGGCCCTTTAATAGCAATCAATGCTTGAACTCCCACCCACCCACCCACCCACCTCCGCCGCCCCTCCTCATCTCTCCCCGCGCATCATCTGGTGTGCGTGTGTGTGTGTGCGAGTGTGCGGCGTTTGGAAGGTGTTCTCTGCGAGCCTGCGTGTTTTCCTCTGGGGGTGTCTTTGGCTGACCCGGCGACCTCGCTTTCTCTGTGGACGGCCAGCTAAGAACCAAGCAACATATCAAAGAGTGGGAGGGCACAGCCAGGCCACTGGGTTTCTGGCAAAATCATCTCAATAAATAAATATCACAAGACACCGCTGGAGGGCAAAGCTTTGATGTGGGGGGGTTGAGCCCCATTCTCTCTTTTCTCTCCCTCTTCTTTCTCCACCTCCATACAGGCGCTTCTCCTCCAGTGTCTCCACTCACTGCCAAACCCTCACCGCTTGCTCTGACAAAATGGCTCATGTGTGCACCTATATACACACACATCTCAGCAGCGCCAAGCGTTCAGAGGCATTGTTGTTTCCCTCTCAGAGGAGGTGAGAGGAACAGAAGCTCAGTTTTGTTATCAATAGATCCGGGGCTTTGGGTTGGTTATCGTCAGTTTGGCACCGAGCGAGTTTGGAAGAAAAAGCCTTTATTTTCTGCCACAATGACTGAGACGCAAAGGTGGAGAACAAGCGGTGAAATGTATTTTGTTCATTGTGTTTCAGGTTCCACACGGTGAGATAAGGAAGGAGTGTTGTGTTAAACTGGCCTGCGTCTGGAGGAGTCCTTCATTTTTATCTGTTGTTCTGCATGGCAGCTGCCAAATGAGAAGTAATGGGACCAGCAGGCCACAAACAAACACACTTTACACACTACCAAAGTGAGAAAATGTAGGTAAGCGCCACCAACTGGTTGACTGACACTTCACATGTCCACCAAGTGTGCTTACAGTAAAACAAATTCACTTTAGGAGAAATGCCCGCTCAAATTTGCAAATGCAACAAAATAGTAACAAATATCAACAATTCATTCATTACAGCGCCACCATCAGGCCGACCGCTATCAACATCCCATAGCTCCTCCCCTGGATCACAGCCAACCCGCACTGCAAGTTTCACTGAAATCCAACAGATTCCCGATGTGCAGGGACGATCTATCGTTTCTATCAATACGCTTCCTTTCATTCTAATGGCCGTGCCTCCTCTTCTGTAATCCTCTCTTACATTCCGTCAGGCAGTTAGAGGAGCCATCGCAGGGGAACATTTTAAGTTGTTGAAAAACATAATAATAGTGTAGGAAAATGTCCTCCTGTCCCAAATTTGTTCAAGGGAGCAGCAACACTTGCTGGCTGTTGCCTCAGTCTGTCACCAGTCCAGACATATTTTTTATTGGGTGACCCTCAGGGATGAATCACAATGTCTGCTTCATCGACAAATAAATACACACACACACACATGCCGGACCGTGCTAGGTTTTTTTTTTTTCAGCGTCTTGCCTCATCCTGCCAAACTTGGAACACGAGCGCCGAAAAACAGCTGACTACTGTAAAGTGTTTATATCTGTTGCACTTTCCCAGGATGTGGGAACGTTGTTGTGTTGCTGTGTTGCCGTGTTGCTGCTGTGTGTGTGAGGGGACAAACTGGAGGCCTGACAGGGACGTTGTCAGATTAGTGTTTGCGTGACGGTTGGGTTTGCCGTGAGGTCCCAAAGGCATCGGGGTCGTTATGTTTCTGTCGCTTCCTCCACTGCGGTTTTCTTTTTTTCCTGGGGCTCGTTCCCCCGCAGTGTGTGAGAGAAAGGGATGAAATGGAAGGCAGAGAAGTGTTTTCCTCTCTCTCTTCCCCATCAAATACCCACATTCAGTGTATTATCGTGTATGTATGCAGTATAAAGTGGAGAACCATCTGAATTTTCTTGACGTTTCTCTCCAAAGGAGGCGGGAACGTCACAGCAAACTATTTCTCTTCCTGCGTCGACTATAAAAGCCAAAATAAAACGGTGCAGGAGTTTCAGCTGCAGGAACTTCATCTACAGATCATTTTGATTTTAGTCAAGTAGTCTATATGTGTGTTTGCATACTGGATGTTTGTGTCCATCAGTTTATTTATTGCTTTACCAGAGACGAGGAGGATTATATACTAGAAATTTCCTATCCCAGCTAATAGGAATTTCAAACATTCCTCATTATTTGTCCAGTTTATGGATGTGATGTTGCAATTAAAGACCAGTAAATGATGACATCACACTTACATTGTTATGCAGAAAGACAGTGAATGAATGTTGGTTTGGAAGTACCATCAATCATTAGAGTCCAAGAAAAAAAGAAAGCAATAAGGAAAACAACAATAACTATAATGAAATATCTGGAATGAACATTTCCACACTGTCTGATTCAACAGATTTGTGTTTATGATGCATTATAGAGCACAAAGTTTACACAGTGGCGTCTCCTGGGACACAATATTCCTCTCTCTAGGCTGCCGTCTCTCCTCAGCCGTGTCTCTGCTGTCATTGGGAAAGGCTTCTCTAATGTAGCAACATTACTGACACATCTGAAGGGGTGAGAGGAGGAGAGAGTGGATCGCCTGGAGGGGGAAATGTGGGTACATTAAGCCTCGGCAATTGGTCAATAATGTTTGCCTCTCGCTTTTGAGAGGCAACTGAGTGGAATGTGGATTGGAGTGTTTGTATATGTGTGTGTGTGTGTGTGTGTGTGTGTGCTGAGGACTGTGGGGGTTAAACTGTGTGTCTCGGGGGAACATGTTATTGACTGTTGACCAGCCCAAATTAATTTTCAACAAGCCTCTTCAGTGGAACAATGGAGATAGATTGTTACGGCAAACACAGAGGGCCCCCCGTGTGCTTTCACTCCAAGGTCTGCTGACTGGACCAGCGGCCTCTTATTAACAGCAGCAGATCCACTGTGTCGCCGCCGCTGCTTCTTCTAAGTCAGTGTGTCGGGACAATTAGGCTTCCCGGGTAATCGTGATCCATAAATATCCTCCCTGTGAAGAAGGTGCGTTTTTTTCTCATCTTCTTTCTAACCAAATAGTTTTTCCCAATGATTCTGAGCGCAGTCATTATTTCCAAACCTTGTACGGTTTAGAAATGCGCCTGTGCAGATGACGCGCCGAGGCTGAGCGAGTCAAGCAGCTGAGCTAAACAAAAGGCCTCATTGTTAATTTGAGCATCCGGGCTTATTAGTTTGGTTTTGATCTGTCGGAGGCGGCTGGGTGTCATCTCGTCGCTTGTTTTCCCCTCTCCCACTTTGAATGGTACAAGTGACAAAAGGCCTCCCACACACAGTTGCTGCCGCAGTGTGATCACCGCACGCTGAGACACAGGGAGGTGTCAGCACTAATCTCCTTTAAAATGGCTCTCTTGTCTTACATCCCGTGCTGGCGCGTAATTGTGTCTCCTCCGCAAGACTTGCCGTCCCACTTTCACGCCACTTTTGTTCCAGGCGGCGGAGTGCGCAGGAGTGAAGTTGCGATGCATTTGACTTGACTGAGGAGTTGAAAATGTGTTATATTTTTTGTTATTCTTTTCTTTATACCTGCAACTCTCAGACGCAACAGGGCGCCTGTGCTTTCTAATCTGCCATCACTTAAAGAGGTAATATGCAGTACAAAAAAAAAACAATCTGCTCCTATTGTCAGCCATGGACTCAAACAAAACTGCTAAGTACACTCAGACAAAGCGACTTAGGTTGTTAGAGTTTGACGAAGGCTCAGGAGTCATTTGTTCCTGCCTCCTCTGCAGGGTTACACTCAGCACCTTGGAAGAAATCTGGAGGAGGATTTATTTTAGGAATCTGACTGGAACTTTTAATTGATTGCAGACCGTAATGTTTTACATTCTCGTCTCCTTGTAGAGGCGGTTTGGAATTTAATTAGGAGCTGATGTAGCATCCTACACCCGGCCGCTTTCTTCCTTGCATTTTCGCGTCACGTTTCACAGCGATTATGGAGATTGAGCAGAGATAACTCAAAAAGTTATAGATGAGTTGGATTGGAATTGGAACACTTCCTTAGTTTTCATAACATCTGTTAGTACACAGTACTTTTGTTGGGCCTTGTACTGTTTTGTTTTTGCGAGTGGACCTCTCTTTGTTCCTGTTTACCAGGACATCATTTTTGTGAAAAGCCAGAGTGCTAGAATTTCAAACAAAGCATCTCGATGGCATTAGGATACATTGCTGTAAGTTTGGGGAAAATCTAAATTTTGGTCAAATTCTCCAAAAGACGTCAGTGTAACGATGGACCAAAGCATCAAAGAGTGTGATGTGTTTGTGTAAGATCTGTTGCGCACACAGTGCACTCCGATTCAATTCCGGGCTACCACAGCTTGACAGATGTTTTATTGTTCCTCTCAATGAAACCTGATGTCTTCATCTGTCAGAGTCTGATTTTGAAAAACTGTATTGAAAAAAGATTTTGTGTTGTGATTTTGTGTGATGTTTTGGATTTATGGACCCAAAGTCCATAAATAGCTGCGGAAAATGTCCAGACATGAGGACAACAGGTTGAAGTTAAACCCAATGGTGTATAAGGTGTAGGGTGGGAAAAGTATAATGTCGGCAATTTGCTGACTTTGAAGCCCAGAAATGTAGGTTTGGACTGCTTAGTAATCCATTTGCATTTGACGTGGAACGCGCATCAACAACCTCCAAATGGAGCTGATTGAACTCCAGTGTAGTGACACGCTCAAGTCAAAGTATGACTCTGTTTCCTCATTTCATCCCCGACACAATTCCCCAACTCCGTCCCCAAGCTGCTCAAATGCTCTCTATGTTCGGCAGCACATCAGAGTAAATGAGAGCGAAGCAAACTGAGCCTTTCTTTATGGACTTTTGTCTTACTTGACCTAGAATAGTTGAATTGTTGGATTTTCATTGAGGGAAATTATAACTTTATTTGGGTTGTTCTGTGAAAAAATGTTTCCATTGAAAATTTACTTGAGAGGTTACAGATAGAGAGAGGCCTCATAACTCGTTTCTTCTTTTATTTATTTAGATACAAAGAAGAAACGAGTTTCCTCTGAAAGGAGCGGACAGCTGTCAGCTGTAGCTTCAAATTCAGTTCATTCAGGTGTGAAGTGATATCTACCAAAAAGGCCACATTATCCATCTTTTTTTCACAATTTAAAAAGAGAAAAAAGTGTGTTGCTTTCTGACTTCTTAGCTTTGCCAAGAAAGTCGCTAATTCCCTTCTAATGGACCAAAATCACTCCAAAACCCTGCCTTTGCTGTGCCATCTCACATTGTTGTGAAGCAAAAGATCCTCAGCGTTTGCATCAACTTCTCTGAGGAATTCCCTGAGCATGCGATGCTGACAAGAAGAGGATGCCCTGAGAAAATGTATCATTTTTATCATTGTGTTCATCACCTCAGCATGCTCATCTGACAGGGTGGAGCATAGGACAGATTGATGAATTATGCAATGGTGAGAGATTAGCTCAGGATTGTCCTCTTCCATTCTTGCCACAGCTCCTTTCTCCCTCCCCATCATGGCAGGGGCTCCATCTGTGGTTATTGAAACCACTTGGTTTGGCTCTATTCCTCGCTTTGTTAACATCTCCTTAATGGCCAGGTAGATGTCCTCTCCTCTTGTACTGGTCTGAAGGGAACTTACACCTAACAGGTCTTCACAGAACTCTTTCTTGTCTTTGTTGAAGAATCTTGAATAAACTAACAGCTGAGCATTGTCAGACACATCAGTGGACTCATCTACAGCCAAGCCTACACAAGGTGTCTTATGAATGGCTTCATCCAGCTGGGCTAGCACATCCTGGGCTAATATTTCACTTTTCTTTGTGGCTGATGATGCTGACATAGGTATTTGCTTAATTTTGTCACAAAGCTCTTCTTTTTGTTTACCCTCAAGTAATGTTTCTGCTACTGCACTCATGCACTCCTTGACAACACCTCCATCTGTAAAGGGCTTTTTGTGTTGTCCAAAAAACTCTGAGGGAACATTCATGAGCACGTTGTTGGGCAGTGAATGAATGGGTTAAGATCCTGGTGGATTGATCGTATTGGGCTCTGAGACTGCTAATTTTCTGGGACCTCAGTTCAGACTTGGGTGGGTATGATTGTTCAAAAGCTTTGTCCTTTGTCTCATAATGGCGTTTCACATTGCCACTTTTAATAAGTGCCACGGTCTCTGAGCATATGAGACACACTGGTTTTGTGCTCGCGACGGGAAGAATAAACATGTATGCCTCGGTCCAGCCCTGTTTTCGCCGTCAACTTTTCTCTTCTTAGAAAGCGCCATTGTTGTTGTACCTCTCCTGACTCCCACTCACTTGCCTGTCTGTCTTCTCTCGCTGTAACGTTACTTTTCCCGCCTTTCACCTCTTTCCTCTGTCTGCACTGAGAGTCGCAATGTTTATCTTTTTGAATGCACAGATTTGATCGGCTGAGTAGCATCACGTGGGTGGCTTAACTCGCAGGCGATTGGTTTGTAAATTTCCTGGTCCACGATTGGCCGACTACATCACGTGGGTGAGCATCACGTGGGTGGCTTAACTCGCACATGATTGGTTAGTAAATTTCATTGTTAGCATACACTGCTCAGAGCAATAATTTTAATTTTAAAAGAATAGATGTCAATTGACTGCAAATTTAGTCAACTGGGTGTCTGTAGACTTTTTAGAGACTCTTTGGAATACCTACAAGGGCCTGCTGTGCACTGCTAAAGCAGACCACCAGTGCCACCAGAGCACTGCTGAGCTGTGTTACTGACAGTCTGCTCGTTTGCTGTTGGGGAGGGGAGTGACACAAAGACTTTGAGGACTGAAATGGATCCATCTGTGTGACCATAAGTCAGAGTGGTTCTGCCCTGAGTGACTACCCCATCTCAGACAGTCACCAATGTTGCACAGAGCAATTTATGCACTGTGCAGCCATGGCACTTCAGCTGATCTTCTCAGCAGGGCTATTGGCTACAGGTGGTTGGCTGTGATAGAGTATCTGTTGGTTACCCGGTACGCTGTTGTAGCCAAGGTGTCAGTAAAATGTTGACCCTGTGAGCTGACCATTTTGCTGACACCTCCAAAGAGAGATATTGCTCTATCTCCTTAACAATTCAATGACGTAAGGCAACATACAACTTTGCAGGCACAGGCTCTGTGTTACAGTGATTGTTAGCATAAGATGCTCAGAACAGTAATTTTAATAGAATACATGTTAATTGACTGCCAATTTAGTCAACCCCCAATAGCTATGGTATCCAACTGGGTGTCTGCCCAGATGGCCGCCAGTAGCTTTGCTGTCCAACTTGATGCGGTTGCAGCATGCTGAGAAAATCGTAGTTTCAAGCGTTCACACATTTTGCTAATATGTAGTACTACAAATCCATGCTGAGAACATCACCTGGACTGACATGGCACATGGGCCGTCTGAGGCAGGGAAGTCACTCAGGGTCGTGTCAGCCTGGCTGACGGTCACTTAGATCTAAAAGTCCCCAGCTCAGGTGCAAACGAGCAGGTCGTTTCAGTAACGCATATCAGCTGATGTTCTCAGCAGTGATGTGGTGGTCGTTGGTTTAATGCAGCCAGTAGTCTCCCATGCTGTAGTAGTGCCCAGCACGCCTGGGTAGGCAGTAGATTCCAAAGTGTCTACTGCCTGCAAGGGCCTGCTGCAGTTGTGCCAGACGTCTGATTAATGACTTCATGAGAGTCTGGCACAACTGCTGCTGCAGACCCTTGTAGGCAGAAGACTCTTCTGAGACTCTTTAGATTCTACTGCCTAAAATGACCTGCTGTGCACCACAACAGCAGACCACCAGTGGACTGCTGAGCTGAGTTGCTGTGCCAGTCTGCTTGTTTGCTGTTGGGGAGGGGAGTGACACACAGACTTTGAGGAAGTAGACTCTTCTGAGACTCTTTAGATTCTACTGCCTAAAATGACCTGCTGTGCACCACAACAGCAGGCCACCAGTGTCACCAGAGCATTGCTGAGCTCAGTTGCTGTGCCAGCCTGCCCGTTGCTGTTGGGGAGGGGAGTGACTCAAAGACTTTGAGGACTGTTCCCTGAATGGATTTATCTGTGTGACCATGAGTCAGAGTAGTTCTGCCCTGAGTGACTTCCCCATCTCAGACAGGCCAAAATTGGTTAGGGCATTTCATGCTCTATGCTGCCATGTGCCGTGGCGGCTCAGCTGACCATCTCAGCTGGGCTGCATGGTACAACAGGGCCTGCAGTTGGGGGGCTGTCTTGGTGAAGACCCGGATGGGCCCCCCATAGCTACTAGGGGCCTTCTGGGTGAACACCCAGGTGGAACCCATAGCTGCTGTGGGCAGGCTGGTTTAACACCTAGTTAGCATCTCTTACATCAAAGTAGAAAATAACTGAAAGTGTTTATTTATATATCAATGTGTGTCACGTATATTGCACAAGTTAAGTGATTCATTTTGTTGTCGATGTACATTGCAAGTAAAAGCAGATTGAGAGCTATCTGCATGTGAATGTGTCAGCAAAATGGTTAGCTCACAGAGCCAAACATTTTGCAGACACAACAGCTAAGTGAGCTAACTGGGTATCCAACAGGTCGTCTACCCTGCAGTAGACAACCTGTTGGATACCCAGTCAGGCCACTGTAGCCAGTAGTCCCGCTGAGAACATCAGCTGAGCTACCCTGGTCGCATAGAGCATGCAATGCTCTACGCAACCCCTTATGCAGTCTGAGACGGGGTAGTCACTCAGGGCAGTGCCTCTCTGGCTCATGGTCACACAGATAAATACATTTCAGGGAACAGTCCTCAAAGTCTTTGAGTCACTGCCCTCCCCAACAGCAAACGAGCAGAGTGTCACAGTAACACAGCTCAGCAGTGCTCCTGTGGTTGTTGGTTTAATGCAGTCAGTAGTCTCCCTTGCTGTAGTAATGCACAGCAGGCCCTTGAAGGCAGTGAACTCCAAATAGTCTACTGCCTACAAGGGCCTGCTGCAGCTGTGCCAGACTCTCACAAAGTAATGAATCAGAAGCATTTGTGTCTGGCACAACTGCAGCAGGCCCTTGCAGGCAGTAGACTCTTTGGAATCTACTGCCAACAAGGACTTAATGTACTATAGCAAGGTAGACTACTGGCTGCAATAAACCAACAACCACCACATCGCTGCTGAGAACATCAGCTGATCTGCGTTACTGAAACGACCTGCTCGTTTGCTGCTGAGGAGGGGACTTTTAGATCTAAGTGACCGTCAGCCAGGCTGACACGGCCCTGAGTGACTTCCCTGCCTCAGACGGCCCATGTGCCATGTCAGCTCAGAAGTCATAATGTCAGATGTTCTCAGCAGCGCTATTGGGTACATCAGATTGGCTTAAGGACCCTGAATGGACTGGGCAATTTCTAAGTGCAAGTTCGCCTTGCTCAAATTGTGACTAACTGATTACTGCTCAATCCAGGCTACTGGGGGTGAGCTTTTGTGCCAAGTCACTGACACTTTTGAGAGTAGACAAATCTGTCTACTCTCAAAAGTGTCAGTGACTAACATTAACATTAACTAACATTTCGTCAAAGCTGGCACCTGCAGAGAACACCAGTTGAACTTGCATGAGCTGTGGAATGTCTGTGATGGCAAAGTCATTCAGGGCTGTGCCACTCTGGCTCATGGTCACAAATATATGTCCTTTTCAGGTATGGGTGACCATGAGCCAGAGTGGCACGGCCCTGAGTTAATAGCCTGTCTCAGACGGTCCATGTATCATGCCAGTTTCGATGATACGGTAGTTTGGCTATATGTGTAATGAAAGTTCCACCATGGCTCAATGCCTCCCATACTCAATGGGGTTGCACATAGACACATCGTACTAGTCAACTTCTTCTACCAGTTCGCTGCCAAAGTTAAATGTTGGCTACTAGGGTGTGCTGCGGTTGCAGCATGCTGAGAAAATCGTAGTTTCAAGCGTTCACACATTTTGCCAATATGTAGTACTACAAAGCCATGCTGAGAACATCACCTGGACTGACATGGCACATGGGCCGTCTGAGGCAGGGTAGTCACTCAGGGCCGTGTCAGCCTGGCTGACGGTCACTTAGATCTAAAAGTCCCCAGCTCAGATGCAAACGAGCAGGTCGTTTCAGTAACGCAGATCAGCTGATGTTCTCAACAGTGATGTGGTGGTCGTTGGTTTAATGCAGCCAGTAGTCTCCCATGCTGTAGTAGTGCCCAGCACGCCTGGGTAGGCAGTAGATTCCAAAGTGTCTACTGCCTGCAAGGGCCTGCTGCAGTTGTGCCAGACGTCTGATTAATGACTTCATGAGAGTCTGGCACAACTGCTGCTGCAGACCCTTGTAGGCAGAAGACTCTTCTGAGACTCTTTAGATTCTACTGCCTAAAATGACCTGCTGTGCACCACAACAGCAGACCACCAGTGGACTGCTGAGCTGAGTTGCTGTGCCAGTCTGCTTGTTTGCTGTTGGGGAGGGGAGTGACACACAGACTTTGAGGAAGTAGACTCTTCTGAGACTCTTTAGATTCTACTGCCTAAAATGACCTGCTGTGCACCACAACAGCAGGCCACCAGTGTCACCAGAGCATTGCTGAGCTCAGTTGCTGTGCCAGCCTGCCCGTTGCTGTTGGGGAGGGGAGTGACTCAAAGACTTTGAGGACTGTTCCCTGAATGGATTTATCTGTGTGACCATGAGTCAGAGTAGTTCTGCCCTGAGTGACTTCCCCATCTCAGACAGGCCAAAATTGGTTAGGGCATTTCATGCTCTATGCTGCCATGTGCCGTGGCGGCTCAGCTGACCATCTCAGCTGGGCTGCATGGTACAACAGGGCCTGCAGTTGGGGGGCTGTCTTGGTGAAGACCCGGATAGGCCCCCCATAGCTACTAGGGGCCTTCTGGGTGAACACCCAGGTGGATCCCATAGCTGCTGTGGGCAGGCTGGTTTAACACCTAGTTAGCATCTCTTACATCAAAGTAGAAAATAACTGAAAGTGTTTATTTATATATCAATGTGTGTCACGTATATTGCACAAGTTAAGTGATTCATTTTGTTGTCGATGTACATTGCAAGTAAAAGCAGATTGAGAGCTATCTGCATGTGAATGTGTCAGCAAAATGGTTAGCTCACAGAGCCAAACATTTTGCAGAGACAACAGCTAAGTGAGCTAACTGGGTATCCAACAGGTCGTCTACCCTGCAGTAGACAACCTGTTGGATACCCAGTCAGACCACTGTAGCCAGTAGTCCCGCTGAGAACATCAGCTGAGCTACCCTGGTCGCATAGAGCATGCAATGCTCTACGCAACCCCTTATGCAGTCTGAGACGGGGTAGTCACTCAGGGCAGTGCCTCTCTGGCTCATGGTCACACAGATAAATACATTTCAGGGAACAGTCCTCAAAGTCTTTGAGTCACTGCCCTCCCCAACAGCAAACGAGCAGAGTGTCACAGTAACACAGCTCAGCAGTGCTCCTGTGGTTGTTGGTTTAATGCAGTCAGTAGTCTCCCTTGCTGTAGTAATGCACAGCAGGCCCTTGAAGGCAGTGAACTCCAAATAGTCTACTGCCTACAAGGGCCTGCTGCAGCTGTGCCAGACTCTCACAAAGTAATGAATCAGAAGCATTTGTGTCTGGCACAACTGCAGCAGGCCCTTGCAGGCAGTAGACTCTTTGGAATCTACTGCCAACAAGGACTTGATGTACTATAGCAAGGTAGACTACTGGCTGCAATAAACCAACAACCACCACATCGCTGCTGAGAACATCAGCTGATCTGCGTTACTGAAACGACCTGCTCGTTTGCTGCTGAGGAGGGGACTTTTAGATCTAAGTGACCGTCAGCCAGGCTGACACGGCCCTGAGTGACTTCCCTGCCTCAGACGGCCCATGTGCCATGTCAGCTCAGAAGTCATAATGTCAGATGTTCTCAGCAGCGCTATTGGGTACATCAGATTGGCTGAAGGACCCTGAATGAACTGGGCAATTTCTAAGTGTAAGTTCGCCTTGCTCAAATTGTGACTAACTGATTACTGCTCAATCCGGGCTACTGGGGTGAGCTTTTGTGCCAAGTCACTGACACTTTTGAGAGTAGACAAATCTGTCTACTCTCAAAAGTGTCAGTGACTAACATTAATATTAACTAACATTTCGTCAAAGCTGGCACCTGCAGAGAACACCAGTTGAACTTGCATGAGCTGTGGAATGTCTGTGATGGCAAAGTCATTCAGGGCTGTGCCACTCTGGCTCATGGTCACAAATATATGTCCTTTTCAGGTATGGGTGACCATGAGCCAGAGTGGCACGGCCCTGAGTTAATAGCCTGTCTCAGACGGTCCATGTATCATGCCAGTTTCGATGATACGGTAGTTTGGCTATATGTGTAATGAAAGTTCCACCATGGCTCAATGCCTCCCATACTCAATGGGGTTGCACATAGACACATCGTACTAGTCAACTTCTTCTACCAGTTCGCTGCCAAAGTTAAATGTTGGCTACTAGGGTGTGCTGCGGTTGCAGCATGCTGAGAAAATCGTAGTTTCAAGCGTTCACACATTTTGCCAATATGTAGTACTACAAAGCCATGCTGAGAACATCACCTGGACTGACATGGCACATGGGCCGTCTGAGGCAGGGTAGTCACTCAGGGCCGTGTCAGCCTGGCTGACGGTCACTTAGATCTAAAAGTCCCCAGCTCAGATGCAAACGAGCAGGTCGTTTCAGTAACGCAGATCAGCTGATGTTCTCAACAGTGATGTGGTGGTCGTTGGTTTAATGCAGCCAGTAGTCTCCCATGCTGTAGTAGTGCCCAGCACGCCTGGGTAGGCAGTAGATTCCAAAGTGTCTACTGCCTGCAAGGGCCTGCTGCAGTTGTGCCAGACGTCTGATTAATGACTTCATGAGAGTCTGGCACAACTGCTGCTGCAGACCCTTGTAGGCAGAAGACTCTTCTGAGACTCTTTAGATTCTACTGCCTAAAATGACCTGCTGTGCACCACAACAGCAGACCACCAGTGGACTGCTGAGCTGAGTTGCTGTGCCAGTCTGCTTGTTTGCTGTTGGGGAGGGGAGTGACACACAGACTTTGAGGAAGTAGACTCTTCTGAGACTCTTTAGATTCTACTGCCTAAAATGACCTGCTGTGCACCACAACAGCAGGCCACCAGTGTCACCAGAGCATTGCTGAGCTCAGTTGCTGTGCCAGCCTGCCCGTTGCTGTTGGGGAGGGGAGTGACTCAAAGACTTTGAGGACTGTTCCCTGAATGGATTTATCTGTGTGACCATGAGTCAGAGTAGTTCTGCCCTGAGTGACTTCCCCATCTCAGACAGGCCAAAATTGGTTAGGGCATTTCATGCTCTATGCTGCCATGTGCCGTGGCGGCTCAGCTGACCATCTCAGCTGGGCTGCATGGTACAACAGGGCCTGCAGTTGGGGGGCTGTCTTGGTGAAGACCCGGATAGGCCCCCCATAGCTACTAGGGGCCTTCTGGGTGAACACCCAGGTGGATCCCATAGCTGCTGTGGGCAGGCTGGTTTAACACCTAGTTAGCATCTCTTACATCAAAGTAGAAAATAACTGAAAGTGTTTATTTATATATCAATGTGTGTCACGTATATTGCACAAGTTAAGTGATTCATTTTGTTGTCGATGTACATTGCAAGTAAAAGCAGATTGAGAGCTATCTGCATGTGAATGTGTCAGCAAAATGGTTAGCTCACAGAGCCAAACATTTTGCAGAGACAACAGCTAAGTGAGCTAACTGGGTATCCAACAGGTCGTCTACCCTGCAGTAGACAACCTGTTGGATACCCAGTCAGACCACTGTAGCCAGTAGTCCCGCTGAGAACATCAGCTGAGCTACCCTGGTCGCATAGAGCATGCAATGCTCTACGCAACCCCTTATGCAGTCTGAGACGGGGTAGTCACTCAGGGCAGTGCCTCTCTGGCTCATGGTCACACAGATAAATACATTTCAGGGAACAGTCCTCAAAGTCTTTGAGTCACTGCCCTCCCCAACAGCAAACGAGCAGAGTGTCACAGTAACACAGCTCAGCAGTGCTCCTGTGGTTGTTGGTTTAATGCAGTCAGTAGTCTCCCTTGCTGTAGTAATGCACAGCAGGCCCTTGAAGGCAGTGAACTCCAAATAGTCTACTGCCTACAAGGGCCTGCTGCAGCTGTGCCAGACTCTCACAAAGTAATGAATCAGAAGCATTTGTGTCTGGCACAACTGCAGCAGGCCCTTGCAGGCAGTAGACTCTTTGGAATCTACTGCCAACAAGGACTTGATGTACTATAGCAAGGTAGACTACTGGCTGCAATAAACCAACAACCACCACATCGCTGCTGAGAACATCAGCTGATCTGCGTTACTGAAACGACCTGCTCGTTTGCTGCTGAGGAGGGGACTTTTAGATCTAAGTGACCGTCAGCCAGGCTGACACGGCCCTGAGTGACTTCCCTGCCTCAGACGGCCCATGTGCCATGTCAGCTCAGAAGTCATAATGTCAGATGTTCTCAGCAGCGCTATTGGGTACATCAGATTGGCTGAAGGACCCTGAATGAACTGGGCAATTTCTAAGTGTAAGTTCGCCTTGCTCAAATTGTGACTAACTGATTACTGCTCAATCCGGGCTACTGGGGTGAGCTTTTGTGCCAAGTCACTGACACTTTTGAGAGTAGACAAATCTGTCTACTCTCAAAAGTGTCAGTGACTAACATTAACATTAACTAACATTTCGTCAAAGCTGGCACCTGCAGAGAACACCAGTTGAACTTGCATGAGCTGTGGAATGTCTGTGATGGCAAAGTCATTCAGGGCTGTGCCACTCTGGCTCATGGTCACAAATATATGTCCTTTTCAGGTATGGGTGACCATGAGCCAGAGTGGCACGGCCCTGAGTTAATAGCCTGTCTCAGACGGTCCATGTATCATGCCAGTTTCGATGATACGGTAGTTTGGCTATATGTGTAATGAAAGTTCCACCATGGCTCAATGCCTCCCATACTCAATGGGGTTGCACATAGACACATCGTACTAGTCTACCTTCTTCTACCAGTTCGCTGCCAAAGTTAAATGTTGGCTACTAGGGTGTGCTGCGGTTGCAGCATGCTGAGAAAATCGTAGTTTCAAGCGTTCACACATTTTGCCAATATGTAGTACTACAAAGCCATGCTGAGAACATCACCTGGACTGACATGGCACATGGGCCGTCTGAGGCAGGGTAGTCACTCAGGGCCGTGTCAGCCTGGCTGACGGTCACTTAGATCTAAAAGTCCCCAGCTCAGATGCAAACGAGCAGGTCGTTTCAGTAACGCAGATCAGCTGATGTTCTCAACAGTGATGTGGTGGTCGTTGGTTTAATGCAGCCAGTAGTCTCCCATGCTGTAGTAGTGCCCAGCACGCCTGGGTAGGCAGTAGATTCCAAAGTGTCTACTGCCTGCAAGGGCCTGCTGCAGTTGTGCCAGACGTCTGATTAATGACTTCATGAGAGTCTGGCACAACTGCTGCTGCAGACCCTTGTAGGCAGAAGACTCTTCTGAGACTCTTTAGATTCTACTGCCTAAAATGACCTGCTGTGCACCACAACAGCAGACCACCAGTGGACTGCTGAGCTGAGTTGCTGTGCCAGTCTGCTTGTTTGCTGTTGGGGAGGGGAGTGACACACAGACTTTGAGGAAGTAGACTCTTCTGAGACTCTTTAGATTCTACTGCCTAAAATGACCTGCTGTGCACCACAACAGCAGGCCACCAGTGTCACCAGAGCATTGCTGAGCTCAGTTGCTGTGCCAGCCTGCCCGTTGCTGTTGGGGAGGGGAGTGACTCAAAGACTTTGAGGACTGTTCCCTGAATGGATTTATCTGTGTGACCATGAGTCAGAGTAGTTCTGCCCTGAGTGACTTCCCCATCTCAGACAGGCCAAAATTGGTTAGGGCATTTCATGCTCTATGCTGCCATGTGCCGTGGCGGCTCAGCTGACCATCTCAGCTGGGCTGCATGGTACAACAGGGCCTGCAGTTGGGGGGCTGTCTTGGTGAAGACCCGGATAGGCCCCCCATAGCTACTAGGGGCCTTCTGGGTGAACACCCAGGTGGATCCCATAGCTGCTGTGGGCAGGCTGGTTGAACACCTAGGTAACATCTCTTACATCAAAGTAGAAAATAACTGAAAGTGTTTATTTATATATCAATGTGTGTCACGTATATTGCACAAGTTAAGTGATTCATTTTGTTGTACAATGTACACTGCAAGTAAAAGCAGATTGAGATCTATCTGCATGTGAATGTGTCAGCAAAATGGTTAGCTCACAGAGCCAAACATTTTGCAGACACAACAGCTAAGTGAGCTAACTGGGTATCCAACAGGTCGTCTACCCTGCAGTAGACAACCTGTTGGATACCCAGTCAGGCCACTGTAGCCAGTAGTCCCGCTGAGAACATCAGCTGAGCTACCCTGGTCGCATAGAGCATGCAATGCTCTACGCAACCCCTTATGCAGTCTGAGACGGGGTAGTCACTCAGGGCAGTGCCTCTCTGGCTCATGGTCACACAGATAAATACATTTCAGGGAACAGTCCTCAAAGTCTTTGAGTCACTGCCCTCCCCAACAGCAAACGAGCAGAGTGTCACAGTAACACAGCTCAGCAGTGCTCCTGTGGTTGTTGGTTTAATGCAGTCAGTAGTCTCCCTTGCTGTAGTAATGCACAGCAGGCCCTTGAAGGCAGTGAACTCCAAATAGTCTACTGCCTACAAGGGCCTGCTGCAGCTGTGCCAGACTCTCACAAAGTAATGAATCAGAAGCATTTGTGTCTGGCACAACTGCAGCAGGCCCTTGCAGGCAGTAGACTCTTTGGAATCTACTGCCAACAAGGACTTGATGTACTATAGCAAGGTAGACTACTGGCTGCAATAAACCAACAACCACCACATCGCTGCTGAGAACATCAGCTGATCTGCGTTACTGAAACGACCTGCTCGTTTGCTGCTGAGGAGGGGACTTTTAGATCTAAGTGACCGTCAGCCAGGCTGACACGGCCCTGAGTGACTTCCCTGCCTCAGACGGCCCATGTGCCATGTCAGCTCAGAAGTCATAATGTCAGATGTTCTCAGCAGCGCTATTGGGTACATCAGATTGGCTGAAGGACCCTGAATGAACTGGGCAATTTCTAAGTGTAAGTTCGCCTTGCTCAAATTGTGACTAACTGATTACTGCTCAATCCGGGCTACTGGGGTGAGCTTTTGTGCCAAGTCACTGACACTTTTGAGAGTAGACAAATCTGTCTACTCTCAAAAGTGTCAGTGACTAACATTAACATTAACTAACATTTCGTCAAAGCTGGCACCTGCAGAGAACACCAGTTGAACTTGCATGAGCTGTGGAATGTCTGTGATGGCAAAGTCATTCAGGGCTGTGCCACTCTGGCTCATGGTCACAAATATATGTCCTTTTCAGGTATGGGTGACCATGAGCCAGAGTGGCACGGCCCTGAGTTAATAGCCTGTCTCAGACGGTCCATGCATCATGCCAGTTTCGATGATACGATAGTTTGGCTATATGTGTAATGAAAGTTCCACCATGGCTCAATGCCTCCCATACTCAATGGGGTTGCACATAGACACATCGTACTAGTCTACCTTCTTCTACCAGTTCGCTGCCAAAGTTAAATGTTGGCTACTAGGGTGTGCTGCGGTTGCAGCGTGCTGAGAAAATCGTAGTTTCAAGCATTCACACATTTTGCCAATATTTAGTACTACAAAGCCATGCTGAGAACATCACCTGGCCTGACATGGCACATGGGCCGTCTGAGGCAGGGTAGTCACTCAGGGCCGTGTCAGCCTGGCTGACGGTCACTTAGATCTAAAAGTCCCCAGCTCAGATGCAAACGAGCAGGTCGTTTCAGTAACGCAGATCAGCTGATGTTCTCAACAGTGATGTGGTGGTCGTTGGTTTAATGCAGCCAGTAGTCTCCCATGCTGTAGTAGTGCCCAGCACGCCTGGGTAGGCAGTAGATTCCAAAGTGTCTACTGCCTGCAAGGGCCTGCTGCAGTTGTGCCAGACGTCTGATTAATGACTTCATGAGAGTCTGGCACAACTGCTGCTGCAGACCCTTGTAGGCAGAAGACTCTTCTGAGACTCTTTAGATTCTACTGCCTAAAATGACCTGCTGTGCACCACAACAGCAGACCACCAGTGGACTGCTGAGCTGAGTTGCTGTGCCAGTCTGCTTGTTTGCTGTTGGGGAGGGGAGTGACACACAGACTTTGAGGAAGTAGACTCTTCTGAGACTCTTTAGATTCTACTGCCTAAAATGACCTGCTGTGCACCACAACAGCAGGCCACCAGTGTCACCAGAGCATTGCTGAGCTCAGTTGCTGTGCCAGCCTGCCCGTTGCTGTTGGGGAGGGGAGTGACTCAAAGACTTTGAGGACTGTTCCCTGAATGGATTTATCTGTGTGACCATGAGTCAGAGTAGTTCTGCCCTGAGTGACTTCCCCATCTCAGACAGGCCAAAATTGGTTAGGGCATTTCATGCTCTATGCTGCCATGTGCCGTGGCGGCTCAGCTGACCATCTCAGCTGGGCTGCATGGTACAACAGGGCCTGCAGTTGGGGGGCTGTCTTGGTGAAGACCCGGATAGGCCCCCCATAGCTACTAGGGGCCTTCTGGGTGAACACCCAGGTGGATCCCATAGCTGCTGTGGGCAGGCTGGTTGAACACCTAGGTAACATCTCTTACATCAAAGTAGAAAATAACTGAAAGTGTTTATTTATATATCAATGTGTGTCACGTATATTGCACAAGTTAAGTGATTCATTTTGTTGTACAATGTACACTGCAAGTAAAAGCAGATTGAGATCTATCTGCATGTGAATGTGTCAGCAAAATGGTTAGCTCACAGAGCCAAACATTTTGCAGACACAACAGCTAAGTGAGCTAACTGGGTATCCAACAGGTCGTCTACCCTGCAGTAGACAACCTGTTGGATACCCAGTCAGGCCACTGTAGCCAGTAGTCCCGCTGAGAACATCAGCTGAGCTACCCTGGTCGCATAGAGCATGCAATGCTCTACGCAACCCCTTATGCAGTCTGAGACGGGGTAGTCACTCAGGGCAGTGCCTCTCTGGCTCATGGTCACACAGATAAATACATTTCAGGGAACAGTCCTCAAAGTCTTTGAGTCACTGCCCTCCCCAACAGCAAACGAGCAGAGTGTCACAGTAACACAGCTCAGCAGTGCTCCTGTGGTTGTTGGTTTAATGCAGTCAGTAGTCTCCCTTGCTGTAGTAATGCACAGCAGGCCCTTGAAGGCAGTGAACTCCAAATAGTCTACTGCCTACAAGGGCCTGCTGCAGCTGTGCCAGACTCTCACAAAGTAATGAATCAGAAGCATTTGTGTCTGGCACAACTGCAGCAGGCCCTTGCAGGCAGTAGACTCTTTGGAATCTACTGCCAACAAGGACTTGATGTACTATAGCAAGGTAGACTACTGGCTGCAATAAACCAACAACCACCACATCGCTGCTGAGAACATCAGCTGATCTGCGTTACTGAAACGACCTGCTCGTTTGCTGCTGAGGAGGGGACTTTTAGATCTAAGTGACCGTCAGCCAGGCTGACACGGCCCTGAGTGACTTCCCTGCCTCAGACGGCCCATGTGCCATGTCAGCTCAGAAGTCATAATGTCAGATGTTCTCAGCAGCGCTATTGGGTACATCAGATTGGCTGAAGGACCCTGAATGAACTGGGCAATTTCTAAGTGTAAGTTCGCCTTGCTCAAATTGTGACTAACTGATTACTGCTCAATCCGGGCTACTGGGGTGAGCTTTTGTGCCAAGTCACTGACACTTTTGAGAGTAGACAAATCTGTCTACTCTCAAAAGTGTCAGTGGCTAACATTAACATTTACTAACATTTCATCAAAGCTGGCACCTGCAGGGAACACCAGTTGAACTTGCATGAGCTGTGGAATGTCTGTGATGGCAAAGTCATTCAGGGCTGTGCCACTCTGGCTCATGGTCACAAATATATGTCCTTTTCAGGTATGGGTGACCATGAGCCAGAGTGGCACGGCCCTGAGTTAATAGCCTGTCTCAGACGGTCCATGTATCATGCCAGTTTCGATGATACGGTAGTTTGGCTATATGTGTAATGAAAGTTCCACTATGGCTCAATGCCTCCCATACTCAATGGGGTTGCACATAGACACATCGTACTAGTCTACCTTCTTCTACCAGTTCGCTGCCAAAGTTAAATGTTGGCTACTAGGGTGTGCTGCGGTTGCAGCATGCTGAGAAAATCGTAGTTTCAAGCGTTCACACATTTTGCCAATATTTAGTACTACAAAGCCATGCTGAGAACATCACCTGGACTGACATGGCACATGGGCCGTCTGAGGCAGGCTAGTAACTCAGGGCCGTGTCAGCCTGGCTGACGGTCACTTAGATCTAAAAGTCCCCAGCTCAGATGCAAACGAGCAGGTCGTTTCAGTAACGCAGATCAGCTGATGTTCTCAACAGTGATGTGGTGGTCGTTGGTTTAATGCAGCCAGTAGTCTCCCATGCTGTAGTAGTGCCCAGCACGCCTGGGTAGGCAGTAGATTCCAAAGTGTCTACTGCCTGCAAGGGCCTGCTGCAGTTGTGCCAGACGTCTGATTAATGACTTCATGAGAGTCTGGCACAACTGCTGCTGCAGACCCTTGTAGGCAGAAGACTCTTCTGAGACTCTTTAGATTCTACTGCCTAAAATGACCTGCTGTGCACCACAACAGTAGACCACCAGTGGACTGCTGAGCTGAGTTGCTGTGCCAGTCTGCTTGTTTGCTGTTGGGGAGGGGAGTGACACACAGACTTTGAGGAAGTAGACTCTTCTGAGACTCTTTAGATTCTACTGCCTAAAATGACCTGCTGTGCACCACAACAGCAGGCCACCAGTGTCACCAGAGCATTGCTGAGCTCAGTTGCTGTGCCAGCCTGCCCGTTGCTGTTGGGGAGGGGAGTGACTCAAAGACTTTGAGGACTGTTCCCTGAATGGATTTATCTGTGTGACCATGAGTCAGAGTAGTTCTGCCCTGAGTGACTTCCCCATCTCAGACAGGCCAAAATTGGTTAGGGCATTTCATGCTCTATGCTGCCATGTGCCGTGGCGGCTCAGCTGACCATCTCAGCTGGGCTGCATGGTACAACAGGGCCTGCAGTTGGGGGGCTGTCTTGGTGAAGACTCGGATAGGCCCCCCATAGCTACTAGGGGCCTTCTGGATGAACACCCAGGTGGATCCCATAGCTGCTGTGGGCAGGCTGGTTGAACACCTAGGTAACATCTCTTACATCAAAGTAGAAAATAACTGAAAGTGTTCATTTATATATCAATGTGTGTCACGTATATTGCACAAGTTAAGTGATTCATTTTGTTGTACAATGTACATTGCAAGTAAAAGCAGATTGAGCTCTATCTGCATGTGAATGTGTCAGCAAAATGATTCGCTCACAGAGCCAAACATTTTGCAGACACAACAGCTAAGTGAGCTAACTGGGTATCCAACAGGTCGTCTACCCTGCAGTAGACAACCTGTTGGATACCCAGTCAGGCCACTGTAGCCAGTAGTCCCGCTGAGAACATCAGCTGAGCTACCCTGGTCGCATAGAGCATGCAATGCTCTACGCAACCCCTTATGCAGTCTGAGACGGGGTAGTCACTCAGGGCAGTGCCTCTCTGGCTCATGGTCACACAGATAAATACATTTCAGGGAACAGTCCTCAAAGTCTTTGAGTCACTGCCCTCCCCAACAGCAAACGAGCAGAGTGTCACAGTAACACAGCTCAGCAGTGCTCCTGTGGTTGTTGGTTTAATGCAGTCAGTAGTCTCCCTTGCTGTAGTAATGCACAGCAGGCCCTTGAAGGCAGTGAACTCCAAATAGTCTACTGCCTACAAGGGCCTGCTGCAGCTGTGCCAGACTCTCACAAAGTAATGAATCAGAAGCATTTGTGTCTGGCACAACTGCAGCAGGCCCTTGCAGGCAGTAGACTCTTTGGAATCTACTGCCAACAAGGACTTGATGTACTATAGCAAGGTAGACTACTGGCTGCAATAAACCAACAACCACCACACCGCTGCTGAGAACATCAGCTGATCTGCGTTACTGAAACGACCTGCTCGTTTGCTGCTGAGGAGGGGACTTTTAGATCTAAGTGACCGTCAGCCAGGCTGACACGGCCCTGAGTGACTTCCCTGCCTCAGACGGCCCATGTGCCATGTCAGCTCAGAAGTCATAATGTCAGATGTTCTCAGCAGCGCTATTGGGTACATCAGATTGGCTTAAGGACCCTGAATGGACTGGGCAATTTCTAAGTGCAAGTTCGCCTTGCTCAAATTGTGACTAACTGATTACTGCTCAATCCAGGCTACTGGGGGTGAGCTTTTGTGCCAAGTCACTGACACTTTTGAGAGTAGACAAATCTGTCTACTCTCAAAAGTGTCAGTGACTAACATTAACATTAACTAACATTTCGTCAAAGCTGGCACCTGCAGAGCACACCAGTTGAACTTGCATGAGCTGTGGAATGTCTGTGATGGCAAAGTCATTCAGGGCTGTGCCACTCTGGCTCATGGTCACAAATATATGTCCTTTTCAGGTATGGGTGACCATGAGCCAGAGGTGGATCCCATAGCTGCTGTGGGCAGGCTGGTTGAACACCTAGGTAACATCTCTTACATCAAAGTAGAAAATAACTGAAAGTGTTTATTTATATATCAATGTGTGTCACGTATACTGCACAAGTTAAGTGATTCATTTTGTTGTACAATGTACATTGCAAGTAAAAGCAGATTGAGATCTATCTGCATGTGAATGTGTCAGCAAAATGGTTAGCTCACAGAGCCAAACATTTTGCAGACACAACAGCTAAGTGAGCTAACTGGGTATCCAACAGGTCGTCTACCCTGCAGTAGACAACCTGTTGGATACCCAGTCAGGCCACTGTAGCCAGTAGTCCCGCTGAGAACATCAGCTGAGCTACCCTGGTCGCATAGAGCATGCAATGCTCTACGCAACCCCTTATGCAGTCTGAGACGGGGTAGTCACTCAGGGCAGTGCCTCTCTGGCTCATGGTCACACAGATAAATACATTTCAGGGAACAGTCCTCAAAGTCTTTGAGTCACTGCCCTCCCCAACAGCAAACGAGCAGAGTGTCACAGTAACACAGCTCAGCAGTGCTCCTGTGGTTGTTGGTTTAATGCAGTCAGTAGTCTCCCTTGCTGTAGTAATGCACAGCAGGCCCTTGAAGGCAGTGAACTCCAAATAGTCTACTGCCTACAAGGGCCTGCTGCAGCTGTGCCAGACTCTCACAAAGTAATGAATCAGAAGCATTTGTGTCTGGCACAACTGCAGCAGGCCCTTGCAGGCAGTAGACTCTTTGGAATCTACTGCCAACAAGGACTTGATGTACTATAGCAAGGTAGATCTAAGTGACCGTCAGCCAGGCTGACACGGCCCTGAGTGACTTCCCTGCCTCAGACGGCCCATGTGCCATGTCAGCTCAGAAGTCATAATGTCAGATGTTCTCAGCAGCGCTATTGGGTACATCAGATTGGCTTAAGGACCCTGAATGGACTGGGCAATTTCTAAGTGCAAGTTCGCCTTGCTCAAATTGTGACTAACTGATTACTGCTCAATCCAGGCTACTGGGGGTGAGCTTTTGTGCCAAGTCACTGACACTTTTGAGAGTAGACAAATCTGTCTACTCTCAAAAGTGTCAGTGACTAACATTAACTAAAATTTCGTCATAGCTGGCACCTGCAAAGAACACCATTTGAACTTGCATGATCTGTGGAATGTCTGTGATGGCAAGGTCATTCAGGGCTGTGCCACTCTGGCTCGTGGTCACAAATATATGTCCTTTTCAGGTATGGGTGACCATGAGCCAGAGTGGCACGGCCCTGAGTTAATAGCCTGTCTCAGACGGTCCATGTATCATGCCAGTTTCGATGATACGGTAGTTTGGCTATATGTGTAATGAAAGTTCCACTATGGCTCAATGCCTCCCATACTCAATGGGGTTGCACATAGATACATCGTACTAGTCTACCTTCTTCTACCAGTTCACTGCCAAAGTTAAATGTTGGCTACTAGGGTGTGCTGCGGTTGCAGCATGCTGAGAAAATCGTAGTTTCAAGCGTTCACACATTTTGCCAATATGTAGTACTACAAAGCCATGCTGAGAACATCACCTGGACTGACATGGCACATGGGCCGTCTGAGGCAGGCTAGTGACTCAGGGCCGTGTCAGCCTGGCTGACGGTCACTTAGATCTAAAAGTCCCCAGCTCAGATGCAAACGAGCAGGTCGTTTCAGTAACGCAGATCAGCTGATGTTCTCAACAGTGATGTGGTGGTCGTTGGTTTAATGCAGCCAGTAGTCTCCCATGCTGTAGTAGTGCCCAGCACGCCTGGGTAGGCAGTAGATTCCAAAGTGTCTACTGCCTGCAAGGGCCTGCTGCAGTTGTGCCAGACGGCTGATTAAATGACTTCATGAGAGTCTGGCACAACTGCTGCTGCAGACCCTTGTAGGCAGAAGACTCTTCTGAGACTCTTTAGATTCTACTGCCTAAAATGACCTGCTGTGCACCACAACAGCAGACCACCAGTGGACTGCTGAGCTGAGTTGCTGTGCCAGTCTGCTTGTTTGCTGTTGGGGAGGGGAGTGACACACAGACTTTGAGGAAGTAGACTCTTCTGAGACTCTTTAGATTCTACTGCCTAAAATGACCTGCTGTGCACCACAACAGCAGGCCACCAGTGTCACCAGAGCATTGCTGAGCTCAGTTGCTGTGCCAGCCTGCCCGTTGCTGTTGGGGAGGGGAGTGACTCAAAGACTTTGAGGACTGTTCCCTGAATGGATTTATCTGTGTGACCATGAGTCAGAGTAGTTCTGCCCTGAGTGACTTCCCCATCTCAGACAGGCCAAAATTGGTTAGGGCATTTCATGCTCTATGCTGCCATGTGCCGTGGCGGCTCAGCTGACCATCTCAGCTGGGCTGCATGGTACAACAGGGCCTGCAGTTGGGGGGCTGTCTTGGTGAAGACCCGGATAGGCCCCCCATAGCTACTAGGGGCCTTCTGGGTGAACACCCAGGTGGATCCCATAGCTGCTGTGGGCAGGCTGGTTTAACACCTAGTTAGCATCTCTTACATCAAAGTAGAAAATAACTGAAAGTGTTTATTTATATATCAATATGTGTCACGTATATTGCACAAGTTAAGTGATTCATTTTGTTGTCGATGTACATTGCAAGTAAAAGCAGATTGAGAGCTATCTGCATGTGAATGTGTCAGCAAAATGGTTAGCTCACAGAGCCAAACATTTTGCAGACACAACAGCTAAGTGAGCTAGCTGGGTATCCAACAGGTCGTCTACCCTGCAGTAGACAACCTGTTGGATACCCAGTCAGGCCACTGTAGCCAGTAGTCCCGCTGAGAACATCAGCTGAGCTACCCTGGTCGCATAGAGCATGCAATGCTCTACGCAACCCCTTATGCAGTCTGAGACGGGGTAGTCACTCAGGGCAGTGCCTCTCTGGCTCATGGTCACACAGATAAATACATTTCAGGGAACAGTCCTCAAAGTCTTTGAGTCACTGCCCTCCCCAACAGCAAACGAGCAGAGTGTCACAGTAACACAGCTCAGCAGTGCTCCTGTGGTTGTTGGTTTAATGCAGTCAGTAGTCTCCCTTGCTGTAGTAATGCACAGCAGGCCCTTGAAGGCAGTGAACTCCAAATAGTCTACTGCCTACAAGGGCCTGCTGCAGCTGTGCCAGACTCTCACAAAGTAATGAATCAGAAGCATTTGTGTCTGGCACAACTGCAGCAGGCAGTAGACTCTTTGGAATCTACTGCCAACAAGGACTTGATGTACTATAGCAAGGTAGACTACTGGCTGCAATAAACCAACAACCACCACATCGCTGCTGAGAACATCAGCTGATCTGCGTTACTGAAACGACTGCTCGTTTGCTGCTGAGGAGGGGACTTTTAGATCTAAGTGACCGTCAGCCAGGCTGACACGGCCCTGAGTGACTTCCCTGCCTCAGACGGCCCATGTGCCATGTCAGCTCAGAAGTCATAATGTTCTCAGCAGCGCTATTGGGTACATCAGATTGGCTTAGGGACCCTGAATGGACTGGGCACTTGCCAAGTGCAAGTTTGTCTCGCCTGTATTGTGACTAACTGATCACTGCTCAATCCAGGCTACTGGGGGTGAGCTTTTGTGCCAAGTCACTGACACTTTTGAGAGTAGACAAATCTGTCTACTCTCAAAAGTGTCAGTGACTAACATTAACATTACCTAACATTTCGTCAAAGCTGGCACCTGCAGAGAACACCAGTTGAACTTGCATGGGCTGTGGAATGTCTGTGATGGCAAAGTCATTCAGGGCTGTGCCACTCTGGCTCATGGTCACAAATATATGTCCTGTGATATATGTAGTACTACAAAGTACTACAAAGCCATGCTGAGAACATCACCTGGACTGACATGGCACATGGGCCGTCTGAGGCAGGGTAGTCACTCAGGGCCGTGTCAGCCTGGCTGACGGTCACTTAGATCTAAAAGTCCCCAGCTCAGATGCAAACGAGCAGGTCGTTTCAGTAACGCAGATCAGCTGATGTTCTCAACAGTGATGTGGTGGTCGTTGGTTTAATGCAGCCAGTAGTCTCCCATGCTGTAGTAGTGCCCAGCACGCCTGGGTAGGCAGTAGATTCCAAAGTGTCTACTGCCTGCAAGGGCCTGCTGCAGTTGTGCCAGACGTCTGATTAATGACTTCATGAGAGTCTGGCACAACTGCTGCTGCAGACCCTTGTAGGCAGAAGACTCTTCTGAGACTCTTTAGATTCTACTGCCTAAAATGACCTGCTGTGCACCACAACAGCAGACCACCAGTGGACTGCTGAGCTGAGTTGCTGTGCCAGTCTGCTTGTTTGCTGTTGGGGAGGGGAGTGACACACAGACTTTGAGGAAGTAGACTCTTCTGAGACTCTTTAGATTCTACTGCCTAAAATGACCTGCTGTGCACCACAACAGCAGGCCACCAGTGTCACCAGAGCATTGCTGAGCTCAGTTGCTGTGCCAGCCTGCCCGTTGCTGTTGGGGAGGGGAGTGACTCAAAGACTTTGAGGACTGTTCCCTGAATGGATTTATCTGTGTGACCATTAGTCAGAGTAGTTCTGCCCTGAGTGACTTCCCCATCTCAGACAGGCCAAAATTGGTTAGGGCATTTCATGCTCTATGCTGCCATGTGCCGTGGCGGCTCAGCTGACCATCTCAGCTGGGCTGCATGGTACAACAGGGCCTGCAGTTGGGGGGCTGTCTTGGTGAAGACTCGGATAGGCCCCCCATAGCTACTAGGGGCCTTCTGGATGAACACCCAGGTGGATCCCATAGCTGCTGTGGGCAGGCTGGTTGAACACCTAGGTAACAACTCTTACATCAAAGTAGAAAATAACTGAAAGTGTTTATTTATATATCAATGTGTGTCACGTATATTGCACAAGTTAAGTGATTCATTTTGTTGTACAATGTACATTGCAAGTAAAAGCAGATTGAGCTCTATCTGCATGTGAATGTGTCAGCAAAATGATTAGCTCACAGAGCCAAACATTTTGCAGACACAACAGCTAAGTGAGCTAACTGGGTATCCAACAGGTCGTCTACCCTGCAGTAGACAACCTGTTGGATACCCAGTCAGGCCACTGTAGCCAGTAGTCCCGCTGAGAACATCAGCTGAGCTACCCTGGTCGCATAGAGCATGCAATGCTCTACGCAACCCCTTATGCAGTCTGAGACGGGGTAGTCACTCAGGGCAGTGCCTCTCTGGCTCATGGTCACACAGATAAATACATTTCAGGGAACAGTCTCAAAGTCTTTGAGTCACTGCCCTCCCCAACAGCAAACGAGCAGAGTGTCACAGTAACACAGCTCAGCAGTGCTCCTGTGGTTGTTGGTTTAATGCAGTCAGTAGTCTCCCTTGCTGTAGTAATGCACAGCAGGCCCTTGAAGGCAGTGAACTCCAAATAGTCTACTGCCTACAAGGGCCTGCTGCAGCTGTGCCAGACTCTCACAAAGTAATGAATCAGAAGCATTTGTGTCTGGCACAACTGCAGCAGGCCCTTGCAGGCAGTAGACTCTTTGGAATCTACTGCCAACAAGGACTTGATGTACTATAGCAAGGTAGACTACTGGCTGCAATAAACCAACAACCACCACATCGCTGCTGAGAACATCAGCTGATCTGCGTTACTGAAACGACCTGCTCGTTTGCTGCTGAGGAGGGGACTTTTAGATCTAAGTGACCGTCAGCCAGGCTGACACGGCCCTGAGTGACTTCCCTGCCTCAGACAGGCCAAAATTGTTTAGGGCATTTCATGCTCTATGCTGCCATGTGCCGTGGGGGCTCAGCTGACCATCTCAGCTGGGCTGCATGGTACAACAGGGCCTGCAGTTGGGGGGCTGTCTTGGTGAAGACCCGGATAGGCCCCCCATAGCTACTAGGGGCCTTCTGGGTGAACACCCAGGTGGGTCCCATAGCTGCTGTGGGCAGGCTGGTTGAACACCTAGGTAACATCTCTTACATCAAAGTAGAAAATAACTGAAAGTGTTTATTTATATATCAATGTGTGTCACGTAAATTGCACAAGTTAAGTGATTCTTTTGTTGTACAATGTACATTGCAAGTAAAAGCAGATTGAGATCTATCTGCATGTGAATGTGTCAGCAAAATGGTTAGCTCACAGAGCCAAACATTTTGCAGACACAACAGCTAAGTGAGCTAGCTGGGTATCCAACAGGTCGTCTACCCTGCAGTAGACAACCTGTTGGATACCCAGTCAGGCCACTGTAGCCAGTAGTCCCGCTGAGAACATCAGCTGAGCTACCCTGGTCGCATAGAGCATGCAATGCTCTACGCAACCCCTTATGCAGTCTGAGACGGGGTAGTCACTCAGGGCAGTGCCTCTCTGGCTCATGGTCACACAGATAAATACATTTCAGGGAACAGTCCTCAAAGTCTTTGAGTCACTGCCCTCCCCAACAGCAAACGAGCAGAGTGTCACAGTAACACAGCTCAGCAGTGCTCCTGTGGTTGTTGGTTTAATGCAGTCAGTAGTCTCCCTTGCTGTAGTAATGCACAGCAGGCCCTTGAAGGCAGTGAACTCCAAATAGTCTACTGCCTACAAGGGCCTGCTGCAGCTGTGCCAGACTCTCACAAAGTAATGAATCAGAAGCATTTGTGTCTGGCACAACTGCAGCAGGCCCTTGCAGGCAGTAGACTCTTTGGAATCTACTGCCAACAAGGACTTGATGTACTATAGCAAGGTAGACTACTGGCTGCAATAAACCAACAACCACCACATCGCTGCTGAGAACATCAGCTGATCTGCGTTACTGAAACGACCTGCTCGTTTGCTGCTGAGGAGGGGACTTTTAGATCTAAGTGACCGTCAGCCAGGCTGACACGGCCCTGAGTGACTTCCCTGCCTCAGACGGCCCATGTGCCATGTCAGCTCAGAAGTCATAATGTCAGATGTTCTCAGCAGCGCTATTGGGTACATCAGATTGGCTTAGGGACCCTGAATGGACTGGGCACTTGCCAAGTGCAAGTTTGTTTCGCCTGTATTGTGACTAACTGATCACTGCTCAATCCAGGCTACTGGGGGTGAGCTTTTGTGCCAAGTCACTGGCACTTCTGACAGTAGACAGGTTGCATTTAATTAACGTTTTCTCATACCTGGCACCTGCAGAGAACACCATCTGAACTTGCATGCCCTGTGGAATGTCTGTGATGGGAACGTCATTCAGGGCTGTGCCACTCTGGCTCATGGTCACAAATATATGTCCTTTTCAGGTATAGCCTGTCTCAGACAGTCCATGTATCATGCCAGTTTAGATGGTACGGGAGCTTGGCTATATGTGTGATGAAAGTTTCTCCCATCCTCAATGGGGTTGCACATAGATACAACGTACTAGTCTACCTTGTTCCAACAGTTCACTGCCAAAGTTTAATTTGGCTGTGGTAGACAACCTGTTGGATACCCAGTATACTGTCATAGCCAAGGTGTCAGTAAAATGTTGGCTCTGTGAGCTGACCATTTTGCTGACACCTCCAAAGAGAGATATGTGTCTATCTCCTTAACAATTCAATGTCATAAGGCAAGATACACCTTTGAAGGCACGGGCTATGTGTTATATTCATTGTTAGCATACAGTCGTATTACCCTACTCCCATGGCTCTGCGGACAACATCATCTGACCTGGCATAGCAAATGGCCTGTCTGAGACGAGGTGGTGACTCAGGGCTGTGCCACTCTGGCTCGTGGTCACATGGACCAAAAAGTCTTTGTGTCTCTCCCCTCCTCAGCAGCAAACGAGCAGATCGTTTCAGTAATGCAGCTCAGCTGTTCTCAGAGCAGTGACGTGGTGGTTGCTGGTCTAATGCAGGTCTATGGTTACACTGTCGTTCGGGGAAATTGGACCAAAAGTAAAATTTTCGCCCCAAACTAATAGGGAATGATCCTCGTGTTCTGTAGATGCTGATTTTGAAATTTTTAGAGCTCTAGCTGTTAAATTGCCCAAGATATGGGCTTTTTAAAAAACAAACAATTTGGTCTATGGTTACACTGTTGTTCGGGAAAATTGGACCAAAAATAAGATTTGCCCCAAACAACCAGAAAATGATCCTCGTGTTCTGTAGATGCTGATTTTGAAATTTTTAGAGCTCTAGCTGTTAAATTGCCCGAGATATGGGCTCTTAAAAAAAACAAACAATTTGGTCTATGGTTACACTGTCGTTCGGGGAAATTGGACCAAAAATTAAATTTGCCCCAAACTAATAGGGAATGATCCTTGTGTCCTGTAGATGCTGATTTTGAAAATTTTAGAGCTCTAGCTGTTAAATTGCCAGAGATATGGGCTTTTTTTAAAAAAAAAAACTACAATTTGGTCTATGGTTACACTGTCGTTTAGATAAATTGGACCAAAAATAAAATGTGCCCCAAACTACCAGAAAATGATCCTCGTGTTCTGTAGATGCTGATTTTGAAATTTTTAGAGCTCTAGCTGTTAAATTGCCCAAGATATGGGCTTTATAAAAAACAAACAATTTGGTCCATGGTTACACTGTCGTTCGGGAAAATTGGACCAAAAATAAACTTGCCCCAAACTACCAGAAAATGACCCTTGTGTCCTGTAGATGCTGATTTTGAAATTTTAGAGCTCTAGCTCTAAAATTGCCCGAGATATGGGCTTTTTAAAAAAACCTACAATTTGGTCCATGGTTACACTGTCGTTCGGTAAAATTGAATCAAAAATAAAATTTGCCCCAAACTTACAGAAAATGACCCTTGTGTCCTGTAGATGCTGATTTTGAAATTTTAGAGCTCTTACTCTAAAAAAAAAAAGCTTTATTAGCCAATTAAGTTTACACTTAAGAGGAATTTGGTCCTTGGTGTGTACATATAACATATAAAAAGACAACAAGAAACAACATACAACAACAACAACAGCAGCTCGGCCAATTATTCAATCAAAAACACACTAAATGAAATGAATTAACTAAATGAATACTGTTGAATAAAGTGAACGTGCAGGGGTCTAACAAAGCCAAGTTAAAAAAGGACCATATCCCTGTGGTTCTCACCCGTCAGCCCAGCCGCGTGAGCAACCATTCGCTGTCCAGAGCTCCCAGAGTGTAGAGCTGCTCCATGGCTATGATCAGAGTCTCCATGGGAGGAGAGTCCATGAAGTCGAATGCCAGCAGGTCATTGATGCCCATCGCCTGAGGAAGCAAGGACGGCGACATCCATTATCATCCTTACATGTTGTCGTTGTTAAATTCATTGACTGTACTTGCTAAGACCGTGGCTCAAACTGTGGTGCTCACCTTCAGGGACAGCATGGTGCTCGCCGGGTTTGTTCTCAGGAACATTGGTGGTCAGCATCTCGTCCCTATAGGCTCTCTCGGTGTAAAGCCCATAACACTCGCCTGGACCCGGCCAAGCAGAGGGCGAGCCAGTTGGGCCTGGGCCTGAAAACAACAGAATGTAAAACACCATCACAACCAAATTGTTTGTTTTTGTAAAAAGCCCATATATTGGTAAATAAAAAAGCTAGAGCTCTAAAATTTAAAAACGCAGAATCTACAGGACACGAGGATTATTTTCTGTAAGTTGGGGGCAAATTGAATTTTTGGTCCAATTTCCTTAAATGACCATGGACCACATCGGTCATTTCTGTAAAAATACTATAACTTGGCAAAGGAAAGAGCATCAGACACAGCATCTAGATTGATTGATGACTGACACACTCTGTGTCACGCTGTGTCTAAATTTGATATATATGTAAATGAATGACAAGGGTTAAATTCTTATTATAATAAATATGTATTAAAGAATCATTATTTACAAAATGTATTTCTAAATATTCCTTATCTACACATCATTCAACGGAAATCAAATCTGAATAGAGGGGCGGTGATATAAGATGACGTCACTATAATGGAAAGGCAATACTTACATTTACTGCAGTGATCACTACATGTTATCTGCTGCCTCTTCCTCACCACATGGCCAAGCAAACTCGACTTGCGAGGAGATGCTGGTGATGGATACTAGTGCCATGTGTGTGTGTATGGATTTCTAGCTTTTTATCTCCTTTCTTGGCCAAGATATGAGCACATTGTCATCAAATAGAGATGTATTTTGTTACCCACAGTTGAAATTAAAATGTAGTGTTAGGCAGAATAAATGACATCGTCTGAATTCAGGAAAGGAGACAGTAGTAGTAGAGAGTAGAACGGGACATTCACATTAACTGGATCAGAAAGGTCAAGGTCATCACAGAGGAATTGCCTCTCATGCAGGAAGATTTGGCATATTGGGAAAGGCGTTTTGTTTGCTCTGGAATTCTCTCTGCTCCTAATCCTTGAGCAGGGAGTTTGGCTCACTGCGTTTGCCACGGTGTTGTGTAAATATTGGGAGAAGCGCACAGCTGAGGTTGTTTTTCCCCTAAGGTCACGGCCCGGTGAGGCGATGATGAGGAGCAGAGCCGCCTTCATGCATCTGGACTTTGTTACAGGAGGCTGGAACGCGCTCCGCCATCATTCCTGCTATCTGCTGAGACGGATGGATGACAGCAGCCCAAAAATCCAGTTTGTCTTCCATCTCTCCTCATGTTCGGGGGGTTTACCTGCCACCTTCCTCTCATTTTCCCTTTTGTTTTTCGAATAAATTCATCTTTACCTGAACGCCTGCCTCTGAAGTGCTGTGTGTTTATGCTAAATCCACACTCGGCGAAAGATCGAAGCGCCTCGACTGCGCTTCAACTTCCAAGTCTTCTTTGCTCGGCTGACACCCCCCCTTTCCCCTTGCCTCACTTTGCAGAGAAAGTTTCCTCTTCCTCTCCCGTGCCTCGTTGATGCCCTGGAAAAGTCAGAGCGAAGTCAGAGCTCTCCGCGTCTCGCCCTCAGGACAGAGAGCACCTAGCCACATGCCTCGTAGGCTCGCCAGGAGCTCAGCGCCTCTGAACTGACTGATTGCCACTCGGAAAAATATAGAAAAAAAACCTCCCACACTGTTGCCTTTCCACCATTTTCCTGCGCAAACACGGAGCACATCAAAGGCGCTCGTCTCCCTTCCCGCCACGCCACGCCTTCATCACTACCTGCACCCCCAACATCATCCCCTCTCTCTCCCTCTCTCTCTCTCTCTCTTTCTCCCGATTGTGAATGTTGCAGATGAAATCAAAGCGTGTCAGAAGCGGTGCGCCGGTCCGTGCGGATAAGAGGGGAAATCAATGCGGCCCTAAGTGGGAGATCAAACTCCGTGTGTGGGTTTGGATTGAGACGCCGCATCTTCATCCCGCCTGTGGTCCATACCGACCAGTGAGGCAGCAGTTTGGTAGTTCTGGGCCTAGTTAGTCACAGTGAGACACTCTAATCAGCTCATTAACTCAAATCACCTGCTGAGGTTTCCTGAGCCTTTCCGTCGTCTCTCAGTCTGGTTCAGTCGGCGACACAATCATGGGGAAGAAGACCACCAGATTCTAATTAATTGAGATGCACCTGTACGTGATTAAATCAGCGGACATCATTTTGTGTGTGATTGTTTTGTCCAATAGAAATCCAATGAAGGAAAGTTTCACGTTACTGTGTGTGTGTCCGGTTTATGAGAGCGATTCTGCTGTAGCTGTGTTTGTTGATGTTATTGGAGATGCGTGCCGAATAAAATGTCCGATATCTATTCACGCTGAGCTGCCTGCCTTAGTTCCTTTGGGCAACCCCTGCCTGCAAAGGTAAAGACAACATCGCTTACCTTGATCAGGCGGCCGAGTTTGCGTGCTCATAAATGGCCGAGGTGCGTTAAGCGTCGGGTGAAGGACACAAACACACCTCCTGTCCCCGTCCTTGTCCCATTGTATCCCTCTTGGCTGTAATTAAAAGAGATGGAAGAAGAGGAAGAGGATGCTGTCCCGCTCCCGGCAAACGACACGACACGTCTCTGCATCCATTTGATTCGCCGCCGCCGGACCTTGTTCCGTGTCAAGAAACAACAGGGATCCATTATTGATATCTGGCAGCTGAAGTTGCATCACCTTGAGAGTTCCCAAGGTGAACAACAACATAGCACAATTGGGCTGTTTTTTATATTTTATTTTGTTTCATTATTTCTTTATTTATTTCCGTTTCCCTCTAGTGAGATGTCACTTCAAAAACACCCTGACCAAGGAGCGTTATTATGCTGAGAGAATGTCAGCCAGTTACAATAGGCTGCTTAATGAGGGAGGGTGGCAAACTTTCAGGCAGGCCATAATATGAATTATTTGTCATTGGCTCCCTCTCTCTCTCTCTCTCGCTCCCTCTGTGTGTGTGTGTCTTTGGAAAGGGCCCGGTGTAAAGCGGGATGAAGGCGGGCCTTGATGGAGAGATGTGGCACTAGCCTGGGGGCTCGCTCCACTGTGAGGGTAGTTAGCTCGCTGCACACCGCCATCATTAGGGACTCGGGCACTAGAGCTGGGGTAGGTGACACACACACACACGGCTACGTTCAGACAGCAGCAGAGAGAGAGAAGGAGAGGCACACACACATACCTGTATGTATGCTTCACCTCCTCTCTGTCTGACGAGGCCTCACACACTCTCAGGGGATCTCTGGCTCTATAATCACTGAGACCAGAGTCGACACGTGAACGCACCGCTGCATAGGTACGACTAGTTTACACTTTAGCGGCGTCACAACTTGTAATGAAAGACTTTGCATTACATTACATTACGATCATTTAGCAGACGCTTTTATCCAAAGCGACTTCCAATAAGTGCGTTTCAACATAGGTAGATAAAAGAACTTCAGGTCACAAGAAATCGTAAGTGCATTTCCTTCCAAAACCAACAGCTAAGAGCATAACTAGAGCTAGAGTAGAAGTGCAATAAGTTAACTGCTTAATTATTAAATCATTTCACAAATTAGTAGGTAATAATAAAGAGTATTACTTAAGAGTTTCTTGTTTTCCATTCCTGAAGGAGACGCCGCTGCGGTTTGTTGTCCTTTCTCTTTTCTTCTGTCGTTTCTGTGCATCGCTCGGGTGCGCCAGGTGTGACTCTGCCCCCTAGTGGACACGTAAATGTCCGTATAGAGTCAAAGGTCTTCGGTTGCTATTCTTGTTGCTTAAATGTTCTTCATCTTTCACGTTTGTCTGAATTGTTGATTTTTTAAAACTCAGCTGGAGCTTTTGGTTATTCCTGGTCTAAATAAAATTATATAACTTCCAATTGAAAATCGATATATTTACATGCATTTGAAAATCTCCATATACTCAGATTAAGATAATAAATTCAAATATTTAATTAATTTATCATAAATCGGTTCTTTGCCCCTTTATCATCACTGTGGTGCATTTAATGAATACACAAACATTTCTGGTTTGTCATTTCCAATTTGTCCTCCCACTGTGTCCCGGGGGGTCAGGGGTGCACAGCTGTATTTTTCTTTTAATTCCGCCCCTAAACAATATCTCTTTGTGTTTTTGTTTGTGGTAACCTAGGACACTTATTTAACACTGTGCATTCTGATTTGTCTGTATGCTTCCCCGCAGCCATGGCCTTCAACATTGTTCCTCCGTGCTACACTCACATCAAGAAAATGCCATTTTCTGTACTCAGGTATACAAAGACGTCCCCCCTTGTTGAAATGTAATGGAATCACCGCAGACACTTCAATGTTACTCGTCGGCAGTCTGACGGTTTCAAGGGTATAGCCCGCACAAATGCTTTAAGTGTGAATACTGTACATATACATTCAAAGGGAACAAAGGACAGTCCCAGATTTTCTTGATCCCAAATGAACCCATCCCCCTTCGCCTTCAGTTCTTCTTCTGTGCTTGGTATTCAGGAGGACAGACTGTATGTCATAGCCGCCTTCATGCACAACAAGACGCTCTCTGAATGTCGTAAACACTCCGCTGTTTGCTTGTAGGTTGGAGTGGACTTTCAAATATAGAGGAAATGGATTATCTGTAGCACACAAGAGGGAGAATCTGTCATTTTACACACATAAACAGACAGCTGATCTATCAGTTATGTTTGGTCCAATAGAGAGAGAAGGACCTCAAATTGTGGTCAGTGAGGTCATTGACCTGGACCTGGACCTGGACAGTGTAAACCGACCCAGAAACCCCACAACCCAGCCACACATTGAACACAGCAATACCCTCAGCACACACAGAAGCTGGTTCAGGCTCATCCTGCACTCTGCAATGCAGGATTACCCATTGGGAGATGAGCACAGCATCACCTTATTATTAATTTAACACCAGGCTTCCATTTGCATGAGATGCCGCCATGGCTTGATCGTGGTCGGACAATGTCGGCAAACAAGGAGAAGTGGAAGTGTGTGAGGGAGCGGAATTTACAGCCTGGTGTGGATGTGCGAGTCTAAAAGGGTCGAGGGAAACTACTGATAGACATCCAGTGTTTAACAAGCAGGGGCTATGCTGTTGCACTTCAAAGGCAAAGACATTAACGCACACGTACCTGAATTACAGACTCCCACTGTGGACGTGTGTCGGCTCGGTGAAGGATTTGTCCTTCATTTGATCCATCAGTCTGGGTCAGATGTATTTGATGTGAACAGGCTTGTTTATCATGTATAGTCTGTAGTAGAAAGGGAATCTGCAGGAGCTTTATGTGGAACAAACTAACTGCTACTCATCTTGATGTTTAGACAGTTTGGACTTTGCTTTCTAGTTTCTTAAAGCCTGGTTGGTCTTTCTTGGGCTGTAAACACTGTTAATGTGATATTAAAGTAAGCAATCTCACTGAATTATTGTTTCTTATTTACTTCCTCTTTAGACCAGCATGATGTTGGAACAAGACAGGTTTGAATTACACTTCATTTGCAATGAAATGCATCACAAAATAAGTGTAATGATCAAAGCCTTTATTTTGTAACTTATATTTGAAGAATATGATGATAACTCGGCCCTGTTCTTCCCTGTTATAACCTGTAGGGGCAGATAAGAGCTCAAACGTCTCGGTGACTTTGCAGAAAAGACGCAAAGCCACGTGTGCACATACTAAGTTGCTTTTATTAATACAGAACTGCATGCTACAGAGACTGTACAGCATAAACATTTATTCATTACAAAAAAACATGGTTTTTGGAACCATTCAAAATAACAGGAAAAAAACAAACAAACAAAAAAAGAAGGATAAGAGCATAAAATAGAACAGGAACATCACAGCCGTTAAGGAAACATTCAAACTATTTATCATTAGCATCTTAATAAACCAGAGAAGAAATCGACAGGTTACAGTCGCGTCATGTCAACTACAATGGCACCGAGTGGATGATTCTCTTGTAGCTTTTTTTTACAGCCTCTTGCAACATCAACATGCCTATTTTTTCTATCTACCTATATGTAGTAGTGTACTTAAAAGTGGCAGTTTGTGTATTTTTTTGTATTTAATAATTTTTTTATGAACCTCCTAATATACATAATTTGGCCCTTGTGGGTTTATACAGCATGATGTCCGTCTTTTTATTAAGTTTAAATTTTTAATATTTGACAATTTGCTACCAAACACATTTGTTATAGCAACATTTATACTACATACATAGCAATCTATGTAACGTCACAGCAAAGAATGGGAACGAAATTAAAAAAACAAACGACGACAGCGAAATGAAACCCTACAGCGTGTTAGAGGGGCAGAGGAAATTATCACAAAATTTTGGCACGGAAAATCTGTACACGAATCTACAGTCTGAGAGATGTGACTGTGCAATAAAAAAGAAGGGCTGGAGTTGTTTTTCTTTCCCCCCCGACTACTAAAGACACGGCGCCCACTGTCTGATTTCAAGTTTCCTTTTCTTCTTTTTGTAAAATGGCTTATAGACGCATTAACTCCAAATGAACTTGTGCATACTTCCGTTTCCGCGAGTGGAATCCAGGTTTTTCGGCGAGGAAAGAAATGAATTCGTCGACGAGGAAAGAAAGAAAGAAAGAAAGAACGAAAGTCAAAAAAAACGAAAAAACAAACAAAACAAAAAAAACAGAAAAGAAAAATTTGCCTTTTTAAAACCTCCTGGTAAAAATGGATCGTTCATATATATATAAGTCGCTTAACCTTAAGAAAAAATATTTGTACAATGTATTAAGAAAAACAAAAGTCAAAAAAGAGACACGTACAAGATACAACAAGCAATCTCTAAAGCAATAAATACTACTGGTCCTAGCGTTGTGACATTTTGAATTTAATACCCCAAACCCCTCCCACCCCCTCCCCCCTCTCAAGCCCGCCCAACTTGCCTGACTCCGCCCCCAAAAAAAGGTAAACAACGGAAAAAGGGAGAAAGACAACGCAGTGGAACAATGCATATTTAACACAGTAACCCCGCCCCCCTCTGCCCGCCCCGCCCCTCCCACCCCACCCCTTTTATTCTGTACATTTAAACAAGAACAAGTAACGTCACGATGTTTGAAGTTGTTCCTCGGCGAGGCGTCACCGTTAGCCCCCTGCCCTCCTACAGGTTGTTGAATGATTGGTTCGCAAGCTCGTATTTAATACAAATAAAGAAGGAGAACCAACTTGTTCCAGAAAAGGGCTCACTGAATCATCTAGCCTACCTTGTTATATCCGTCTTTTACACATTTTTGAAAGTTGTACTAGATAATTATCTGTTTCACACTACAAAAAAAAGACAAAAACAAAATCCATAAAAATTTTGGCAGATTCACAAAGCTATACTACAGCTCATTGTATCATTTCTTTATAATAATTAGATTTTTTTCGATAATGACAGGTCAAATATTGACCAATGAACTTTTAACAAAAACAACAAAATTAAAACTTTTCAAAGCCGCGTGGGCACAGGGACGTAAAGGAGAGAAAAGAAAGGAAAACATCCTGGCAGGTGAGATAGAGCAGAGAGGAGCCTGTAAAGGTGTGCAGAGATAGAAAAGGAGGAGGAGGAGGAGGAAGAATAGGGTCGACTATTCTATAGACTTGGTCACGAGCGACAGAGGCTGAGGGCCGGCGGAGGAGAGGAGCGAGCGGGAATGACACAGCGATGCCGAGGGCCGGGCCATCGAGGACACCACGGAGGAGCCCGGCTGCCGCGAGGACGAGACGTCGCCGCGCTCCGGGGCTCCGTTGTGGGAGGAGGTGGAAGAGGAGGAGGAGGAGGAGGAGGAAGAGGGATGGGCGCCGGGCCTTTTGCCGGCCGCGGCCGAGTTGTCCAGCTGAACCAAAGATGGAGGATGAGGCCCAGCCAGGAGGTGCGGGTGGTGGAGTGGCTGGTGGGCCGGTTTCATAGTCAGTGAGAGAGGTTGCATTTGTTCAGTCTGAGGGTGGGACTCTTTTGAGGAGGGGGAGAGGACCACTGAAGAGGGGGAGGATGGGGGGGAGTCTAGTAAGCTTCCGTCCGTAGAGGGAGGACTGGCACAGCTGCCTTCACCTTGGATGTAGCGAATGCACTTTTTTTTTCTCCTGGAGGACAAGGTGAGAACAAAGAACAACGTTAAGCATCGGGCACTCAAGCTGCATCGCTGCTTAGCACTGTGCCCTGCGACCTGAACGCACCGCTGAGTGTTTACCTGTGAAGCTACAGAGTCGGCACGGCGACAACAGAAATCTGAACCAATCGATCATGTTTTTCATCTATATCGTAACTTTATCATGTGACCAATTTAACAACAAATTGATACTGATAAATAAAGAGAAAATATGGGAGTCGCAGTGCCGGTTCAGCTTCATCATTGCCTTAAACAGATTCTTAGTCTTTCCTTTTGTTTTGTTTTGACATGATGGCTTGGATTGTCTGGGTGCGTTCAAGCCGCTGCACACAGTTTGTGCTAAGAAGAAATCTTGACCACCAAACACCATGAAAATGTGACAGACGAGCGGGGAAAGATCACATGTGAAGCATCTGGACGGGAGACAGCAGGGAAATGAAGGCAGACCAGGATGATGAGGATGATGATGATGATGAGGGTGGTGAGAGGACACAGTAGTTGGGTGTAAACTCCCTCAAAGCGTCTGTTTATCTGTCAAGCGGAGCTACAACTACGACTCGACCTCGCCACTTTCTCCTTCCTCTTCCTCCATCTACCTCATCCGCTAGTCTGCCTGTTTCTCTCTCTGTCTCTCTCTCTCTCCGTATGTCTCTCTTTGTCTCTCTCTCCTGGGGGGGGGCGAGTTTGGATGTGAAAGGGTCAAAGAAGTCAACAAGCTCCTCACTACCCTGCAATCTGCCCCACAGACACGAGTGTGTGTGTGTGTGTGCGTGCGTAAGAGAAAGAGAGAGAGAGAGAGAAAGAGAGAGGGAGAGAGAGAGAGAAGGGTCAAGGCCTCGCGTTTGCATTCCTGCCTGGGGTCAGGACCCCTCTCCCCCCCACCACCACTGTCTGCCGAGTCCCGAGGCCAGGCCTGCTGTGTTCAGGGTGGACCCCGACAAGACAGCACAGGGAGAGAGAGAGCGAGAGCGAGAGCAAAAGAGAGAGAGAGAGAGAGAGAGAGAGAGACGATTGCATTTATCTGTGGCGACTCCATGTTCAGATTTGGTTTTGGGGGGAATCTCTGCTACCCTGACCTTGGCGGTGACCTCTCTCCCTCTCAGCTCTCCTTTCTAACACAAGGACGCCCCAGGGCCAAAATATTAAGACTGTGTTTGCTCAAAGGGACCAGGGCGGGGGAGAGACTAAGGTGGTCAAAATAGACACGGCCAAGGTTTTTCCAAATCCCAGACACATTCCATTAGGGCGAGGTCAGATCCAATCAAATCCTGAATGGGGAGGAGGGAGGTGGGGGGTGATGGGGGGGGTTTCTGCATGGAGACACAGCGGGGACACGGGACAGACTTCTCACAGAATCCTCAGGATCGTCATGCGGCAATGGACAGGAAGGGCATGCGTTTGAGACGATCACAGACACAGCGGACAGGACGGAGAGGGAGAGCGGAGGGAAGAGTAGAAGAAGAGTGGAGGCGGGTGGAGGCAGAGCGATGGGCTTTTAAGCGCATTGAGCACGGACAGCACTGGGTGGTGCGGCGTATCGATCGGCGGGCTAAAGAGGTATCGTTTTGCTGCTACCTACACATCTTGTTCTCCGACTGTCTGTCAAACTGCAACAAATGAGCTAATATCCATTTTTTAAACAGACATATTGATTCATCGTATGTGCCTGTGTACGTTATTGATTTCTCCGTCTCGGGGGGAATTACACCAGATGCATCTTTTAGGAAATGGAGCCCAGCGAGAACTTCTAACCTCCTGGCTCCCCGAGACGAAGACCGGGATTATTCTGCTTTCTCCTCACCTGCTCTGGCGCTTTTTTAAATGTTTATATTCTATTTTTTGTTACGTTCTAGAAACGACGAATGGAAAACGGGAACTTGAAACGGGAACGCCGCAGGTGAGGAGTGGGAAGTCTCATCTATTATCACCTCGGGTTCGATTGATTTTTTTTAGTAGGATTAGTAGGATTATGCCAAACGGTCTGAACGTTCTCTGGGGAAGAACACATTCAGGTGCGGATCAGGATCCAGGAATTCTAGAAAATGATTCCCTAATATTGCGAGATATGCCAATATTTTTTGTCCATTTCTTCTAAAGATAGACGATCAATCGGTGAAAACAGTATGAATCAGGATAAACCTCATTTACGCGCCAAACCTACTAGCTAGCTACAGTAATTAGTATTAAAATTGCATGTTCCCAATTGTTGGGAGTGAAGTAATGAACTTTTTGGTCTTTTTGGGAGGTCCCTGTTGACATCCTGGCGTGCCACCTTGTCCAATAACGCCAAACGACAACGTGGCTGTGCTAATTTGTAGCGTCGTTGCTAGTTAGTGGCGCAAAAGCCGCTTGTTTCACCGCAGTGATGTACAGTAGCAGTCAATGCGTTGCGATGGCTGAGTGGTGACAGGGAAAGAAGAGGGGGACGAGGGGGGGAGAGTGTGTGTGTGTGTGTGTGTGGTGCGAGCCAGACACAAAGGAGGGAAGAACGTAGCAGAAACAAATACCTACCATGAAAATATTCCCAATTCAAAGACTGCTTGTGTCAGAACAGAAAGACAACAGGTAGGGACTAAGTAAGGGTTATTGAAGAGGAGTTTGGAGGAAGAAGAGGTGGAGAGGGAGGAGGAGGAGGAGGAAGAGGAAGAGGGCACAGAAAAGAGTGTCACTGAGCAGGCCCTCAGAGGAAGCAGGGCTAAATTTGTAAGCATGACATCGTTATTCAAGGGCGCCAATTAGGACAAACATGACAGTCGAGATGGGAGGCGATTATCCACCGCCCGGGCAGAAAATGGATTTCAACCGCAAGAGACGTCAAACTTAAATCCAGATTACATTAACACACACACACACACACACACACACACACACAAACACAACACAACACACACAAAACAAACCCCACACACAGTTTGTCGAGATGAAATATTCAGTAATCCCATTTAGAAATCCACTTTCTGCCACTGGGCCTGAAACGAGTTCAATAAAGGGAGGGAGTGGGGGGAGTAGAATTGCTGCGAGGGAATTTATAGCAGGAAGCTCCTCGGCGAGGAAGAGGAGGAGAGGAGTTTGCCATCTGTTAAGCACACGGATGGAAACGTGTATCTGAGCAAATAATCAAGGAGAGCAGCTGATCATTGTGGATGTCTTCCTCCCATAGGTACTACAGGACTTATACCTGCACGGTTTGCACCATAAACTCAGCTGGTCAAGCCCGAACAAGGCACGACACTTCTTTGGGGTATTTGCATCTGTTAGCCAAAGAGGTAGACACAAACACAAACGCACGTGTACACACACATACACACACACACACACAGAGACAAACAAAAACAAAAAAAGAAAGAAAATGGACACGTCATTGCACAGACATAAACATGTAGCCAGGGCTTAGGTTCAGGCTGGTAAAACACTGGGATGTCCTCCACATAGACCATCAGGCTCCAGATCCTCCAAGCCCCAACCTGCCAGTTTAGGTTTTCTGGCCAACCGCGGCCTGCAATAAAACCCACGTCACCCCAGCAAACACTCGGATACAAACACACGCACGTCACTCGCACACAAACACACAAACTGCTTTAGCATATGCTGTTAATGTCCTTTCCTTCCCCCCCACCCGCTCCCACAAACAAACCCGATAGGGCCACCTAGAGGTCGACCGGCAGGGCGTGGCTGGAGGAAGCCGAGAGGTCACAAGAGCCTGGCGGGACGGAGCGAGGGAGGGAAAGTGGGAGGAAAGGCAGCAGCGAGAGAGCGAGGGAGGGGGGGAGGGAGGTCAGGGGGAGGGAGAGGGGGGAGGGAGGAAGTCCCAGCGTACACACACTTAAACCACCAGCCTTCACCTGGCCCCAGCCGGTGCAAGCACACACCATACACACCTGCACGGGCCACACCAGTTATTCTGTTGGTCGAGCCCAAAGCGCGCTCGACACTTCTTAGGAGCGCTCAGGTCTGACGCCGCAACAGGGAGGGAAGGAGAAGAAGCCAGCGGAGGAGAGGAAGGAGGTAGAACCAAACAGATGAAGAGCAAAAAAACAAAACAAAAACCAGAAGAGAAAAAAAAGGGAAGAGGAGGAGGAGGTGGAGAGAAAGGAGGAGAGAGAGAACAGACAAACAGTAAATCTATGAAGCTCGGCAGTGGTGAAACCCATTCTCATTAACTAGCACACAGCTGGTGTGATTCAAGACATTAGTCAAGTCCGAACGCATGCAAGTCGTCAGATTATCAGATTAATGCAGGGAAACACTAAACACAGTTGCTTTCAGTCATGTAATCGGAGTTCTGATTGGAGTTGCAGATTGGATTAATTTACTGTTATGATGTTATTATTATAGTGCGCTATGACTTAAAAAAAAGGGGGGTCGAGGTGGGCAGCAGGGGAGGGGAGGGGGGGCAAGTTCCAGTTCAAGTCCGGGTCTGAGCCTGAACCGGGGAGGTGGGGGGGTCGGAAAAGGCATCAAGCAGCTACTGGGGCGGAGATTAAGGAGGTTCACCCTGACATCACTTCCTGTTGACGCGTCTAAGCTTTAACTCCAGCAGCTCCTTTAAGCGCGGACGACGTTTGGCAAAAAACGTTGGAAAGTCACTTGACTAATAGCAACGTGAGTAAATGGAGGTAAAGTCTAGTTTGAAGTCAAATAAACAAGAGCAACATTTTAAAGAAAAGAAAGCAGCAAGCAAAGTAAAGCAGAATAAAATAAGAGTTTAAAGCCTAAAACCTGCTTTCAGTCTCCTAGCTCTGCACATTCAATCAGATCTATGTGTGTGTATGTACAAATACATAAGAGGTACATGAATTTAAAAAGAGGAAGAAAAACAAAGTTAGTAATTTAATACTCAAAAATGACATTAGCACCTGTAATCGGAGGGAGTGAAAGGCAAGGGTTTGGAAAATATTCTCTGTGTTCTGAAAAAAAAGAACAGAGATAGAGAGGCCTTCAAGAAGAGATCCGTCACCAGAACACATCACGACACACACACGCCGGCCGGCTCGGCACGGCACGGCACGGCACCAGCTCACAGGGACATGAATCAGAAGAGTCAAATGGATCAATGATGAGAGGAAGGAAATGATATAAATGTAAAGCAAACCTCCTTAATTTGAAAAGATGTAGGTGATTTTTAAAAAAATAAGAAAAAATAGAAAAATTTGGGGGTGGATTTTTTCTTTTCTTTTCTTAACGGTGATGTAAGAGCATGCATGAAGGCAAGCAGAGGGGGCAGCCGGCAAGCACACACACACACACATGCGCACACACACACACACACACACACAAGCGCAAGTCTATCTGCAGGCATAGAACACTGGCAAAAAGTTAATGGCTTCCAAGTTCACACACACACATGCATATATAGGGGGGAGGGGGGACGCTAAGGGGCAAGGGGAGGGAGGGGGTGTTAGGGGGGTGTGTGTGTGTGTAGGACGGGGAGGGGAGGTTTGTGTGTGTGTGTATGTGTGTGTAGGGGGGGGTCATGCATATTCAGTTGTTATTAGCTGGGGAGGGCAGGGGGAGAGAGAGGGGCAGAGGGGGTGTGTGTGTGTGTGTCTATGTGTGTGTGTGTTACAAGCAACTCTAACATTTAAATATTGCATTGTGTAGCATTAAGTGTAAAAAGAACAAACCACAATAACACACGCACACACACACAAAACGGAGGCCGGGCTTTTATCTGGCATACATGTCACACACACACACACACAGGCGCACACACACACACACACACACACACACACAGAGGCATGCCTGACACATGATGGGTCTCTTCTAATATGGGAGATAATTGCAGCTCACTTACCGTTGCTCTCTGCTTGCTGCTTTTCCCTTTTTCTCTTCTTCCTTTTCCCCTGTTGGTTAGCCGCCAAAAATATAGAAAGAGAAAAGAAAAGAAACAGAGACAGACAGGAACCTTAGTTATTATATTGCAGGATGCCCAGAAAACATGAAACGGAGAATAGGACTCATCTCTGTGTTTACTTATTTATTCATTCATTCTCCTCAGTCTCTGCCCTGCGGTTTGCAACAGACCACAAACTCTCCCTCCTTTCTCTCTCTCTCTCTCTCTCTGCTCTCTTCTTCTTCTTTCACTCTAATCTTTTGTCTTTATGTTCCTGTCTGCTTGAGGAAGAGAGGGTATGTGTGTGTGTGTGTGTGTGAGAGTGTGTTATTGCGTCAAATGTGCGTCCGAAACATTCAAGACCAGCACGTCCCGTTACAACACCAACAACAACAACAACAACAAGAAGAAGGACGTGACCGGAAGACCTGAAGCTAAGGCGGCGCTCGTCCTCGTCTCACTTCCTTTAAGGCGAAGGAGGAAGGGGAGGGGCTAGTAGGTGGGTGCAGGGGGGAGAACGTCAGGCTGCTACGACTTGTAAACTTAAAAACTTACATAGTTGTCCCGTGCTGACCAGCCAGGGTACAGCTGCATGTGGAGCTGTCGTTCTTTCCTGGCCAGCTCGTAGTACTTGGCCTGCTCCTCCCGCGATAGTGCGTGCCACTGAGAGACGACAGACGAGACAGAGAGAGAGAGACAGAGAGAGAGAGAGAGAGAGAGAGAGAGAGAGAGAGAGAGAGAGAGAGAGAGAGAGAGAGAGAGAGAGAGAGAGAGAGGGGAAAGAGATGTTCAGCATCAACAGAAGTCAAAACCTTGTTATTGTGAGTAGCCATCTTTAGTCTATGACGTGTTTAAGTTCCCCGTTGTTATGTAATCTGGATCACTGTGGTGACATCATAGCTTTCACCTCTCAGCTCCGAGTCTGAACTGCTCCTGTGCTTTATGTTACACTTCCTACATCAGGTCCAATAAATATCCAGAGAAAGAGGAGTGGACATGTTGACCCTCATCAAGTCCCTCTGCCTGGTTCACCGTGTCCCTGATCCTGGTCCACCATCATACGGTGACATCACGGGCTCCTTGTTCTTCATCAGCGCTTCACACAGATTTCCTCCTTTTAAGTGGATGTGTTAAACACACTAGCAGATCAGGGATTGTAGTCCTGGTTGCTGCAGAACCCCGACCGGAGCACGTCGGAGCCAGTGTGACCCAGGTGGAACGTTCACAGTGGATCCGCGTAAAGTGGTTTAAGGATTTCTAGCAGGCCGATCTCAAGTCTCTCACTTCTTCAGCTATCCTGCTAACATGGACTAACCTCTGCCTGCTGGAGTGTACTGTGTACTGTAAGACTGTGTGCTTGTTTGTGTGTGTGTGTGTCTTACCCTTCGCCCCAGGATCTGGTTGATGGCGGCGCTCTCCTTCAGCGTGCACTCAGCCACCACCTTGGCCCTCATCTCCTTCATGTAGAGCATGAAGGCGTTCAGCGGCTTCTTTATGTGGACCTGTTTCTTTTTCTCCTCTTCCTTTTTAGCGTCTGACTGTTTCCTGTGGCAGAGGGGAGAAGAACCCGGGAGTCAAATGGGCGCCGGGTTTCGACCAGAGAAAGAGAGAGAGAGAGAGAGAGAGACAGACAGGAGGCGCTACTTACGAGCTGTTGAGAGAGCTGATGTCACTGTGGGACGACTCCTGCTTGACGTTGGGCGTGACGATGGCCGGGTGTGGGATGCCCGTGGTGTGCAAGCTGTGGTGGGGGGGCACCATGTGTGGGGGGAACCTGGAGGACAGAAGACTGTGTAAATCGTCAGAATGGACACAGGTGAAATGAGAAGATGACAAGTATACAAAAGGACCGAGGGGCCGGTTCCATTCCCGTGGAAATGGAGCCGCTCCTTTAGCCACAGGACATTAGAGCACAACGTATCAGCGTCTGGTCCCAGAGTCCTTAATGCCAATTTAAGGTGGAATTTACGACTCAAAAAGGTCAGGAAATGTGATTTAAAGGACAGAAACCAGACACACACACACACGCACACACACACACACACAGAGTAAACAACAGCTCAACATCACAATAAAAGGTTCATATCACAGGCAAGATGTTTGAATACAATACAAGTTAAGACATTTCAACTTCAAACAGATCAAACAGTGAGACGAGCGGCGCTGCTGACGGAGGAAGGAGTCGCCTCCGTCCGCACCGCGACCTATTGACCCCACGTGTGTGTACGGCGGTGCTGATTATCCCGTGCATGTTTGGAGGCGCCTCTGCCGAACTACGAGCCCGCGCGGGTTTTCCAGAGAGGAGAGGCGGATGAAGGAGGAGGAGGAAGAGAAAAGGAGAAGAAATAATTCTCTCTCCCTCTCTCTTTTTTCTAACAGCTCATTATCCGGTTGTGTCTGGCTGCATGGCTCCGAGCCAGAATATAATGATGAGGATAAACTCGCCAGGAACAACTAGTTTCTGTTGGAGGCCATCTCAGGGGAGTGCCAGTGTTGCTCCCCCCTCTCACTCTCTCTCTCCCTCTCCCTCTCTCTTTCTCTCCTTTCCCCTCTTCTCCCTTCATCACTGACACATTGGTGTTTGTGCCATGTCATCCCGCTGATGGGGAGCTCGGCGGCGGCGGCGGCAGCAGCAGCAGCGTATCGCCCATCATTAGGGGCTGCCACATTTCCTCGCTCCGTTCCCCCTCTCTCTCTCTCTCTCTCTCTCCCTCCCTCCGTCCCTCTCTTTGCACTTGTTAAATCTTCCTCTGTTCCGAGATCTATTTCCCCCCCCCTCTTCCTTTTCTTCCTCGCTCTCTCTTCTTCTCTTCTGCACTCCTCCCTGTCCCCGCACCACCTCCACCTCCTCTCTCTCTCTCTCTCTCTCTCTCTCTCTCTCTCTCTCTCTCTCGCCCTGCCACAGCCGCGGCCCAGGTTATGGTTTAAACATGACGGTCGTTTCCCTTTGAAGCGCGGGGGCATCATCACCCTCATCATCGCCCTCATCATCATCATCATGGTCGTCGGGGGCTCATCAGGCAGCGAGCGCCGCCTCGGACCAATTTAGCCAACACAAGAGAGAGAGAGACGCGAGGCGGAGACCCCCACACGCTCGCCCACCCCGGACCCCGGGGCTGCGACGTCTCAATCTGAAAGGTAGGGGACGGCTGGCGGCGGGTGCGGGTGCGGGTGGGGTCACCGCCGCAGCAAGCTCGGTGTCAGCCCGCGCTATTTAATTGCCGACGTGAAGCGGTAGCCCCCCACGCCTGTTTAATGTATAATGACCCGGCTGGCGCGCTTCTGCCCATCCCCAGGAAGAGAGGGAGCGGGATGATGGGGGGAACATATCAAAGGGCAGGCTTAAGCATAAGGGGGCAAGGGAGGGAGGGGGGGGGGCTTCACATCCTCCCACCTGTCACACACACACACACACACACACACAATGTAAGGGACCTGTACTGGCTCCAACCCCATTATCAAAATAATGTCTTTCATTTGCTCCGCCGCCCGCCTCTGCTCTCGCTCTCTCTCTCTCTAGAACAATGTATTTTTTAACAGGACCTCCGGGCGTAAAAGGTGCTCAGGTGCAGGGCCGCATGAAGCCGGACCGGGTTCACTTTCCGCATCCTGAATTCTGTGCACGCCGACGAAGACGACGCGGCCGCTCTGTCGTTTGAGCCGCCTGAGCCGATTCTCTCACTCTATTAGTCAGGTTTCCTTACTTTGTTTGGCAAAGAAATGGTATTTGTAGGGTATATGTAAGTGTGTGAGTGTGTGTGTGTGTGTGTGTGTGTAACATGAGGGATTTGGGGGGATTTTTCTTGGAGGATGTGTTAAACCCTCCCATCCTCCAGAGAGCTCCCAGAGCCCTCCATCTATTCAGTTATACTAATTCAATTAGGGGCCTCATCACAGGGCATTAGCTCTTCCCCATGGCCAGTCCCTCCCTCCCTCTCTCCACACACACACACACACACACACATATACACACACACACCCCCAGCCAGCAGATTCAATTAGCCGCACTGGAAATAAGATGATCACAATGTAGAGGCTGTCATTAAGGGACCAAATTAGCAGTCACTTAGAGCCCAGGTTGGCAGAGCAAGGACGTCTGGACGGGGCCGATCAGTCTGACCCCGGCTCAGTCTGACCCCCGCTCAGTCTGACCCCGGCTCAGTCTGACCCCCCCTTAGCACCTGGGCCGCAAATCTGAGTCTGATCCAGGCCCAACCTTCTCCAGAAAGAGGCAACAGAAAGGAGGTGAAGCGCTGGACTTTGCCGTTCTAAATAAAGGCCGGTTCTCCCCCTCTTGTCTCCTCTCTTGTCTCCTCTCCTGTCTCCTCTCCTGTCTCCTCTCCTGTCTCCTCTCCTGTCTCCCCTCCTGCCTCCCTTGCATACACATGAATCCATCACTGTCACGTAGGGCCTAAACACGCTGCCCTCAGGAGCTGCTTTCCCAATCAGGGGCTGTAATTAAACCAAAGCCTGGCCTCGTCCCTAGACTCTAAACCGGTTCGCCCCCCTCCCCTCCCTGTCCCCTGCTACAGGAGCCGAGGAGCGAGAGAAGGAGCAGGAGACGCAGCGAGAGGCCGCTTGTTTTGTTCCAGTCGCTGCTTTTTTGGCCGCCGCCGCCTCGCACAAATCACAGGGTTTTTAACCGTCCCCAAATTAATTCTTTATACATCCCGCTTGTCCCTCAGGGGAACAATAAGCAGTTTCAACAGCGAGAACCCACACAAAGACACACATGTACACAAGATGGCACACACACACACACACACACACACACACGCTCTCTTGCTCCCGTGGGTGCGCTAATGTCCAGAGCAGCACTGGAGCTGGACCCTAATGGGCTGCACCAAAGCGCCAGCCAAGTGTCAGGCCCCAGCTTAGAGCGCCCAGCCTCCTTCAAAGTGCTCCCATGTTTGTTTATCTGTCTGGCTGCTGGCGCTGGCAGCGAGGACGCGGCCCCGGCCCGTTCAGCGCCGCCTGACATGCAGAGGGGCTAAATGTTCTTCAGGGGCCTCATTAGAAAAATGATAAATATAATTAATATTTGAGCACACGAGCTGGAGCGCCACACTGGAGGATTGGCCCTTTTGAACACACACACACACACACACACAGAGTGGGAGTGTGAGCTGTCCTTTAGGGAGACGTTTGCTGCTGCTACGCAAGAGCACGACGGTGTGTGTGTGTTTGTGTGTGTGTGTGATGGCCCCAAACACATAGTTCGAAACGTACGAGTGTGTGTGTGTGTGTGTGTGTGTGTTTATCTCCTAAGGTCTAAGCTCACCTTGACATGGATGCGTTGACAGTGAGCGCAGTTGGGTAGGGGTGTCTGAACCCGCCTGTCGTGATTGGATAAACAGGTTGACCTTGCCTGGGAAGAAGAAAGAGGGAAAGGTAAAGGAAACCGGGTTGACGGAAGAGGAGAAGCCAGAGCGCCACCGCCCCCCCCGCCCCCCCGTCTCTCGCCTCCACCCATCAACGCGCCTCTTTATTCTCATTTGATCAGGACAAAAATCTGGGGGATTGCAGAGCGCAGATCAAAGGCAAGAAAACTCCGAACAATTTGAGTGCCACAAATCTTGATAGCGGTGGCTAATTAAATTTCATAACCCTTCGCTCGGTGTCGACAGAGCGGGGGCCCCGTTCCTCCCCGAGCTGGAACTAGGTGTTTTGTTGTGATAATTAAAGACGAAGCGCGGGTCTCTTTAATGGAGCCATCACGCTAATTGAGGTCTACACATCCAAAGACAAACAATAATGAATGTAAATTTATACCAAAATAAAGTGCAGCAAATCAAAGGGCGCCGCGGCTGCGCTCGGGGCCTCTCTCGGTATTTAGATCGCGGTGAGAAAACATTAAATTAACAGAGCTTAATTTGTAGCCTTTTGTCATATTAACAAGTGTTGACAAGAGTTACCAGGGGAGAGACCCCATGTGGAATTGTGGGTAAAATACGGGCAATCACGCTTCATTAATCTAATTGGAGCGTACAGAGACATGCAAAATAGAATTTGCCACAAAGACGCAGGTTGGGAGCGGAAGAGGCGGCGGGCGTCTCCGGGGCCGGGAGAGCGAGGACGAGGGACGTCCCCAAACAGGACGGGGACACACACACAACTGGGACACACTGCTCCATTTACAATACATGCATCAATCATCCAACTGTATAGATGTAAAGAGGAATAAAGAAAAGGTTTGCTTACTGTGGTACTAACCATCCTAACGGATGGGGGATCTGGCCGACAGCGCCAGGTGACAGCGGGTAATAAGGAGATATGTCTGGAGGATGAGGAGGCCTTGGGATTCCTGAGGAAGAAAGAGAGGAGGATGAGAGGACGGAAACGAGGAGGTGGACAGACGAGATGATGACAGTGAAAGAAAGGCGTCTTTGTCGGCGCTGCAAATTCGTTCTTTGTCGAGAGTTTCGCGTGTGAACGCGGCGCAGACATCACAGGAACGCAGGATGCGGAGGAAGAGGAGGAGGAGGAGGAAGAGGAGGAGGAGGAAGAGGGCTTGCGCTCGGTGTGTACACACAGTGCTAAATCACACTTCCTGATCAAAGGCCTCCGAGGCGGCGGCAATGCGTTGGAAAAGGCAGAGGGGAGAGAGGTGAGGAGGGGGGGAAGGGGGGCGAGCGACGCCGACACGATTCTTGTCACATTTGTTTCCAGAATCTGAGAGTTAATGATAGAAAACGCTGGGTTTGAGAAGTTATCAAAACAATGTAAACGCCTGTGATCAGAGACGATGGAGTCAGTCCGGACCAGGGATTCAGACCGGACCGTGTAGAAACACGCGTCATCTAATCAGAGTCCTCCGAAGGGTTAACAAGGCCGTCACGTTCAAGCCTCCAACTGAGTCTGCAGAGTCGACTGGAACCATCAACAAAGCTGTTTACGTGTGAAAATAACTGGATTTTCGCCTTTCCAACACGAAGTTTGGAACGCCAGACGAAGGCAAACGTGTTCAGGAGGATCAGGAATGTTCTGGAAGGACCAAACTGGATTCAAAACAGCTGATCCCTGTTTCTCCAGGCAGACAGATTCCGTTCCCGTTCGCCTCCCGATTTTACGGCGAATGATGGCGAGTTATTATTCGCAGGAAGCCTGGCCGGCGTTGCGTTCTCCCATCGCCACCCAGCGCTCAAACTCCTAATACAGCTCGTTAATTAATTAAGCTCTGAGCTCAATTAAGCCGGCCCATTAGGCGCTACATTAAACAGCAGCTGCTACATTATTTCCCTCTTTTTGTGTGGAAGCATCATAATAGGCAAACGTTATTACCTAAAACAGCCCAGACCCCCAAATTACACACCGCACCAAAACGCATTAACCTGCTGAGAGGAACGCCAGCGCCGAGAGACGCTAAACGGACTCAAGTGGCGGGTTAAGATGTCGGAAATGAGTCAAATTGGACGGACGGATTTGTGTTTCCGACGAGCGTAGAGGCGGTAATCCTGTTTGGTGTCCGACGCGAAGACCTACTTCCTCTGTCGGCGTCTTATCGTCGTCGCTCAGCTGGACCCACCTGAGGGATTTGAGGGGGGGAGAAGGGGGGGGTCGTACCTGTTTTGGGGTCCACGTCTGTCTGTAGGTGAGGTGGGGGGTTCCCTGGTGTGAAGTGCTCATTGCTGTAGGTGATCAGAGGTGTGAGAGGGTGCACATGGTGAGGGTGCTGTACCACTGGAACCTTATTAGACTGACAGAGAGAGAGAGAGAGAGAGAGGGGGGAGAAGAAGAAGTTGGGGTGTTAATACTTTGAGGTTTAGGGGTGAGGTAGAGAGATGGTAGGCGCCCACCCACTCATTCGCCCGCCCACCCGCCCGCAATTACAACTTGGAGCTCCAGCGATCGCATTCCAGGTGAAGGAGCCAAACCGCCGATGCCACAGTGAAAATAGTGTGGTTTGTAATTAAGAACACTTCTGCGACGTCGCCCTGGAATCCAGTAACACAATCTAAGAGGCTTTGGGGGGGAGGAAGGAGGGGGGAGGAGGGAGGAGGAGGAGGTTGCCAGTTCAGATTTGGAGCCGAGGCGTGATGAGGCCTTCTAAACCGCGGCTGCAGTGAAAGTGATCGATCATCTGCAAAACCGCCAAATCAAGGCAGCACGTGCAAATCCACCACAAGTCATCAGCTCCTCTCCTCTCTCCTCCTCCTCCTCCTCCTCTTCCCCCCCCGGGGCGCCTGCTTCACGGAGGGCAGGGTGGTGTTGTAATAAAAGGGTTAGAGGAGAGGAGGTGGGCTTGAAAATCCATTTCTGCATTTTTGCCAAATTAGTTTTAGCAATGTAATCTTCTCTTTGTGTCTCTAAGTGGTGCAGGCCCCCTTTTTCTTTTTTCAATTACCCAAAGATTACAGTGGGAGCTTTAGGGGTGTGTGTGTGTGTGTGTGTGTGTGTGTGTGTGTGTTGTGTTGCTGCCGCGGGCCCCAGCGTTAACCGGAGCGCTCAGCCTCCCCCCCCCCCCTTTTCTGGTCGGGCCAGGCCGGGACAGACACACATTATTACCCCCCCACACCCACACACACACACGCACACACACACACACGGTTCCCCAGTACAAAGATAACCAGATTACAGCCGTGCAGACGCTGCTCTCGCCTCCTTACACACACATCCTCATCCTGCCCTCAGCAGTCAAAGAAGCAGCACTAATCAGGCTTATGATAACATGGGATGATGCGTTCAGGGGGGAGAGGAGTGACTGAGAGTGTGTGTGTGTGTGTGTGTGTGTGTGTGTGTGTGTGTGTGTGTGTGTTCAAGCTGCTCTCTCCCAGGCCACACACCCTCATTAGTGACTTTAGCTCGACTGTGGCACATTTCCAACAGACTTTGAACACATTAATGGGACGAGATGTTGGGGAGGGGGGCGGGGCTTACATCCATACAGTACATGAGATGTCCGACGCTCATTGCCTGCGTGCCCACAGGCAAGGCGAACGCTAACTCTTCATTTGCTCCAGCTTTCTGAGGCTGAACGACGGAACTTTGGAGGCCAACAAGACCAGCAGAGACCTCCATGCTACAGAGAAGAGCTGCTGGTGGAGGAGGAGGAGGAGGAGGGGGGGAGACGAAGGCGAGGGTGGAGGGGAGGGAGGAGGGAGGGAAGGGGGGGCATTCCCTATTGCCATGGTCCCAATGAAAGATTAATGAACCCCCAGCAGAACTCCAGGGAGGCAGAGAGACTCCTGGGACTCATTCACAGCCCTGAGCTGAAAGGGAGGAGGAGGAGGAGGAGGAGGAGAGACGGGGGAGGAAGAGGAGGAGATGTGTGGGTGGTGGGGGGGGCGTAGATGTGCGTACGTGTTTGTGTGTTGGGGTGGAAAAAAAAAAAAAAGGGGAACACAAACCGAGGCGCTCCCCGATCTGATCTGCACATCCCGGAATAGAGGGAGGAAGAACAAAACAGAGGGAAAACCGGTGGAAAGGAGTCTATGACAGCTGGCTGACGGGGCTGACGAGTCACCGATGGCCTTCTCTCTCTCTCTCTCTCTCTCCCCCTCCTCCTCCTCCTCCCCAGTAATGATGTGAAAGAATGTTGTCAATTCTTCATCTCGCGGCCGCTGAAAAGCTTTAGTGGCCATTTAAATGAGTTCTTTTGTCCGAGGGCCCCGGCCATTGAGGAGACGGTTCAAAACGTCCGTCCACTGAGTCCGCATTTAGACAGAGGGTGTGAGCGAGTGGGTGTGTGTGTGTGTGAGGGAGGGAGAGAGTGAGGGGGGCCGGTGCATTTACATCACAGTCACTCCTGCTCTCTCAGTGTGAAAGCCCACACTGAGGCGAGCAGCAACAGGCTGGACTCAGTGCTGCCACCTAGGTGTCATGTGCCTCCACTGCAGGGATCACACGCTAAACTGGGATTGTTGCTTCTGAAGCTCGCACGCGTATACAAACACACACACAAATACAAAAAGATAAAAAAAAAGGATAAAGCGTCCGTCCGTGGCGTTGGAGTACATACAAATCTATTATAACAAGCAGGAAAATTGGCCTCGCCGCGTCTTCATCCCTCCCAGATCACAGGTGGTCCCTGCGGAAAGGAGGCCCAGCGGCCACCGTGGGACAATTTGACCCGGAGACACGTCTGGCAGGCTTGCTGGGTGCTTCATCCATACACACAGAGCCCCGCAGAGTGCAAAGAAACAAAAGCAGGCGACGTGGGAGGCTTTTCACTCTCTTGCTCGCTTGCTCTCTGTCTCGCTCGCTCTCTCTCTCTTCTCCACAAAAGCTACAGGAAAAGAAAAGAGCACTTCCTGGCCCCGACACCCCCGCTGACTCAGATCCTTCACACCACCTCTGATATCACAACAAACAAATGCAGCAGGAGACAAACAGACGGGAGGACGCTGGAGCTGCCGTGTCCAGACTCAGGTTTTTGCTTCTTTTCCCTTTTTTCTTTCTGGTGTTTTTGGATCTTGACCAGATGATTTGAAGTCTTAAATGCAGATCACATTTTCCCTGAAGAAACACACACACACACACACACACACATCAGTGAACACATTGATGCTGTGCCCACTGCTGAGGAGGGAGTGTGATGTTAAGTGTAAGCAGCAGACAAGTGTGTTACCGATACTGAGACTCTATTCTGTTCTGTTCTGTTCTATTGACTTCTTTCTCAACGTCTCAATCTGAGCAATGACAACAAGCTGATCTGAAATTGGAGTGACGGACGGGCTCCTGCCGCCGCGTCTCTCAGAAGTGAACAGATGAATAAGCCGTCGCCGAGGCCGCTTCAAGTCAGACCTCTGGGGGAGTGAGAGAGAGAGAGGGGGGGGAGGGGAGAAGGGGGGGGAGAAAGTGACAGTGGGGGACGGATGGGACAAAGGCGGGGGGAGACGACGGGCGAGGTTGGAGAGCCGGACAGGGAAAAGCTGTTGGCCTGCCGTTTCCGCCTGACGGCACCTTGCAGGGACAATTTGAGGCCTAAATGCGAAGGTGGCGACCTCGCCGGCCCAGGAGGGGGTGGAGAGGCAACCCCCGGTAACCCCCGGCAACCCCCCCGCCGCCTTCTTCCACCCTCTCCTTCTGTCCCCCCTCTGCTTTATGTCATGATATGATGAGTTGTCACAAACGGCTTGCGGGGCACTAATGAGCTGTAGTGAGGTCGGGGCAGGAGAGAAGGCCAGAGAGAGAGAGAGAGGGAGAGGAAGGGAGAGGGAGAAGGAGAGGGAGAGGGAGGGAGGGAGAGATGTGGGACTGACAGTGCTGTGATGGATTGAGGTCCTCTCAGGCCTACAAATTCCAGAGCAAGCAGAAAAAGCCTGAGCCTCTCCCAGAACGTGCTGGTGGCTCCAGTCCAACACACATGGAGTGACACACACACACACTTTCTCACGCACACACACACACAGTATCAGAGTGAGGGAGCCTTATCTTATCTGAGCAAAAACAAAAACTACAAACTGCGCTGCCTCTATTCTAACAAGTCCATCTGCAGCTGCATCTCCCAGCCTTCACACACACACTACACACACACACACACGCAGCCAAACCAATCCTCAGATTCAAACAGACAACCTAAAGGAGCTGCTCAGGAGATTAACAGCAACGGAATACGAAACGCTCCGACAAATTAAAAGGCTTATCGGGGCGGCGTGATCCCGGCGGCGTGCGGCTCTGATTAAAAAGCCTCAGCCGCACTTTCGTCTCGCTTAATCAGGACGGAAACTTCCCTCAAGTATGAAAAACCTGGGAATTGTAACGGGAGAGAGAGAGGGAGAGAGGGAGAGGGGGAGAGGGGGAGAGAGAGGATTGAAAGAGCAGATACGGAGGTGTTGTTGGGTTTTTCCTGGCGTCTCCGAGGGGCCGGCGGGCTCACGAGACCGCCGCGTGTTTAAAAGTTAATCTATTCACTTTGCTGCAGTGACACGCCGCCTGCTTGATCAGAGCAGAGAACTAAAATATTATGTGGGCCAGAGCCTTTTGCTCCCCTTTTCCCTTTCCCTCCTCTGCTCTCTGCTCCAGTCGCATCGCTCCCTCGCTCGTCTTCATCGCCGCCGCCGTCGTCACCGCTTATTTCCTCCCCCCCCCACTCCCCCCCGCTCCCCTCCATCTTTGATAGTCGGCACATCAAATGGAATGGCAGAAAGGACACGTTCTGATATGTGGCGGGTAAATAAAAGTGCGCACAAATAGCTTAAACGTGAAGTGGCGTTTGGTAGAGACGCCGTGTTGTTCGCCGCCAAAGACAGATCGCACGTGTGTGTCTCTCCCTTAGTGTGTGTGTATGTGTGTGTGTGTTAAAGCGTTTCCTTTTCAGTGTAAACAGCCTCTTGAGCTCTCTGGTACCTGAGCCAAAGGAGCGTCTCTGAGAGGTGAGCGTGTAGCGTGTGCCGCGGCGGCGTTAAGAGCTCGGCTGAATTCTGCCTTTTGAAATGCAATCAGCTCCTCAGAATTCCGGTTGAAAGACGAGCAATTAAGAATTAGAATCGGATGGCAACATTAACAAAGGGATATGTTAATCTCTGAGGTTACTGAAAGTCTTACTTTACATTTCAAGCCCGAGACACGAGGCTGATCAAATCAAAACCAATCAATAAAGTTACACTCAAGAGAAAATTAAGCTTTTAGATCAAATCGTTTGCTTTGTTGGTAATCTATTATTATGTAAGGCCTCCGTGTGACGAGGAGTGAGTGAGAGCAGAGCATATAGACTCTGACACACACACACACACACACACACACACACACACGAGAGAGATCAAAATGATTTTAAGTTCAGTCACCCTCTCCCTCCTCTTCCTCACCGAGCTAACAACCGGCATCACAACACGCAACGCAAACCCTCAAAGCCCTCAGTGGTAGAGAGAGAGAGAAGAGGGGGAGAGAGACTGAGAGGAGGGGGGAGAGAGAGTGAGAAGAGGGGGGAGAGGGAGAGAGTGAGAAGAGGGGGGAGAGAGAAAAAGAGAGAGAGGGAGAAGAGGGGGGAGAGGGAGAGAGGAAGAGTGAAAGAGAGAGTGAAGGAGAGAGAGAGCAGCGTTACTCACCCAGCTGCTCAGATTCAGGTGCCAGCAGCCCACCTGCTGGAGGAGCGAGAGCCCCCGGCCTACCGTTCCTGCCTTGGCTCCCGTCTCCTCCGGCCCGGCTGGAGCTCCGTCCCGCGGGTACATGACCCCGTCCGTCCCACCCCCGCCCCCGTCTCCTCCTTCCACCTGGCCCCCCAGCTCCTCCTGACGCCTCCCTGACACCGGGGAGAAGCTCTCTCTCTTTCTCTCTCCCTCTCTTGCTTGCTTTCACCTCGCCTGCTTCTTCTTCTTCTTCTCCTCTACCTCTCCTCCTCCTCCTTTGTCTTGTTTGTTTCCTGCCTCCTTCCTCCTCTGTGTGTGAGTGTGTTACTGTGTGTGTCGTCCCCCCTCTCTTTGCGGTTGATGCCACTGCCGGCTGACCATTGTTCCCTCAGGTTTTGTCATCAGAGCTCCGATGTATCTCTTGAGGCTCTGAGGCCTAGTCCCCCCCCCCCCCACACACACACACTTCCTCCCTAACACACACACATACACGTACACACACATCCATCCATATGTCCCCAGAATCCTTCACTTCAGCAGCCTGGCAGTCTTCTCCTCTCTCTCAGGGAAAGTTTTGATGACAAGAAGAAGAAGAAGAAGAAAAAGCATAATAAGAAGAGGAGGAGGAAGAAGAAGAAGTGAGAGCCAGATTGTGGACAGAGGAGGAGAAATTACAGCGAGCTGCGTTTCAGGTCTGCAGCAGTCTCCCCACGAGCAATACTCCAGAAAACACACACACACACACACACATACACACCATCAGTTATAACCCAAATCCCGGCTGTGCGTCGGGTGTGTGTACGTGTTTCTTAGAGTGTGTGTGTGTGTGTGTGTGTGTGTGGGCTCTGCTGTGCCTCCAGGATGCCCAGAGACGAACTGGCAGCTTGAAAAGCTTTGGCTACAAGGTAAAGTGAGCAAGGCGAGAGGAGGAAGACAAAGAGGAGAGAGAGAGAGAGAGAGAGAGAGAGAGAGAGAGAGAGAAGGAGAGAGAGAAAAGGGTAAAAAGGGAACAAGACACAACAACATCCACAAAGGGAGGGCAGGCTCAGCAAAGTGTGGCCAACAGTCACTTTATCTGTGTGATGCTGACAGTCCCCTCTTCATCCCCACTTTCCAGGAGGGGGAGGGGGGAGAGGGGGAGAGAGAGAGAGAACGTCTTCACTTTGACGCGGACGTGGCACCGACTCTACTCCTCTCGCCCTTTTTCCTAAACAATACAACCGAGCGAGAACAATTCTTCTCTTAAAACTCCCCCCTCAACTCTCTCTCTCTCTCTCCATTCACCCGGCCGAGGCCCCGGGCCTCTTCCTCAGCGACCTGCTCGCCACATTCTCCTCTCTCTCTCCCCCTCTCTCTCTCTTTCTCTGCAACTACTTCGACCTTCACGTTGGCTCTCCATGTGAATATTAAAGTCACACCAGGAGCCTCACGTGGCTTCAGTCAAAACAAACAAAGAGATTCTGCAGCTCGGTGCAAAGATGGAGGCAAGAAATCCAAACCTGGATTTGACTCAAAGTTCCCACCTTCACTTCTCTCAGATTTTACTATAAAAACAAATAACGACATGAATTAATTTGTATTTTTCTGAAATAGATGAACCACTACATTTACTGGCATTAAATATTTAATATTGCGGAATTCTTATTTACAGGCTAAAAAGGTGAAACTAATTTTTAAATTTGTTCAATGGGGATAAAAAAATTCTAATTGTAAAGGGACTTCATATTATCGCAAATTAAAATGATGAAGCCATAATAAAATCTTAATTTCTCTCATAATTACATTTTTCACAGCCGGTAATTACTTCAATTTTACAGCCTCCACTTACATTTTACCTGAATCTGACTGATGGCCATGAAAGATTAAATATTTATAGACTTCATTAGTTTCATCGGAGCATGCAATATTTATTATTTTTTACATAACCTGGTGGCAGAGAAATTAAATAAGAAATTAATTGCGGTATGAATAAAACAAAGGTGTGTTTCAAATAAAAAGGCCAATAAAAAGTCAGATGCATATTTCTGTGATGCGTTCAGTGTAACGTGGACATCAGCAGCCGCAGCAGCTTCTTTCCTGTCTCTTTCTCTCCCCGTCACTGTTGGGACTTTGCTGGGGCTCCTGGCCTGCAGCAGGCAGTCCTGAGGCCCTTAATGCCAAAACAAAGTCCTGGGAATGTCCTTTACACGGCTCGGACAATAGCGCCGGGGCTCCAGCTTGACAAGTAAAAGAGCCCCGACAAGGCGGCGGCTAATTGCCTGCCCTCCCTCCATTCAGCCGGCCCGACACGCTCCTGCCATCTCCTTTTGTCCCACGTGCACTTTCTTAAGTAAACTGCCAGCTCGCCGGCGAGTGATGGACAGCTCCCAATCACCCCGTCACAATGGCATCCACACCACAACACCAGAGAGAGAGAGGGGGAGAGAGAGAGAGAAGGAGGAGGAGGAGGGGGGGAAGGAGAACACAGGGTTCCACTCGGCTGTGTGAGATGTTTCGCACGAGACCCCCAAAAGTGTGCGAGAGAGGAGGAAAAAAAAAAGAAGGAAAGGACAGAAACCGGTGCAAAACAAGGACACGGAGACGCCTGTGGCCTCCACTCACCCACACAAACACACACACACACACACACACACGTCTGTCCCCTGTGTCCAAACAAGGCTGGACAGGGACGAGAAAACACCGCAAAACACACGTCTAACTTCAAAGCTCCAACGCTAAATTCATAACAATAATCAGTCTGAATTTATAAATCCCCAAAAAAATTTAAAAGGTTAAAAATAAAATATATAGGAAGATTTTAAACACAAACTTAAAATATGAATCCTGTTTGTGATGCCAAGAGAAATGCAAGAAACAGCAGCTGGGACAAAATTCAAACTAATAATAAACCTGAAGATCATCCAGAAAAAAAGTGTTTAAATGTAAAATATTGCATTTATTAGTTCAGGTGAATATCTCAGCATTTACTATAAAATAAGAGATAATCATTTAGCCTGATGTGGAGGAATAACACACTGCTGTCATGCTGTCAAGACAAAGCAATCAAACACTGCCTTTCATTACCCAAATTGTCAATCTGTCACTTAGCAACATAAGTGTTATAAATTGCCAAACGCCGGCCGTAAAAAATATCCATGAATAAATTCTATTAGAACATAACATTTAAAGGCAAACAAGCTGCGGAAAATAAAGCAGAGCGGCAAATGTAAATGTGGAGAAGTCTTACCATTTAAAAGAGCTGTATAT
>NW_027466867.1:1825000-1955000 GCF_046128005.1 Genypterus blacodes | reverse complement strand
AGCATATTTGATGGCAGCCGTGTGATATTCCTGCAGCTTTCTTACCTGTGCCTGTCTGGACACATGAAGCAGGTTGCATGCCATCTATTTCTCTCCTCTGCGTCCCCAAAGCATTGCAGCAGCTTTTACGCGTTTTTTTGAAAAGCAAACGCAGCATCAAACCCACTGGAGTACGGCTCTCACACACGGAGACGAGTCCGGCAAAGCGCACGCATCCAACCACACGTTAAAACCTATTTTCTCTCCGTGGAACACAATGATATAATAATGTGAAAAGCATTGAGGGGGTGCAAACACACACACACACACATACACACACACAAAAAATGGCAGATGTGGGGCAGTAATGCCAGCAGCCCAGTGAATCGGTGTGAGTGCGGGGGTCAAGCTGCGGGCTCACCTTGGAGCGCCGGGCCCCTGCCGACCACCCTGTTGGCTCCCTAATACCATTAGCAACCCTTAGATGAACATTCTAAATTGGCCTTTTGTCCTCCAGGTGCCGATCCAGACTCTGCAGCTCAGCAGTGTCACGGCTCCACGTACAGATGGCGTCTCGCCCTTTTTTTACGCCCCGTGAAAAGCGCGCAGAAGAAAGCGCCCCGATCCCAAACTTATCCCGCCGCCCGAAGCCGTCGGCCTCGGCGGATTTATTATTTTACATTCAAAATGTTATATTTCACTTCAAATATACGGCTTAAATCACCTAGAAATGTTTAAATATACATTTATAGATATTATAGATTTATGTAATTTACAGTTAGAATTTGAATTAAATTGACAGGAAATCTAATTGTGATCAAAACTCTAAATTTATTTTTGACTTATTCTAATTCACCCTGAGCTTATGTCACATTTAATACAATTATAAGGAATCTGATTGGATAAATTATTAATTTGATTCATTATTTTAAGTCATCATTCATAATTTTCAGCAATCAGAATTAAATATTTTCTTGCTCAAAATAACAATCGATTTTATTTACAATTCAAATATTTTGTATCAAATTCTCATGAATTAATAACGTCTCTATAATCATACAGACAAAGGAAATATGGACTTAATCTGTGCTTATTAAAACGACACAGGGACGATGGGAATTCTTGTTTCGACAAATTTGCTTTTAACTGCGAGTGCACACACACACACGCCCGTCGATGGAGAGACGGGCGTCCAACACAGAATATCTGCCGTGACTTAATGTGAGCTGAGAGCCTGAACCGGGTCCAACCTAGGTGAGGAGGAAAGGAGAGGAGAGGAGAGGAGAGGAGAGGAGAGGAGCAGCAGCTCTGTGGCCCAGCGTGATCACATCAGCGCCAGTATCAAATTAACTCCCCGACTTTGAAACTTATTGATCTGCTATTAAGACACTAGTGAACTTGATGAAGTGAGTGCTGTAGGTGACTCTGGGACTTCAAAGTCTCACACCAGCCACATAAAACAAGCCACTTTGATCCGCGCTCCGCTCCTCGGCTCTGGAGAAGGAGGGGGTGGTGGGGGGGGAGGCTTCACAGAGGAGCCCCCCAATTCTACTCTGGGGCTTCTTTCCTTCTCCGCCTCAGACCCCCGAAAAACTGGCCGCACGGCGTTCACTGACACACGCCGGCTCCGCTTTCAGATTCACGGAGAAACAACAAACCGACACACACACACACACACACACACAGACACACAGACAGACAGACACAAACACAGACAGACACACAGGAGAGGAAATGCAATATGGCCGTCTGAACATATTGGCATTAAAATTCAGTGTGGATAAGAGAGGATTCTTCACGCCAAATATGGCATGTAATAAGGTCGGAGATGAGAGACAATGCAGAGTGGTAGATAGCAGCACTATTGTGTAGTGAATACACCCCCCCACCACACACACACACACACACACACACACACAGCCCCCCTCCACTCCTCGCTTAAGGCAAGTCTTCCCACAACATTAAATACTGCGAGCTGCCAATCACACCTGCCTCCTTTTTTTCATTTTGTGCCACTGGGTGGAGGTAGTAGTTAATGTTTTCAACACACACACGCATAACCACAAACACACACGCACACACACACACATATCCACCACATCACCGTAACACGGCGAGATAGAAACAAATCAAAACCCGGGGCCCGGTTGAACACTGACGCTCCCACTAAAGCCATTATGGGACAAACGCTTAATACAACAACAAATGTCTAAACTAACAAACAAAAATCTCCATCTTCCTCCTCAGAGATGATTTGTGCCGAGCCGAAGTGTAAACACACACGAGGAGCCGAAACCTCTGCCTGCCTGAGACGGAGCGAGGCAGAGTAAAATAAATATTAACGGCTAAATTAATCATGGGCAGGACAGTGTTTGCGCTCAGGCTCCAGCGCTCACGGGTGGCGTGTGTGCGAGTGTGTGTATGAGAGTGTGTGTGTGTGTGTGTGTGTCGGGGCAAAGCTGCGTCTGTTTAATTAAGAGGGGTAAAACAGATGACAAATGCGAGACAGTTAAACATTTAATGTGTGCTTATCTCCCCCCTCTCCCCCCCACCTCATTTATTTAGTTAGGAGGATTCAGAGTGGGTGGCGTTTAGGAGCGACGCGCCGGCGGAATTAGAACGCAGCGCCCGCGTGCCGTGACAAGTCAGCGAACGCAACACGAGGCCTTCGCTTTCCTGACGCCTGTTTTGACGTCTCGGCGGCTTAATTCCGTTTGATGGGGAAAGAAAAGGATTTTGCGATAAATCAAATAAAACACAAATACGAATCGGGAGAGAAAAAAAAAGAATAAATGAGTTTCAACTTAAATGACAAGACGTCACTTCATTATGGCGTGTGTGTGTGAGTGTGTGTTAAGCGTCGAAGCGGAATTGTCAAATTAAACCACACAATTAAAAATGCAGCAGGATCAAAGCTCCTCCTTGCTCCTTCATTTCACCTGACAGAGGTTTGACTTCTATTTTTTTTTTTCCCATTCCGGATGATCCCTGTTGTGTATCTGATGCTCCTGCACACACACACACACACACACATCGCCTACAGTCAATGTCAAATCCCAGTTCCAATAGTCCCACAAAAAATACGGAACGAACAGAGCCCGCGGCGCACACGCACACACACACACACACACACACTCCTTTACTCTACACGCTCGCAATATCTTACCCAAAGTTATCGCTTCCTATGTGACAACGGTAAAATGAAAAACAAAAAAATATCATTTCAGATATATAGAAAGTGTGTGTGTGTGTGTGTGTATATATCTGGATATAGATAAGAAGGGTGAGAGGGGGGACGGAGAGAGAGAAAGAGAGGCTGGAAAAGCTGGAAAAAGAGGGAGAGAGGGAGAAAAAGAAGAAAAGGAGGAGGTTGTGGAGGAGGAGGAGGAGGAGGGTGGAGGGGGGGAGAAGAAGAAGAAGAAGAAGAAAAAAAAAGGCCCTGTGCCACGAGCATATATAAGAGAAACCTTCACCAATTAGTGGAGAGAAACGGGAGAGGGAGCTGCCGCGGCGTCGGCACTCAAAGAGCCGGGCCTCGCGGCGAAGCTGTCATGTCGGCAGGATTGATCAACAGGCCTGCTATTTCTAATGGCATGTTGTCATGAAGCTGCAGCCATGGGGAGCCACCTGCCTCAGTCCTCGCACAGCGCTGCATGCATGTGTGTGTGTGTGCGTGTGTGTGTGTGAGAGATGGGGTTGTGGGTACTGCGGCAGCCATACCTATTCCGTGCCCATATATCTTTTACTAACAATTTGAAAAACGGCTTGGCTTCCTCCTCCCACTCTCTGGCAGTCTACCTCACGTCTCCCTCAAGGTGGTAAAGAAATGTGCCATCCCGGATTCCTCCCTTTTATTCTCACACAACAGAGCTCAGCCATTGTACAATCCAAACACAATGGATACAAAATGTACGTACGACGTGTTGCAGTGGAGGGAAAATGTAAATGAAAGCAAAAAAGGGCTTAAGAGCTTGAGAACAATCACCAACGGTCCAAACACAGCCCGGCTTTATTCACACGTCCTTATCCTTATATTTATATTTACTGTATCTATATGTTCACAGGGTAAAAGGTAGACATCAGTACATTATGTTGTCAATGCATCCCTCATATACTCTGAAAGCCATTATCTGCTAACCAAACAAAGGATTAACGTCGACGGCATAAGAGCCGCAATCGGATACAATGAGAACGCTTCATAACAAAACAAGCTATCCTAGTTTCTAGTCACACGCCAACAGCCTTTCTTCGCTGTTAGCCGCGGCTGCCAAACGCGTACGGCCTCGCTAACAATAAAAAAGTCAAATAAAAGTTACGGAACTTGAGAGTTCAAGGTAGCGGCGGCTACTTGGAGTGCGTGTCACGTACAGTTAACCTTTTTATCGGGCATGCCTGTGGTCTCATCAGTCGATGAAAATTCTTCGCCCGCGGCGGTGGCTTAGCCGAGGGACACGGACCAATAGGAAAATATTTCATTGTGTTAGCATTTCAAATGGCGGGTGGAGGGCGGAGAGGAGGGCGTTCGGAGGGGCGGTGGGGGAAGAAGCTCTAACCGATCGTTGCCAGCGGAATTAATTGCCTATTCTGAGAATAATGTCCCTTACCCACGATCCTCGGAGGGACGAACGCTAGCAGAGGCCACTTTTTTTTTGTTTTGTTTGGCGTCTTCAAACAGGCGAGCGCTTAGGGGTACTGGCCGTATTAGGGGTTTAGCTCAGTCCCCTTAAGGCGCGGAAAAATAATCAGAAGCAGTGGACCCGGCTCCACTAATCCGTACGCCAATTAAAAACGCCAAAAAAACCCTTAACGAAATAAGAATCGATCTAGAAATACTTCGTCTACGGAATCAAACATTTGTTATTTAGAAGTCGCGAAAAATCTGCCTGTAATTATATTTTTTCCGGGGATAAGATTCTCGGCAAGAAAGAACGGGAGAAGTGAATGGACGAGGATCCGCTTTCAGCCGGCGCTCGATAAATGGCTCAAGCTGGAGCGACCCCGGTGGTGCTTCTATCCTTTTATTTAAGGGGATTTAAGTTCAGGCTCTGTTACACATTGCCCAAGCATATGCAATGACCCTAACTGATATGGGTGCATCTCTTAGCCACATCTTAATCTAACCTTTATAAAGCTCCGCCGCCTTTCAGACTCAAAACAGCAGAAGGAACGAGCATTGTTTGGAGCGAGGAAGGAGGCGGCCCTGGGAGACGACCCGGGCCGAGGCCGGGGCCTGGGCCTGGGTCGGGGGACGGGAGCCCTCTGGAAAAACAGCTGCTTATGCACTCCAATCAGTGGGAATGCAAAACAAAAATACAACCGCAACAAAGAAGGAGAAGGAGAAGAAGAAGAAGAAGGGTTGAGAGTTTTGTGGCGGTGGAGGGAAAGGGGGGGGGGGCATCCAGGGTGCCCCATCGCTCGGCGTTGACCTCTACGGGCCCGTCGCCGTTTCTAGGTGTCGATTTCATCGCTCGGCAGATGGACGGGCGAATTCGCAGCGGTCCCCCATTACACGCCTCTCTCCGTTTGGCTCATTGTGAATTCAGTCGACGAAGTCAATCTTATTAACTTCCGCGCCGGTTCACACATGACATTTTCTTCAATTTTCTCGCCGACATCAAAAACATCAATTAGCGGCTCGAAAATGGGAAGGAGCGAATGACAGAGTCCGATAACGCCGACTTATTTGAAGCCGAGGGTAAATCTATTCTCCGGTTTTGAATGTGTTCATTACAATTGCCTTTTCAAAGAAGACCTCCAAATAGCAAAGAAATTAAATTTATCTCCTAGAAATGTCCAGAAATTGTTTTTTCCCCCCCCTCTCTCTTTTCTTTTTTTAATCCTGCGTCTATCTCTCGGCCTCAGCGGGCGACACAAAGCATTGTGGCGCCGCGTTTTCCTTTTCCTCATTAGAACAGATCACAACTCCCACAGAAGTTGAAACCCTATACAGTCACCTCCAATATAACCCAGCAGAAATGACAGATTTGGAAAAAAGGGAGGCCCGCATTTTATTTTATTTTATGGGCAAAGGCGGAGCGATAAACTCGGCTAGTGACCTGCAGTTTCACCAAACACAAACCCGTGATAAACGTCTGGATTTACATTCCAAACTAAGCTGTTTGCTATTCTTAGAAATTAAATATTGGTCAAGAAAATACGACATTTCTTTAAATATCGACCTTCACAGAGAGATTTGAATTGTTAAGGCATTATTTCAGAAAGCTGTTCTTTATTCTATTCTATTTATGCTCTATGCTGCTTCATACTAATCCAAAAATTATAATTATTATTGTATTCAAATTGAGTTTCAGTGTTTTCTAGGAGTGAAATTAACAAAGGAGCCTTAATATTATATATAATCATGAATTAATAATACATAACCAGAAATGTATTATTGTAAAAACATTTAAAAATATAATGTAAATGTGTTTGTATTGAGAAAATAGGTTTAAAAAGATCATTTAAAATCAAGTCTGCCTCTTAAACAAACATTTGAATTACACTGCAATTTAATATTTATGCAACCCATTAGAAACATGCATCTGCCTGTGTGAGTGAAATAAAAAATACATCTGCCAAACAGCCCAGTTCCGTCTGAAATACCATTTTACCCTCAGTCTCATTGATCATTTCCTGCTCCTCCACATCACAGTTACGTCAAAACGTGAAACACAAACCTACACATTAATGAAGCTCTCATGGCTCAACTCTTCTGCCTCCCGCCCGCTGATGAACATGTAACCCAATAAACCTCGGCCCGTAACCTTTAAGTAAAAGGCTATTTTTTGCCGATATCCAAACATTGTCAGACGGCTTCCTCATGCTTGAGTTACATCTCCGAGGGGGTGAACAAAAGCAACTTTAGTGGCTGTGGAAAGACACTCGTAATGCGATGGGGAGGGGGAGGGAGGGAGGGGGGGAGGGAGCGGGCCGGGTCGCATACGGAGCCGTGCGGATCACGTTCCTCCGGCCCATTGATTTCTGATCTTTTGACATTATTTAGTTGCTTTTTATTTTCTTCCTCGTCTTTTATTCCATGTCACAAAAGACAGAAATGTCCAAACAAGTGATGTTGGGAATATCTACTATCTGTCAAAAGAGCAGGCTTTTCCCGGCATTAAAGCGGCCAAATGCTCTGACGCAGTGCCGAGAATCGGCGGGATGAAAATATCACTCTTTATAATGGAGGCTAATCAGATTTCGGATGCTGCTGCTTGCCTTCTAGCTAAAAGGAGATGGGAAAGCGTGGAGTAAGAGGGCTGTAACCAATACACTTCTACTCCATCACCGTGCTCTGACCTCAACACGCCAGGCCCTGCACCTCCAACAGCCGAGAGAAATGGGTCACAAAACCGTGTCACGCTGTCAAAAATGTGAACAACACAACATGTACGTATGTAATTTTCACCCTAATTTCTGTTACTGGCAGATACGGCTGAAGAGACAAAAAAGCGCCGAATGCAGAGAAAGACGCGGAGATGCATTTGTAATAGCGCTGCCGGCTGAACGCTGAACACACAGTGGTGATCAGTTCCATTAAGCAGGGATTTGATCATCTCCTGCATGCGCTTTCACAGCCCGGTTTGAGATTAGATCACTGTGAAAATGGTCAAATGGTTGTGTTTATCTCCCTGTAATTATTTTGATGCAGATGACAGAGATTGGCTGTTTGCATGTGGCTTGATGAGTGTGCGTGGTTAGAGCCAAGCCAAGCCAAGCCACACACACACACACACACACAAACACAGGCACAGACACACACGCGCGCCCAGATAAAGCCTCTGGCATGGAAAAGAGCTGAATGCCTCTCAATGCCATTAACGCATTAGATTGCTTCAACAAAGGCCCGATACGAACACACAGCGCACATGCAATTACAGAGCCATATTCTTTAAGTTGTGAGTAATATTAATGTTCTGGTTGAGTGACACAAATGGACTTTCAATGAGATTCAGAAGCAAACAAAAGGCCGGAGTGAATCACAGCAGAGGGGAAACCGCAGTACCGTCGTACGTTCTAGCTCTTTGGTAGGAGAAGTAGGAGAAGTGCTCGGAAAATCTAGGAAAATTCTCAAATTCCAAAACTTGGCTTGGTCAACCATGTGGCGACCTTGAGTCAAAAGGTTAAGATGTCTTATTGGTGGTTTTGTGATTTTCACTCTGGCTGTGCGGACCAGATTACTCCCCCCTCCTCCTCCTCCTCTTCCTCCTCGTATCTACCTTTGCAATTACTTTTAAGAGTTTTGGACGGACAAATTCAGTCTTTCATGTCCCGTGTCGGCTGATGAGTCCCTGCTCCCGGCCATGAAAGGAGGAGTTTAATGAGCTGGGGCCGAGGTTAATTGGTTCGCACCGGATTCTCACGAGTCATGCGCCGTCTTTATGAAATTAAGTCAGACTTCCTCAAGTTTCCCAGGATGCCTTTAATAACAAACACTTCAGCCCAATTTTGCTTTTCCCACACGGAGGGGAAGGGGGGGCAGGGGGGGGGGGGGGGGGGGGTGACGGCCTCGCGGTTTGTTGGTTTGTGTTTATTTTAACTCACTCGGCATCTTATCAGTGTTTTCATATGAACACAAAGACCTGCGGTGCTCCACAACGACTGCTGCTCTCATAAACGTCCTGCTGTCTGTAAATCTACGGGCTATTATTATTATTATGTTATTATTAAATTTAATTAAATGAATGGAAATTGAATACACAAATTTATTAAATACATTCAATTTAAATATCACGTTGAATAAATAATTATTACGTGATAATATTAGAAAAAACCTTCTGATGCATCCTAATTATTAATATTATTATTATTATATGCATTTCCTACGATGAGTGACTCCAAAGTCCACAAATCATAATTAAACAGGAACAAAGATAATAGGTGACAGATTTACGCTGTGATTTAAACGTCTACTGTCAACTTAATTATGTATGAAAAACAAACACGGACAGCATCAATAAAATGATCGTCTCTCTCTCTCTCTAACCCTCAGTCTGGTTTCTCCTCTCCTTGTGGAAGCGTTTGGTACTGCACCCGTTTCCCTGCAAACAAACTGCTGACTGCTGTGGTTGGTGGCTGTGCAGGAGGAACAACACACTGTTTTTTTTCTTCCAGTGTATATCTATATAAAGATGAACACATCCAACACACACACATACACACTGTAGTTGTTCTAATGGGCCCGACATGTTGCTGGCTGCTGCTGACTGAACGTGAGGAAGCGACTGCATCCACGGCGTGACGCACTCATCCCGGGGCCTTTCACTTGCCATTAGGAACTACATGATGCTAATCTGCCCGAAGCAAAAGACCTTGTAATCAACACGGGTGCAAATGTGTTAAGTTCAGCCCTGTCGTTGAGAGAGGGAGGGGGGGCATGAGGGGGGGTTCAATGGTCCTGACAGTGTAATTACGGGTTGTAACCACAACGCAGCGGCCAGCGCACTCCACGCTAATTCAATCCATCTTCATTTCCAAGCGCAACGCCCCTGCCATTGATGGATAGTTATCATTAGAGAGTGACAAAGCACTAAAACAACTGAGGCGTGAGCGGCAAACTGTGTGTGTGTGTCCCTGTGTGTGTGCGTACACAGTGAAGGAGCAGACGGATGTGTCCTCTCTACCCACTATTGCCTCAGACAGCAGGATTATATATTACTGCAGGGATGAATAGGGAAGAGACAGGATGGGGGAAGAACTTTGGGTCAGGGAGCAGGGTTGCATCCTCCACACACAAAAAACAACAACCCCACAAACGCGCGCACACACACACACAGGCTCGCGCACGCACGCAATACCCGCATAGAGTGTGTGTACGTGTTCACAACAGTTTGGCTGAGAATGACCCCTACACACAGAGAGGCTATGGCTCAACTCACCAGCCTTTTATAGCATGCTGCTCAGACTGCTGACGGACTGACACACACACACACACACACACACAGACACACACACACACACACACAGACACACACAGGTCTCGGCAAACAGTAAACCACAGGCTGTGATTGAGGGCGACTGGTCTGCTCCTCTATATTTTCAGTCTATATATTCAGTCCGCCCTGGGCTGTATATCTTAATTATGTGCTCTGCCTCTTTTCCTAAAAGAAGGGGTGACGGGTGTGTGTGTGTTGTGCGTGTGTGTGTGCGTGGAGCTCTGGTGCAGCAGCAGGCCACTGAAATGAGGCCCTTCCAGTCTTTACGGGGCCTTCGTCTCGGCCGCTGCATCATTACATGACTGTTAAACTCTGGACAAAAACACTGCCCATGTGTCGTTCCCCGTGTCTTTGCTGGAGATACACACTCTCACACACACACACACACACACGCACAGACACAACAGAGAGTGCAGAGTCTAAACATGTGCAGAATCAAACTAGCAACAAAACTTTTTCGCGAAAGGAACAAGCGGTCAAAGGCCGTAATGATAATCTAACTGAAATGACCAGAGGAGATTTTTACTCCGGCGCTTTGCTCAATGTGATTATCTCCCCTTTCTGCTCGCGGGTCGCAGCTTTAGGGGTCACCACAGTCTCTCACACACACAGACACACACTCACTCACTCACTCACACACACACACACACAGGTTAGGCTTTGCCATTTCAATGACTCAATCGTATCTGGAGCCTCCCATCGATTGTGCTCAGTGACCCGGTAAAGGCCCATGTGGCGAGCGTCTGCCCCGCCTCTTTGAATCAGACGCACCCCCGTCGCTGCAGCAGCCCCCTGCCCTCCACCCCCCCAACTCCGTCGCTCCGCCTAATCACCAGGAGGGGGCGCTACTGGGACGCAGAACTCCCAAGATGGCCACCGTAGTTGCTGCTTCCCTGCTCGTGCCACTGCGAGCCAGGCGTGCGTGTGTGTGAGTGTGTGTGTGTGTGTTTGGAGGGGTTTAATAACAGTGAGGGTTTAAAAGGCTTCTCACACACCTGGAGATGCTTCCTCACAGATGCAGATGTTTCACTCTGAGCTCCACTCTGATGCTGCCTGCTTGAATGCGTCAGATTCTCAGACTTGTGCTCTCTTGCTCACTTGGCTCAGTGAGAGCAGTGAAGGCATTGCTACATCCCTCCAACCTCCCTGTGTGTGTGTGTGTGTGTACGCCCACGCAATTAAACTCTGTGCTTACTCATGCACATTCCTAATGTTCTATTATTTGCTCCCGCATACGTACGCGTCTCCACACCAGGGCCCCGATTGTTCCAACGTATCCAGGATCCAGGATTCAGCACAGCAGCCAATGTGCTGCTGCAGACTGGCTGGCCTGCCTGCAGACCCTGCAGTTTGTTTAGCAACACTCCTTTTGACGACGCCCGAAGGGTGCAATTAAGCCCAATTAGAGCCTGTCGGTTTTATTAAGAGGCACAGACTGGCCAGGCTCGGGGGCAGTGAGGGGTGGAGGAGGGAGGAGGAAGAGGAAGAGGAGAGGGAGGAGGAGGAGAGTGTTACTGCCGCGCTTGATGAACTAGGTGAGCGCTGTGGGGAGGAAACGGCCGTGAACACGCAGCTACGCTAAGACACCGGCGTGACAGGCGGCGTAAGTACATCAGAAGGCTCCTGATCTTATTAATGGGGGAGTTAAATAAACATTCACGTATCCTCACACTCACCTACGTTACTCCGTTACAAGAACAGCCTTTAAAAAGTGCAGATTTTTGATCCCCCCCAGAACCTGACGAGATCAATGGATGACAAACCCAATTCATCTATAAATACTCTCTGGCTACAGTGAATGCAGACATGTGTGGATGCAGATGTCACAAAGCATTTTGTGGGAGAAAGGGGGTTAGGAGGTGGTGGCTGTGCAGTTATGTGAGCCTGCCCTGACATATTAGCGTGGCTGTGAATAGAGCAATACAGCTGGCTGCGAACAAAAAAATGCTGCAGCTCTTTCATCCGCAAAATCAAAAAAAATAAAGAAAAAAAAGAACGCAAATGAATGTATCATTTTCCCCCCTCACAATTCCTTTTCCGTCGACCCCTTGACAGAGATGTTTACAGATAGCTATCATTCCCCCTCTTTTTCACATTTGCGCTTGGACATGTTTCAAAAGACCGGGCCTTTTCATCTCCCCTCTCGCTGTGAGGAAATTTGCTCCTTAATGGCTTTCAAAACAGGAAGCGCAGACAATAAAAGAAGGAGAAGTGAGGGTGTGTGTGGGGGGGGGAGGGAGGACGCCGCCGCTGCTCCGCCGTCCCCCCCCCCCCGCCCTTCAATCGACGCATCCTCTCGCAGGGGGCTGAGTGCTGCGGCGCTGCTGCTGCTGCTGCCGTGCCAAGGTGCCAACTGTGCCAGTCACACTGACCTCCATCTGCAGGCAACTTGATACCATCTCTCCAACCGCCGCGCACTCCCACTGAATGGCTCCGCTCAGTCACAGTAAAGTCTGAATGCCATTCAAGGCTCAGGCTCGGGAATTGTGTTTCGAGTTTGTGAGCTATTGTATTCTTTGTTCGCAGCTGCTGTGTAAAAAAATCCTTTATCGCCACACTGAATACTAAAAGGCTCGTATTGGAGCAATGCACACAGGAATACATTACTGCCAATGTGCAAATCATTCCACTATCAGGCAAATTAGAGTCGATTTTTCACAAGTCTTTATCAATGACCCTCAGAAGAGTGAGGTTGAACTGCTACGGACTGGCTCAAATTACTACTTTAAATGGGCTCTAGCCAACCGCTCGGCTTACTACTCTAATAGAATGTGTAGGTGTGTGTTTACTCATGTTGTATTCATAATTCCGCCTGCTACAGGGCATCCGTGTCCACCGAGTGCCCTTGAACATGCCATGAGTAGTCTTTCTGCGCCTCAACTAAAAAGAGACCTGAAAGACAGCTACACACGCTTCCGCACAGTTGGATAAAACAAACCTTAACCACACAGCTCAACCTCACCAAAGAACTTGGGGTGTTTTTTTTTTCTGAGGATGTTCAGAGGACTGGCCCCCCACCTCCTCCTCCTCCTCCTCCTCCTCCTCCATCCCCGCACATCCATCCCTCTCTCTCTCTCTCTCTCTCCCCCTCTCTCGCCTCATCTTTGCTTTTTCTCCCTGGGTGAAACAAACGCATCATTTCTCAGTATACAAAAAAAGAAATATCAAAAATAAGAATCTTTACTCCCTCCTCTCCCTTCCATTGTGCCGTTCCCGCGTATGGAAGTGTTCCCTCCCATTGATTTTCCCCCTAGCCGGGGCCCTACCCAACACGAGACCGTTGCTTTGCCGGTGTCTCTCTCTCCTTTTAACTGCGATATACTCGCTGGTGTAATGTACAACTGCCAACGGAGGAGGGGGAGAGGAGCAATGGGAGGAATAACTGATACATGTACTCAAACTTTTGGCTATTGATTTCTTTTTGATGCAGACGGAGGAGAAAAAAAGGAGCGTTCAAAGCAAGGGAGAGCCTTTTTGATCACCGCTACAGCAGAGCCAGCTGGTAATGTTGCTGCTAGTCGTAGCAAAACACACAGATTTGTGCGGTTGTTGCCTGTACGTTAGGTTTCATTGTCGAGCTGGCGCGTTGAGGTTTCACACTCTGATTTCGTGCGGTCAGTCGTCTCATTACACGTAGTGACAAACGTGCACATCCGTCAAGTGTTGCCTGACAGGTTTGCCTCAAACGCCTGCAGAAAGTGTCCGCTCGGATGAAGAAAGTGAAGATGAGCAGATTAGCCTCGCAGCTTCATCTGGGGAAAACAAACAAAACACACACGCACAAAAAAAAGAGCTGCTCGCATGTGTGAGAACACACAAAGATGGGCAGGACCGCTCCAGGGAACTCACAGAGCCGAGCCAAAGAAGACTAATGTGGAGTACGACAAATGAAGGAGAGAGAAGAAAACAAGGCAGGGACAGAGTGATGTATGGAGGGAAAATTACAGCAATAAACCCCACAAACATGGTACCAGGCTGATGCAGGGATCCAGACATGGCTGGCTGGCTGGCTGGCTGGCTGCTGCAGCTTTTGCTCCCCTGCTCTCCCTGCCAGTCCTCTGTGATGTGCGCCCGTGTCCACTGGGGGCTACAATTAGCCCATCAAACTCATTCCAGCCGGGAATCCAACGTGCCTCTCCAACCCCCTTTTTTCTCCGGCTCCTCCAAAGCGCGGGGCTCCTCCAAAGAGACAGGCAACTTGTAAGACGAGGGGAGGTAGCCTTTGATGTGCCAGGCTCTGCCGAGACCTCCCTTTTAGCTTGTATCAAGGCCGGGGAGATATAACAATTAATGTGGCTGGATGAGGCGGGCAGACACGGCGGCGTGAACATGTGCGGCCCCGGTGAGAGGAGCGCCTGGGCCCTCGGTGTGGCAGGTAGGGGGCGCGTCTGTGTCAGAGCTGCTCCCCTGAGACTCCACTTACACACTCCTGTCAGGGCGTCAGGGGGATTTCAGTGAAAAAGTTTTTAAAAAGTTACAGACTGGAGCTTTAAGCCAAGAGGGCGCCTGCTTTTGTTTAGATTAGGTGATGTAAGTCAAATGTAAGTAGATTTCCTCCAGCATGTCAACAATCCACTGGTGGATTAATAAGCAGGATTAAACTAGTTCTGATTGGCGAGTCAGCGGACGTCTCCCGACACAGCATCCGCCTGGTCTGCTGTCCTCCTGTGGGGTCTCAACCCCGAGCTGGAGACGCTTTGTGCCGGCGGTTCAGATGGGCTGCTGTGTTACATTGTGTAAGACACAGCTCCACATCGCTCTCTGCTCCAGTGGGGCTTGGTGGCAGACAGCCAGGTAATTACACAGCGCTGACTACCAGCCTGGAGAGAATGCTACCACACACACACTCACAAAACTCGTATTTGCATTCAGAGTGTACAGATCACACAAGCTTGCATGCCCACACCTGATATCTTCCTCCCATTCTGTCCTCTTCACACTCTCTCACACACACACACGCACAGTCCTGATGCCCAGCCAAACACAAGGACTACATTATGTCAAGAAGGATTACAATGACTCCGACCTGACCCGGCTCCCCAGCCCCTGTATGTGTATGTGTATGTGTATGTGTGTGTGTGTGTGCCTGACTTTTACTGTGTGTGAGGCTGTCCGCAGCTTTAACAGGTGTGTACTTGTGCAGATGCAGTGGAGCATGTGGTTTGCATTAACTGCAGCCGTGGAGCCAAAGTGAGCTTTCAGCGGAGCAGCACTCAGCTGAAAGTTGTCATTTGGGGTCTGCGGTTTATTCACTTTCAATTCCCTGAATTCACGAAGAGGACTTAGCAAATCTTCAACAAAAAAAACTAAACACAACACCGGCTACAGGACGGAGCGTTGTCGGGACGATGACGTACTTTCCCAAGAAACGTGAAACTGTTCCAAACTTAGCAGCCATTCTCACAAAACAAGGCTCATGTTTATGCTACTTAATACACCATTTTGAATTCCTTCCTTTTTAAACTCACATCGCTTCATTAAGTACTATAATGTCGACTATTAAGACTCTCAAGGGGTAAAGAACATATGGATTTCACTGAATTTGCTAGGAAAACGAGAATATTTGAATATTTAATATCCGTCTGTTATGCTTACCTAGCCTAGCCTGCAGAGTCTTGTTTTAGCTAGCAGACTGGGACCAGCGACTCATTAAATGTTGCTAACTGTAACTTCATCCTTTATCACCATTCAGTGTATTTTGGTTGACCTTTACTTCACTTACACTTCATAAAATTCATTTGTCATGATTTACATTTTTCTGCTGTCTCACAAACAGAAACCGTGCGTCCCAGGTGCTGTGTTTATTGTCCCCGGGGACACCGGGACGTCCTGGCTTTCTAGTCCTGGCGAAGCGGCCGACATATATTTATTACAGTAATAAGCAGAGTTGTGAAACCTTCAAGCACAATTGGAAATTTGAGAGTGGAGTCTATGTCGGAAGAAATACAAGTGCGTGCTGCGTCACACTAACAGGCTTAGCAACATGCTTTAGGCACGTGGGTAATGTAGCAAACAAAACATCATCACTTCAGTTTCAGAAGTCGGACAGCTGGAGTGGAGCAACAGCGTTAAAATGTAAAGATTTAGCCACTTCAACATTCTCTCTCTCTGTCTCTCTCCCTCTGTCTCTCTCTGTCTCTCTCTCTAAAGAAAGAATCTTGCTTTAAAAAAAGAAAAACCTGCCATGGATTCCAGTGAATGCCAGTGAGAATCAAGCGATCTATTCATGCTGCCAGTTGATTTAGGCACGCCTCACTACACACCAATCAGCCCGGCCCCGGCCCTCGCCAGCCACTCACTTGTCTGCCATTCCAACACAAGATGGAGACAGTGCCAAAAGTTCCAATTAAAATATCCATTTGTGATGTCGGTGCAGTGGGAGAGGAAAAAAGAAACAAGTCGCGCGCATTTTTTTTTTTCGATGGCGTAGGAGAAAATACAATAAAAGCTGCCAAAATTCTGTGGACAAGCTATATACTTAAGAGTTTTTCTGTCTACACAAACTAAATAAGCGCTATGAGAGTGTGTGTGTGTGTGTGTGTGTGGGATGAGACAGACGGGAGCGCGTGCGTGGCAGACGGGCGTGCGAGCGTCTTGTTATGGAGGAACAGAGCATGTTGCAGATAAGAGGGCGCCGCTGTTCAAAGGGAGAGGCAGGCCGGTAAAGTGCGCGCCGATACGACATCATCGCCTCACTGTCCCTTAATGAGCCTGGAGAGGGAAGTCTGTCGGGTGTCCGCCGGATAACGCTCCCGTCTCGCTTCCAATCACCGCCGCCGGGATTTTTTTTATTCAAATCTCGACGCACAACTGTCACACAGCCGGTCCGGCCGCGCTGTTTATCTCACTCCGGAGAGAATGTTAACAAGACAAATGAATGAATAAATACACAAATAATGCGTTTAGGTAATGTTAATAATGTATGAACGGAAGCTGCTTTTTGACAGTAGCGCTGCACTAAGGATTCTTCCCAACTTTGGTGACAGGCTCGTTTATTCTTTTTCCCAGCATGCAACTCTCCCCATCTTCAGAAGGCGACGTCTGGCCGACGCCCGGGCAGCTAACGGCGCATCTCATTGATGGAAAGAAGGTGCTCTGACACACTTCTCCTCCATTAAAACAGCCCCTTCGTGCCTTCAAGATTGAGCTATCATCCCCTCCGCTGTGATGCTCCTCCTTCATCTCCCCGAAATCCGGGTCTCGTTTTCGCCCCCGTCGCACTTCCTGCTTGCGATTACACGACGGATTCCGCCGACATTTTAATAGGTCATTCAATTACAGCAGATATTGTTTTGGGGGGGGGGGGGGTAAATAAATAGGAAAGCGTGCGCACACCTGCACAGGTAAAGCAGGAGCAGTCGAACTCTGGGATCAACTGCCTCAAAGAAATGTCCCAAACTTCCAGGGATATTACAAAAACAAAACAATGCGGAACACAAAAACCGGAGGGGAGGGAAAAGGAAGAAAAAAAAAAAAGCTCAAAGAAACTGACTCGGCAGGAAAATAAGTCTTGCATCAAATTCCTTCCCGGGGCCGAGACAAAAGGAGGGCCTGGCACTCAGACGCCGCCGACTACACGGATTTGGGAGAGGGAAAAAAAACACAACAACACGGTAACGGCACACACATCAAAAACCAGAGCCAAACAAATCCAAGAAAAAGTTTAGATAGGTCCTCGCTCTCGAGTGCCGAGAGGAGCCGAATCAAATAAATTGGGGGGGGCGTGTGGGGGAGGGGAGGGCCGGTCGGGTTCGGGCTCCGCAAAAACCTGCAAACACGCTTTTAGAATTGATGAATCAGAGAGCGGAGACGCAGAGTTTAGCCCCGCAAAGTCCAAAGAAAAGCTCCTCGCCTGTTAGAAGGTGGAGGGTTGGGAGGGGGGGGGCGCACAAAACCAACCGAACACGAGGCGGCTTAAGTGCTTTTTGGAATCACTCAGCATTCCACTGTGCTCAACACACACACAGAGCGAGAGAGAGAGAGACAGGGAGAGAGTGAGTGTGTTGAAATTTGACTATGACGGCGTATTCACCCATAACTGTAAATTGTTCTTTGGGGAATTTCTTGGCGCTTCAGCCCTTCTTCTCTCCTCTCCTGTCCCAAAATATCAGATATATATACAGTATACACACACACACAATGCACAGTTGCCATGGTGATTGAGAGGGAGGGGGCGCTAACTCATCAGTAAGTCAGTTCAAGTCACTCATTCTTTCATTCACTGTGCCGACCTGATCTCTGACCTTCCCAACTTTCCCACTGCCACTTCTTGTGTGTTGCCGTTTTTAGCAAACTAACACATTCCGATAGTCCAAGAAAAGATAAAATGGACACAAAACACACAGCAGTGTGATTCTACCCACGCGTGTAGGCATGTGTGTGTGTGTTCCTGTCATAATACTCTGCAGGTCAGCGCCGGGATATTCGCTCAACTCACTTCACCCTGTTGGCAAATGCTCTCTTCCGAGGGAACAGAAAGGGAGCAGGAATAACAAAGAGGAGGGTCTCGGAGATCAATGAGGTTTGTGTTTAATTCTGCACGTTCCTGCCTCCTCGTACCAGAGGGGGAATTACAACACAAACAAGCTGGCCGGCCGGCGCTCCAGCAGACTGATTTGTGCTCGCGACGCACGATAACAAAGATCTCCGTTGGGAACGTTGGTGTGTTTTCGCAAAAAATTCCTTTGTGACACGGACCTTCAGCTGAGTGGAGGAAGTTGTCAGCTTGTCCCCTCCCCTTTTCATCTTGCAGCCTTCTACCTCGCCGCCTTCCTCTCCTGTCCCAACAGTCACTCAAAACCTCATTCCATCACCGCCCGCCAAATCTGTCATCTGTCCTGTCCCCCCTCCCCCCTTCATTTCTTCCCTTGCTCCCTCCCTCTCCTCCACTCCCACCCTTCCCGTGCCCTCGGCCCGGCGCTAATTGGTAAATCTGTTGAACCATGCCAGCCCCAACAATGAGACACCTGGAGTTCTGTCAAAACAAGTTTCCCTTGTGAAACGGCCTCCAGTGTTAGCGACGGGGAGCTGGGGGTTCTGCCGTGGTTCTGGGCTGGGACGTGTATACAAACTATGACCTAATCTTCCCAATCTTCCAAAACCGCCCTTCCTTAATGTTTTCATTCACTGCATGGTCTTGATAATCGATATCAGCCGTTTGCGAGGCCTCCGGTTCACATAAGGACACGTCGCCGCATGTGTGCAAACATACGAACATGACCCGACTTACCTCTCACTAACCTGTCATCCAAAACTCAAGTCACACCTCGGAGGCAAGGATACAACCTATATGCCTATGCTGGTGTAGACAAAGGTGTGTTTGTAAGACACACACACACGTACAGAAAGACAGACAGGCACACCCAACACTGATCCTGCCCTACCTTGTCAAACAAGTTCTAGCAAAGGCGCTTGTACAAGATAAGGGAGGGGAAGACGGAGAGCGAGTTGACATGCGAGCAGGAATGTTTTATTTCCAAACCTGACTGTCTTCACTGTTGCATTAGCGGCTGTTTGTTCTATCAAGCATGAGCGTCCTTCTCTCTGCGCTCTGAGTAAGAAACCCAACAAGCTATTGATCAGTCAAAACAATTCACCCATTTTTTCCGTCTTAAAGAACAAGATTAGCAAATTCTTCTTCTGGCTTTTCTACCCAGAATCTAACAAACAATGAGTCAAGCTTCCACGTGGATTAGTCAGTACGTTTACATGCACGCAATACTATAAGATTATACGTCTGTACTGCAATTAAGTCAACTAAGCAGACATATACATGAGGGCCTGGTCTAATTACAGTATGAGGAGAGTCCTGAGGAAACACATGTGGAGGCGTCGCGCTCCAAACTACAAGTCTGAATGCAGAATCACGTATCAAATCAATCAATCATTTAAGCATCAATTCATTGCCTTAATTGCAGTTTAATTACACTTATCAACATGCATGTAAACATACTGACCAATGCCGCCGTGATGTGCGAGCTCTGCAGCATCAGGGACTCAAGATGAGGTCAGGCTGCACAATGTTAGCTGATTTTCCACAAGACAACTTTACCGCCAAAACACACTGTATTTAGCGGATTATACGCTAAGGAAGCATGAAAATGTGCGTTTTATATCCCTGTGCCGGACATGGGATGATGGCGGTGGATTTAAGTATGATGGTGCAGCGCCAACGTTCCATTCTGTGTTTTTTTTTAAAAAAAAGGCAAGCACTTTCAGCAACAAAGCAGCAGCACTGAATTAGCACAAAAGCACAACACAGCATGATTACAATCATCAACCAGGAAATCAAGGTTATTCATTCGATTGTCTTGGAAAATCATCATCAATTATCAGTTTGTTAATTTGTGTGTGGAATTCAAAGGTCTCTCACCAAATGAAATTGGTGAAGGCTCAGATCTGACTGTCCGGGGAATTCCCAGCAGAAGGGCCCCTGAAAGGCAAAGATGGACGTTCCCAAGTCACACAATTATATATCAGCTCTCAGTCTTTTTCTCTCTCACCCACGCAGACACACACACACGCACACACATCTGCACTCAATCTAAGCCTAGCAGGTTTTATGCAAAAAGCAACGTGTTCTCCCTAGAAATAATGCATCCTTGCGCCTTTTCAGTTATTTAACCTCCTACTTCATCTCTGCTGGCTCAGCTTTCTCCAGGGTGCGTGTTCGGCCCCCAGTTCTAACCCACTTTACACACACAGAATACTGGAACTACACTGGTTACACGGCTGCTTATACTGACTGACTAGCTGTTACCATATTTCACTTTAGCTGAACATTTTTTTGTCCCCAGCGTCTTCCCAGATGTTCGGGAGGAGTCGGCCGCTCCGGGGATCCGCTGTCACCCGCCAACGCTCGGGGTCGGATTTCAGAATTACGTTTTGAGAGCTCCATCCAGCTCGGATCGATCATCTAAAGGCTCCTAGAAGCCACGTGATTCTGGGGGGGGGGGGGGGGGAGGGGGGTCGTCGCAGATTACAGCTGACAACCGTGAGAGAAGTCTTTGGCCTTGGTGGGCCGAGATGGCAGCGTGAGACACATTCGCAGCTCTTTGCGAGTAAAATTCGGAATTTAGGAGAAACATTTCATGATTTGACTGCTGCAACAACACACATCTAGATGACACACACACAGATGAATGAATGAACTCACCAGGCATTCATTGCACAATCTGACAAGCATTGATTTCCATATCGTATAGTCTGACGCGGATTGAGACCAAAGCCTCGACTCTGCCTCCAAAAGCATGTGGATAAACACGGCAGCAGACACTCACACTCATTCACACATATGGACAGTTTAGTTTAGTTTAGTTTAGTTTGCGGTTCCCCCTAACCTGCATGTGTCTGGACTGTGGGAGGAAACCAAAGGTGTCGCTACGGCTAATTAGTTCAGAAAAGCAGCGTGTGAAAACAGCTGACAAAAGCTGCTCCCACCTGCCTTTTCTCTATTTTGTTTCTTACTTCCTCTTACTGCCTCACACACATTCTCATGTCTTCCCACAGTCTTCTGCAGGTGCACTAGATTTCATTGTTACCTGCATTGGTGTGACGCGCAATGAATTTGGAAGCGTCAAAACATTTTAAAGCCTAAGTAAAGATTAAAATCCTTTTTATTCCTAGGGATTCAGCGGACTGAATCCTTGCGGGTCTTTGTGGGCGCATTTGTAGTGTCAATGAAAGAAAGCGTGTGCTGTTCAAAAAACATGGAGTCCTTGTAAATCCATGAAATTACTCGTTGTTCAAATCAAAGTTTCTATTGAAGACGAGGGGTTCAAAGGTCTTTCAAGTAGACCTCAGGAGATGGCAGAGAGGAAAGAAAGAAATAGGAAGAAAATAAGGCGACAGAGGAAGAGTTCCTTTATTGATTTTCCTGTGTATGAAAGGACACAGAGAGAAGCAACAGGGCATTTAGTTTACTGAAGGTCTCCATTACCTATAGCTCACTCCTATTCCAAGCTGCTCTCCACACTAAGATCACTTGTGTTATATTTGTACTTGCTCTTGACCTCGGGGGCCAGCTAGATAACTTTCCCTAACAGCTATACAGAAAAGGCTGCGGTTATTACTGTGACAAACACACACACGCGCATACGCACACGCACAATTATAGATACAAATCTGAATCATTCTTGTGAACGTGCGTGTCCAAGAGTCCAAATTCTCTAGGGGTGCTTAAGTTCACGGGGGTTACACGGCGGTCAAATACCACAGCAAGGGAAGAGAAAAAAGACAATGGCTTAGAGCTATTCACACACACACACACGCACACACACACACACACACACACATATAAAACACAATACAAAACGCTGCTATTCACATTTCCGACAATCAGGTAACGGAGCAGCTCCTTAACAAAGTTGTTCCCAAATACAATAGAAACGTGAATGTGCAAAACTCAGGCTAAACTCCGGCTGGGTCGTTCAATCAGTCGCCCTTGTGATTAGCATATGTGATCAAAACCCAAAGTGCACCTCTAGTCATTTGGCAGCTTCCTACGACGCTAAATATCAAGGTATCCTGTTAAGTCCACAAAGAAAACAAGAAGAGTCTTGGGGGGATCAGTTGTGGCATTGTTGCTGACTAAGCCAACACTGGAGCGGATTGTCTGTGGGAACAAGCCGCCGTCCAGACTGCCGGACAGATACAATGACGGAGGTGCTCTGGTTTTCATTGTCACGGTTCCCGGGCCTGACGCCACGTCTCGACAGCCGCGCATTTTGGCCCGTGCTGATGATGCAAGCGTGACCCCGAACAAATGCCTTGTGTTGGAGCGAGACAGGCACCACGCGCTCTCTCTCTCTCTCTCTCTGTCTCTCTCTCTCTCTCTGAGATTTGAGCCAAACAAAAGCGTAAGAGTGTTTGGGATGACATGGGGCAACTCATGAGGAAGTCAGGCCACAAGCTGAACTGGTATCACTAGTTTCTCAAACCGTCCGTCGCAGTAAGGGACCGTCATGAAAGTGCACTGCTGAACACGGGTGACCTGAATATTTACCGCAGAAAAATCTATACATGTTGAAAATGCCTTCTTGACATTGCTACTTGTTGCCATGCAAGGACTAACTTACTGGTTGAATAAATAAGAATGCCATGAAATTCAATTTTCAATGTTGATGATTATGGCTTACAGCTCATGAAAAGCCCAACTTCACTATCCCAGAGAATGAGAATACTGTAGACTCACGGTGTCTCAAGACGAACAGATTGTAATTGGTTGAGCTGCACCTATAGTACGTGAAAATCGCTACAGTTCAAAGTGTCACGTGGCAGTATTTGTTGCAATAATGGCACTTTTCGCAGGCCTAATGTGAATGACAGCAGGAAGACTAAGGGGGGAAACAACTGATTGAGAGGAACCGCAGAGGGAAACAGTAGCTTAAGGCCAGAATAAGTCAGGAGACGGAAAGCTTTCGAGGTAAAAATCCTCCGGGCGAGTGTGTGGGTGGTGTGACCCTGGGGCCACTCATTAGCAGCAGAGGAGGCCAGGCCTCCCAGAGTCCTTGGCCAATTGTCTGGCCAGCCCAGGTGCACGGCCCATTCAGGCCACAGGAAGTCCCCTTTATCTCCTTTCGTCTAGTATGGACAATCGGTCAAGGAGAGTGAATGTGATCCCGGCTACGTTTTCCTTCCCCCCCCGCCCCCCCCGAGGTTGACCTGGAGTAGCAGTCGCTCGGCCGTCCAGTCCTCTGTCCCATTGTGGGCGAGAGAGAGAGAGAGAGAGAGAGAGAGAGAGAGAGAGAGGGGCACTGTGGCTTGAATGTTTGGCTAAAATAAAGTTCTGTTGGTTTTTCCTAATATCGAACCGCTTCAGGTCTTTTCACAGGCTCTTCATCACGCTGCACATTCTTTGGAGAAACAGGCGAGACTGAATGGGGGGGGGGGGGGGGGGGGATGAGCACGTTCACTGGCTGTAAAGGCTCAGGTGGGAGGTCTCGCCGGCCGTAAAAATGGCCAGATTCCATCACTTCCTCCGCGCTAATTACCATACACTTAGAGCAAGTGCCCTCCCTCTCTCAATCCCCATGCTCCACTACCTCTGACACACACACACACACACACACACACACACACACACACAGTGAGGCACAGTTGGGAAATGGTTAACACTCCAGCCGTCCCCCGCTGCCAGTGAAAGCCCAGAAAACAATGGAGACATTGTTCAGCCGGGGTTAGGCTCTAGACTCTAAAATTGTGTGTGTGTGCCTGTGTGTGTGAGTGTGTGTGTGTGTGTGTGTGTGTGTGTGTGTGTGTGTGTACGTCAGGGAAGTAGTTTGTGTGCATATGCTCTTAACATGTGCACGTTTCTGCCCCAATTCCCCAAATAACAACCTAACAATTTATGACAATTTAACAATACAGAAGCTTTCGCACCATAATGTTAAAATGCTTTGACGTACATTGACATCAAATGACAATGAGATGAGATGCTTTGATACGTTTTATACCAAATGACGTCATAGCAGCAACACGAGCCTGAAGTCTGCGCTGGACTATTGTTTGTCCTATAAACACACATGGACATTAACCAGCACATTTACCAAAGCAAACCGGTGTATTGTGCTCCTCAGAAAGTCCCAGATGTGTGTTAAAGTTACTCTCAGACAGTTTTCACTCATATTCAAGCCTACAAGGTCAAATTAGAACGGAACAACGAAGGCCACCTGACAGAGCCGGCACTGAAAAAAAATGATTCTCCGAGTTTCTCCCTCAAAAAATACACATCAATAGGTATATAAATATTGAATAACTTTCAGCCAATCGCATGAAAGTTCAGCGGTGGTCGGTTTTGAGGCTGCCTGCGGGGCGGTCAGGCACTTCAAAAGGTCCTGCACGGCCCCCTTTGAGGACATGGTAAACAGGGGCACACAACGCGCCCTCAGAAAGACCAGCCTGCGTGAGGTCACTTCCTCTTTTCCCGGGCTGAGCCTCCAGCGTTCCACCTCGGTTGAACCTTCTGGCAACAAACAGGAGCATCAGTCTGCATCTCCGGCCCTGTCCGTCTTTTCCGTCGGCCTTCCACCACATCACCGGGCTGCTCTGACAGATTCTTCATCTCCAGCTCCATCTCTCACCGTCTTTCTACCGCTGTTTCAACTGTCTGAGGGTTAGTTAGGCTTCAGATCCTTCTCCTTATCTCGCAGACCAATCGACGGGTCCTTATCACTGCCAGTACAGACCGTGGGCGCTCCAGGCGGGGAGAGGTCAAGGTGCCTGAGTATTTCTTCGCATTTGTAAACAAAAAGAAACTACCGTTTACAGCCCAATTTATTGATAAGGGGATCACGTAGCGGAACACGCGGGCATTGCGGGGAAAAGGAAAAACTTGAGTGATTGAGTGACACTAGTGGGAGTACATGAGAGGGGTATCACTGGGCTGTCCACAGTAATCTGTCTTTTTTTATATGTACAACAGCGAGTATGATGCAAACCAGGGAAACATTCAATCAAACTTCCTTCTCAGCCAGAGGTGGATGCTGGAGCAGGATGGAAGGAGCGCCAACAATACAAGCTGCATTTCACATTCAATTTCATCACTTTGGCTAACAGCACGTCGGGCGCCTCTGTAGCGATGCGGCGAGCGCCTCTGATCTCGACAGACTGCGCACGCTATCAAACGGATCGCACAGAGGCTGGACGACATGACCAGATACATTTTCTCATATTGATCAGTGTCGGCAATAATCACAACACGCATCTAATCGCTTCTCCGTCCTGCGTTCGCTCCCGGGTTCTGCTTAGAAACTCACAGCCCGGGAGAAAGACAGGAAGCGTGAAGTTCATCCAAGATTCAAAGAGTAAAGAATTATCAGAGCCAACTGCATAACACACACACTCAGTCTGCCAGCCATGGAGTGTGTTGGTTAGAAACCAGGTAGTCACAGTGCCACCCAAGGAACTGCTTCCTGTTTAGGGTCTAACTAAAGAGGCATTCAAGGACCTGCACAACTCTCAACTTTACCAATTTAATCAAATCTAACTAAATAATGTAGGAAATTATAAATCCCAATTTGTTGCGCCACCCCTGAATATTCAATAGAGAAATGAATAATTGTTGAAGATATTGTGCCGATAACATCCAGCAGCAATAACACACTACTGGTAATAAAACCTCACCCTGGCGGTAATGAACTCTTTCTTTAAATGATGTTTACCCAGAGGAATTGGCAATTTTCCGTCACTCTGGAGCCAGTTCACACAATTCTGCAGCTATTTTGGGCCGAGATTGGGCTAAAGGAGCTGAGGCAGATGTGAGATGGGAAGCATTTACAGGCGCGTGACTCATAGCGGGATGAAACCTCACGTATTTACCTGCAGCGTTTGCTACCTACGACCGTCGTAATGACTTCATAGGAGTTGCGATTCTTTTTCCTCGGCATCTCCTAAAATAACCGAGTAAGAAGAGGCCCCTGAACTCTTAGGTATATAAATAACGCTGGCATCGCAGGGGAGGATAAGGAGGCCTGAGCTGGGCTGGTTTTGTTCAGATGAACACTGTCACTGCCAGCTCTTTGTCTTAAACACAACTTTGACAAGATTCCTGCTTCAAATAAACAGGCCGTGTCGATTCCTGCTATTTTCAGCGGGGCTTAACTTAAATGGGCAAAATACCAAGAAGCCTCGCCTTGCCAGCTTTCACATAACAGGAAGGTGTTTGCACTGGTATTTATTACAGACCATAAATCCAACTGAATGACTCAGAGGGACATCATGGCGTCTCCCAATTTACATGATAAAAAAAAAAAGTACGAGCTCCAACAGCCACGGCGAGCGACACCATGACTGCGTTGTTGTATTACGTGCGGTCGTGTGTTACCAGCTCCACTCCCGCACCGTTACCACAGCAGATACTGTGTGCTGAGTTTACAAACTCGGACGGCTATTTTAAGTTTTCATTTTCATAAAAAAATATATGTAGAAACAGAATGCACGACTCCAAAACAAAAGTAACAACTGCGCCAATAATGGCTCGGGGCCTTCGCGGTCACCTTACTCATTCTGCTCAATCCTGACTCTCATTGATTTTCCTGCCTCACTGACTCTTCAACACATACATCCTTTACACTGACCTCCTGAAAACTTCACGCCTTCGGCTAACTACTAAGTTCATGTTCAACTCTTCATTTTGGAGCTGCTAGCCTCTTAGATATTGACATGCCTGAGGTGGAAGCTCTGTTATGTGTGTGTACTATGTGCCCCCGTGGCTGTCCAGCCAACTCTCCTGCCAGAGTGCTGCTCCAACTTTACGTGTAGGGTAATCAATGTTGAAGGAACGCCCACGCTTCCCTCAAAGACAATGTTAGCAGTCCAACATTAGGTCATCCTCATAAAAAACTGTCAACATGGCACTGGTTGTCCATAATTATCCAGTTCAGTACAAGACTGGGCAGGGCCTATCGCATTCTCTGGGATTACTGGTGGCGTGGCTGTCCAAAGAACAACTGCTGCACCTGCCACAGCGTGAGCCCCCATAACGCCGTTTGGCTACTGATCACTCACTAACAGACCAAAGCTTTACTTTCTCAGTGGATCTGCAAATATCTGCATGTATTAAAACTTTGCAATGTATATCTTACTTGAAGTGATCTTCCTAGTCAATATATCCATTTATAGAGAGAAAATAGAGGGGAGGGTTAGACCCCAGAAGGTGTTTTCAATGTAGTTGAGAGAAAGAAAGCATGGTTTGTTTGTCTTTCTGGTGTGAATAAGGGAAGGAGAGCTTGGGAAAGAGGAAAAAGGACCGGCGGCGTATTACTTACAACGATGTGTGCCGGTGACGGGGACCTGGCATCTTTAAGTGCTTGTCTACTCTGAAGACCTCCTTGTTGAACATCTAGCAGGGGCCATTTCATCTGTAGGTACTGAATGGTAGAAAGGAAACAGAATGGAGGGGGAGAAAACAAAACATGTTAACAATGCAGAAAGCAAAAAGAAAAACAAACCAAAATAAGACAGAGAGGGAGTCGACATTTCTGGATGGGTGTGTGGGTTTGGGAACTCAAAAAGCATGGAACACCAAATGAAGGTCAGAAGGCGGATGGGCACATGGGGTGGAAATGGCCTCCAACATGCATCTGATACACAGCAGGAGTGCAGGTGGAAGGTGTGTGTGCACTAAAATACACTTCAGTGAAGGACACAGCGCAGTGCGACTCGTTATGGACTCGTTACGGACGTTTGCATAAGGTAGCAGAGAGTCAGCGTCTCTGACTCAACAGTTTGGAGTCGGGGGTTGGTACTGTAGACTGCTTATGACTCCAAGATGACCCTGTGTCATAAATGTGACTGTTGTCGACGTTTTATTGGTTGCAGCCTCAGAACCCATAAAGCGGTTAAAGCATGGAGTCTCAGCACGTTCCTCTGAGGCTAAACCTCCTGATGGCTCTCATAAATGATTGACTCTGGCTTTATCAGAAGTCTCTCTCTCCCCCTCTCTCTCTCACACACACACTCTCCCTCTCACACACACACACAAGCAGAGGAAAAACAGATAAGCGGAAACAAGGGTCATGAGAAACATCTGTCTGTGTTATAAACTGGGTGGAGTCCTTCTAATCTGACGACATGTTGACTCCTCAACCTGAAATCATCTACTTTATACCTTTACTGAGACGTACCAGGAACAAGGAGCTGTTCCTTCTTCATGACGACACGTGACACAAACGGAGAGAACTCTGCCAAATCCAGATCCAAGATTAAACATCACATGCTGCGTGGATAGATACGCAGACGACACCTCAAACCTGCCACCATCCTAGTTTCAGCTAATTCTGTGCTAACGTCTCAATCGCCTAATGATTCCCAGGCGTTGACCTTATATAGTATGGGGTCTAATCTCTGCTTATCTATGTCATGGCCACCTAGTTTGAGGGAAACGGGTCACAGCAGCTGTTTGAGCTGGGAGAGGCCTATGGAAATGTTACAGGGAGGTGAAGGGCCTGACGGCGAGGGGAACTGGGGGAAAAGTAGAACCTTAACTTGGCAAACGGGAGCAAATACTCTAAGATCAACAAAGTGTGTGACGCTGCTGGCTGTACTAAAGTATTCACTCCGGTGGCTCCTGCATGACGGCAGGCAGCAAAGCAAACACACAAATGATTTCCAATAACAAAAGCTGCTGAAGCCTGGAAAGACTCATATTGCTTCACTTAACTATGTGATAGGTTAACAACAAAGACAGGGGAAGAAGATGGTTACAATACATCAGTTCTATTGGTGGTCTGTTGTTGTTCTCTATGACAAAGCTACTTTAGATGAAGCTATGAGGTAGACCTGTGGGGGAAGAGACCCAAGACATTAAGAAATACTTGCTAGACAATCTAATAATGTCTTCTTCCGTTAATTAGAACTACTCTTCCATCGTGGATCCAATCCTCCGACAAACGGCACACAGTGCAGACAGAACTGTGCCGTCCACTGCAGTTCTCGGGGTGGAGTATCAATTTAGTTTGTGCCGCCATCTCGCAAAAGGGTGACCGTTTGTACGCAAGCTAGAGAGCGAGTATGTGTGTGTGTGTGTGTGTGTGTGTGTGTGTGTGTTTGGTTGTAGACTGAGTGTGTCTCGACCCTTCCTGAGACGGCGTCTAAATCAGTGGTAATTAGCGAAGAGTTCACTGTGGGGTGCCTGCCAGTGGTCGACGCTGGAGGGAGTTATTGACTCCATGTCCTCACTTACAGCCCCTGCAAGAACAAACCGTGTGCTGCCTGGTTTTCCTCCACCATTACCACACATTTATGACCCTCAAGAAGGCTTTTACTGCTAAAAAACTGGGTTTGTTTACACTTGTTTGTGTGTCCTAAGAGTGGAAAAAGGGATAGGGTTGTAAAAAAAAAAATAAACTAACTCCACAGTTGAGGTCTTGTGGGTTTTTATGGACCCCCCACACTGGGTATTAATTGCTGTGAAGAGAGGAGGAGAGTGTAAGGAGGTGTGGGGGGGAGTAGGAGGGGTGGACTGGGGCTGTGAAAGAGGAGGAAGAGAGTGACAGGGCTGCTGTCATCTATGAGGTAATTCAAGACAGTGTCCATTGGTGCCAGAGGGGCTGGAAGACAGGCCAGTGCGGCGGGGGGGCGAGGAGTGGGGGAGAGTGGGGTTCGAAATTGTGATTCCAGTCATGGGAAAAGTCCTGCGTGCGTGTGTATGTGTGCACAAGCTCACACATGCAAGTATTCAAACACAGCTGCAGCAAGGGGAGGGGGGGGCGACGCACGAGGAGGTGGGCGAGGAGTGTAAAGGTGACACCCCTGAGTGTGGCGACGGGGTCCAGAGAGAGAGAGAGAGAGAGAGAGAGAGAGAGAGAGAGAGAGAGAGAGGGAGAGGAGGAGATGGAGGGAGTGAAGAGTGAGGGAGGGTGCCGGAGCGTCGTGCCCTGACAAGTGGCTCCACTTCAGCCCTGCTAGTCCTAATGTTCTCACACACTAATCTCTCCTGCAGGTTTTACAAGCATGCCAAGGAAAACCGAGTCCTGGCAAGCACCCCACCTCCTTCCCTCCCCTCTCCCTCCCCGGCCTCTTTCCTCGCCCTCCTAAATCCGGAGGCGGCCTCCCCGCTAACGGACGCACCGCCCGGGCTCGGGTAGGCCGCGACCTCTGACCCCTCTCCGCTACTCTCAAGCCCCTCCCTGCTCTCCCACTCCGCACGACCTGAAAACTCTCCCGCTATGAGGGGGCCCCCGGGGTAACTCAAGAGCCATTCCAATGTGACAAATTGCTCCGGCGCTCCGGGATAACTCACTCTCTCTCTCACTCACTCACTCACTCACTCTCGCTCTTCCTGTCCTGACCCGCGCACACACAAGCACACACACTTACCCCAAAAAAAGCACGTTCACACATACACAGACTTCTGCCTAACACCCCAAACCCTGTAAGAGCCACCCAGTGGTTTTGCTCCAACTTGGCTTCTCCCTCTCCCCGCTCCTGTGCACCCCTCCCTTCCCACCCTGCACCCCCTCTGTTCTTCTACCCAGTGCGCCTCCCCTCCCCTCCCCTCCTAGCCGGCCCCACAAAGGGAGCTGAATGACTCAATTGTCTCTGATGAAGTGAAAGACAAGGGAGTCCTCTAAATCCTTACAGGGGGATGGACTCACTCTCACTGTCCTGCTTTCCCCATCCCCTAGAGCTTTCCCAAGCACAAGGAGGGGGTTGAAGGTGGGGTGGAGTGGGGTCAGGGTGGTCTTAAGACCCCCCACCCCCCAAAACACCCACCCACACACACACACACTCCTTATTTTACTCCTCAATTTTATAGAGGCTCATATTTAACTGTCATCTCATCCTCTGCTGCAGAGCCCAGATTGTGGCATGTTGTGACTGTCATCTGAGTGAAAACGAGCCGGGGCCCTGGTCCCCGTGTCAAAGGGGGGAAACGAGCAGGGGGAAGACAGACGCGAGGAGGGCCGTCCTGAGCGCTCGCACGTCATCCACACATGCACACACACACACGCACCAACTTCCACAGACCATTGTTACAAATTTAACGGGCTGGAAAAGAAACAATTTGGCCTAAAACTCCATCTTGGTGGTGGCGGCGCTCCAACGCCAAAGTCCGGAAGAAACGCGGCCACGTTATTCTCCACATTGTATCAAACATTAACAAAAAGTCGATACATGATATCGACAAAGGAGGGAAGAGTCTTCCTCATAAATGTTTAGTGTGGCAGGCGGACAGAACGTGCAGGATCGCTCCTCTGGATTCTGGTCGGCGCCACTTCGATCCCATCAAGCCTCCATTTGATGTGTTTATTACATGGACCCTGGAGCCTGCAGCAAAAGGCCACAGCTCGCCGTGTCCGCTTTTGTTTTGGATTAAGAGCAGAGAGCTTCAAACCAATCAAACGAAACGGGGGCTCCTTCGTGTGCCAAACGCCGCTCCCGTGCATTGGTCGTCGTTCCAAAAAGAGAGGGGCCGCGGGAGAGATGATGAGGAGGAGGAGGAGGAGGAGGAGGAGGAGGAGGAGGGGGCGACCGGTGCTACGGGCTCCATCGAGCTTTCAAGCCATGTCAGCGATGTGTGTGAGGGGGAGAGAGAGGAGGGGAGAGAGTGGAATAGAGAGACAGACAGACGTTTGGGTTTGGGGTCAGCATATGGGTGCCGGGTGCCGGGTGTTTGCTCCAGAGAGCCCAGCAGATCCCTGGACCATCTGTGGCTGCCTCGTAATGCAGACATGACACGGCTCTCCACACAGGAAGCCCGGACACACACACACAGACTGACCCCTCTGACATACATGCACGCTTAGTTACTTACACACACCTGAACAGATTCACCCACACTGAGCCCCTCTGGTTTGTCCCAGCAGAATGCCGGACAGATTGCAGATTACCAAAGAGCTTTAAAGCTTTAAAGTGATAATCCTTCACTTTTCTTTTGTTTTTGTTTTGAAAAAGACTCTAAATTTAACAAGTCAAGTCATTTAATTGATGTTTCCTTTACACACGCGCGGCTCAGTCGGAGCATTTAAAGGATTAGAGCATCCAGCGACGTCACTCACACCGGCAAATATGTGCAATTGTGTCATTGTTCAAGCAAGGGGCCTTCATTTTCTATAATTATGTGAGATTAAGTTAAATTGAGGGTCTGACCTGGCAACCCGACCGATTCAGACGACTGCTTGATGCATTGGTGGGCCCCGGCGTGTGTGTGTGTGTGTGTGTGTGTGTGTGTGTGTGTGTGTGTGTGTGTGTGTGGACAGAGGTATGGATTTGCAGTAAGTATAAAGGGAAATAACGTTAAGAATTTCAGAGCAAAGCCAGGTGAAGTGAGTGGACACGAGAGGCTGCGTCGGCTCGGCTAATGCACATTTTATGAGTAAATATTAAAGAAAAAAAAAAAAAAGCACCCCACCAGCTCTGATAGCCGGAGGCGCTTTGCAACCAGGAAAATAAAAGTGGAATGTGGGAAGGCCTGGGGTTTGTGTGCCCTGGGGCGGGAAGGGGTCCGCTGGGCCCATATTTACTCCAAAGCCAGTACCGCTAGGGGGGTTCCACTGGCCCTGACAGCACAGGGGGCGCTAACCTGATCCAAAACCTCCCCTCCCTCCTCACCCTCACCTCCCATCCGCCCCCCCCTTTGCCAACAGTCTGCACCTCCACCTACAGCTCCCCGTCTCTCTCTCTCTCCCTCTCTCTTAAACACCACCTGACGCCTTCGTACGAGCGTTTTACCACGAGGGGGGAAGCGTGTGCACGTGACCCCCCCCCCCCCCCCCCTTCCTCGCCGCCGCGCTCAGGCTTCGCTTGCAGGGCCGCATTTGTGTGAACAGCCTTGTGAAAGGAGGCTGCTTTGTTTGGAACGTTTCATAAGTGTGAGGGAGATAATGTCTTTTAGTTTATAATAGATCTGCTGCGTGCCCTTTCTGTAGACGCGCATGTGTGTGTGTGTGTGTGTGTGCGTGTGTGTTGTGTGAACACTCCAGTATTATGTGGCCTGTTCTGGAAGTCAGCCTCGGCTCTCTTAAACAGAGGTTCATGTAGATAAGTATGGCTTTGCGCCGACAACATTTACTTAGCAGGTGTGGACACATGTGCTGTTCAAACACCAGCTGATTGACCGGAAAAGTTTCAAAGGATTTCGCAAACGTGGAGCCAAAACAAAAAAGTGTTTCCACAATAATTACAGTGAGGACAGTGGAGCGGCGGAGTGCTGGAGCTCCCGCAGCACGACTAATTTATTGGATTACGATAGACCACAACAAAGGCTGAGGAGCGTGTACGGTCTCCCTGCGAGGATGTGTGTGTGTGTGTGTGTGTGTGTGTGTGTGTGTGTGTGTGTGTGTGTGTGTGTGTGTGTGTGTGTGTGTGTGTGTGTGTGTGTGTGTGTGTGACATGATTGCAGTCAGCATTGGGAAGAAAAAACAAAAAACACCAACTTCTCAACAAGCCTCCGAAAGTAAACAGCGTTCCATTTCTGACTTTGTCGCCCCTCCCTCCCTCCCTCCCTCCATCCCCGCCCCCCCCGGCTCGGTGTGTGTGTCTCTGTGTCATTAAGAGGATCTCTCGGCTGCTCTATAAATAGTGGCAAGGAGGGTGAAGGCCAGCAGGAAGCGACTCGTCTCCCATCAGCCCCACTAATGAACAGGCGCACTGGCACCTTTAGCATCCAGGCTCGGCTGTGGACTGTCTCTCTCTCTCTCCCTCCCTCTCTCTCCCTCTCTCTCTCTTCCACTTCTCAGGTGTTGCTCGCCCCAGCTGGGCGCCGTCACCGCTCGGACACGGGAACGTGAGCGGAGTGAGTAACTGTGTGTGTCCCAAGCCGGACGTGACGTCTGCGTGACATCGTCTCCAAACACACAAGGGTGCAACTTTACGCCTTGTTGGACTGAGAGAACAGGAAGAAACCCAAAGTTACGCAAATCCTTAACCTCTTTCCTTTTATCTATCTGTGATATATATACCGACCTGGACGCGTTCCGACGTTTTGATTGTCGCGACTCTAAACGTAAACAGCTTGAGCTCCTAATCAACTTGTAATCTCAACAGGCTGTGATTAAAGGAGACGGATTATTCTGCAAATTGGTCATGAATGATGGGATTGACCCGGGTGTGTGTGTGTGTGTGTGGGGGGGGGGGGGGGGTCAGCTAAGGGATGCTGCGGCTGGAGATCCAGGTCCTGGTGCACCCTCCACGCACACACACACACACACAAACACACACACAGGCTGACCTACTTTGAAGGCCCGAGTGTGTCGAACCCAAAACTGTTTTTAAAACAAAAATCAGACGTACATGCTTGCACCTCTGTTTGCAGAAAGCAGGGTTAGGGAGGTGTGTGTGTGTGTGTGTGTGTGAGTGTGTGTGGAGGGGAGGGGGAGGTTAAAAAGGTGAACAGTGGCTCAGGGACCTCTGGTGAGGGGAGAGAAGCGGGCTGATTGCAGCGCCCACGTTCTGCCTGAGAAAGCCGTATTTGCTATTGTGCTGGAGGAGAAGTGAGCGCCGCCCTTGATGTTGGGCGTCTGGTTTTGTTCTGTGAGAGTTCACTATGAATTAGTTAAACGGTAGACTGGATATAAGGAAGCTGTGAAACATGCCTCAGAGGGAGAGAATGTGTAACGCTCTTCACACAGACTTCCGATATTCCACCAAAAACACTACGCGCCATCACACAATCCCACCTACGCATATTCATCTATCAGAGAGAGCGCATCACACACACACACACACACACACACACACACACACATACCAACAGGCAATTAATCTTCACAAAAGCATCATATGAATCAACAAACATTCCGCCTGTTCCCGTGTTTCTCTCACACTTACACTTACACACACACACACACACACACACACCTTGAAGCGGTTCAGCCTCCATATTCATGAGGTCTTTCTCCCTCAGCAGAGCCAAAGCTGAGGCTGGATGGTGAGGAGGGGGGCTTCACCTCAAATCTGGAGTACGAGCTCAGGTTGTGTGTTTGCAGCCCAACCACCAGGATAATTCGTCAAATAAAGAAAAAATAGTATTGTTGGTGCCATAGTGGAGACATTTTCCCACACACACACTCACACACACACACACACACACACACACACACACACACACACACACACACACACACACACACACACACACACACACACACACACACACACACACACACACACACACACACACACACACACACACACACACACACACACACACACACACACACACACACACACACACACACACACACACAGTGGGGTACTGCCGCTTTGCCACGGTGGCTTAATGAATAAATAAGTAATAAGGGCTCGGTTATTGGAGCTCATTAAAATGGGAGATGCTTCCATGACAATAAGACCTGAGGAGGGTGGAGGGGGGGGGGGAGGAGGCGGGAGGCTGGGTGGCCCGGGCCAGCGTGGGTGGTGGCTCTCCTGTCTCACCTTCCCTCCCCCCCCTCCCTCCCATAACCTGACCACATGCCCCTCCTGATCCAACCTCAACCCTGTGCGTTCCCACCTTCCCTGATAAACAGGCAAACTGGCATCTTCACACACACACACAGCTGCGTGAAAAGCAGCAGAAAAAAAGGCACACACACACACACACACACTTCTCTCATGGTTAATTACCACTTGGCTCAATCACGTGGTGATCCGTCCATACAAGCCGGCGACCCTCCTCCTCCGCAACAAAAACAGCGGCGCACATGCCAATTATTGATGAATCTTTAATATGGCGTTTTACAAAGTCTCCATCTCATTTCCGACCGTTGAGCAGGTGATTAGTGCTGCAACGGGACGAGTAATGCGCCGTAAATAGAGCCTTGCCGTAAATATAGCCTTGCCGCGGATTTCGTCGGCGCAATAAGAATAAATTAGCTTCATATAATTCACTGCAAGGTGGAGAGGAAAGTGGAGAAGAAGACAATCAGCTCCTTCTCTCTCTCTCTCCTCTCTCTCTTTTTTTTTGCTACTTTCTGCTCCTCCTGCCTTGCATCTCCGAGCTCGCTCTGTATAAAACCCCCGGACAAAAATCCCACGCCGCGATAGCATGTCAATAATGAGCTGAGGCCATCTATTGATCAGCTTAATTTTGCATCTATTAGCTGGGGAACGGCTTGCTCCGGGGGCGAGGGAAGCCGGGCGCTAACACGCACCGACAGGCTGGATGGAGATCATTACAACTGATGTTCACACACACGCTGTGATTGACATGGAGATAAGGCAGGAGAGAGCCCGGGCTCACACGCCTCCCCGCACACTAAGCTAATGATACACCAAACGTGTACTACTATGTGTGTGTGTGTGTGTGTGTAGACTTATGTGTGTGTGTGTGTGTGAGAGCATGATAGAGAGAGGGGCAGAGAGTGTCGATGTAGAAAGAGAGTTAGAGCAGAGGAGAGAGGGAGAGAGAGAGAGGGGAAGAAAAGCAGGCCACACGCCTTTACTAATTGGCATCGTCAGACAGGAAAGCTTCATAAAAGAGGAAGAAGCATTTAGCGGAGCACCTCAGCGTTCCAGATCCCCGTACCGAGTGTGTGTCATTTAAATACGGTTAACTATAGCCCAGCAAAGCCCGGCGCTGACCCGGAACGCTGGCTTTCATCTGATGCTTCCTTCATTTGGGGGAGTTTGCATGAGAGACGGTTTTAAATCTGGATAAAAGTGATGTTGTGATCATAATGATATTCAGGGGAAATTACCTGAAATACAGGCTGCAGACGCTGTGTCTCCTTCAGGAAGTTGGAGCGTTTTTGTGGCTATTTCCTGTTCACTAACACGGTCCAGAGTAGATCAGCTGTGTCCTCGATTGGACGGAAATTCTGGTCCAAATCCGCTCATTTGATCAAACCCTATCAATTTGTTTATAATTGTCAAGAGAGCAACTTGAAAAAAAACCTCTTCCTCCTCCTCTTAACACATCCTGACACACACTTTCTCAGATGTGAGTGAAGTGGCAGAGAGAGAGAGAGAGAGAGAGAGAAGAGAGAGAGAGAGAGAGAGAGGCTTCGTCCCAACAGGCCGTGCTGCTAACAGGAATGGTGTGATGCCCTTTTTCCCTCCCGCTAACCTATACGCCATCACTGCCACGGCGGGCCTGGCAACCCGTTTTGATGCAACCGGCTGCAATACGCGTAACCAACAACACGAGAGAGAGAGAGACAGAGAGAGAGAGAGAGGGAGGGAGAGAGAGAGAGAGGAATGGAAGTGGCGGGGTGCTCGAGCTGCATCTTTTCGCGATGACGTCAAAAGGAGCGGCTGAATGTTTCCCTGCTCCATCTGCATACAGGGTTAGGGTGTGTGTGTGTGTGTGTGTGTGTGTGTGTGTGTGTGTGTGTGTGTGTGTGTGTGTGGGGGGGGGGTTGTTGCCAGATAGGTTGCACGGAGGTGAGGTCAGAGAAGGGGAGGGGGGATGGGGGGTAAAACCACCCTTGTGTGTGTTTTTTTGTCAGCTGAGGGATGCGGCGAAGGGATCGAGGGAGCAGCAGGGGGGGAGGGGGGGAGAGCGAGAGAGGAGAGGGGGGTGGGGGGGGCTGAGGGGGGGGGGGGGTGGGGGGGAAAAAGCCCTCAGCCAAGCCATCAAGTTGAACATTGAACTTCACAGTAGTAGCTGCCTTTCTATGCCTCTCCTTTTGATGTTACCTCCAAAGCAAAGGATCAAAGGCTTGGAGTGTGGCGTGGGGAAGTCCCAAGCTCTTAGCCTGCCAGCCTGTGATATATGCAAAAGTCTACGCCAAAAGAGAGAGAGGGAGGGAGAGGGAGGGAGAGAGAGAGAGGGAGAGAGGGAGAGAGAGAGAGCATGCATGGAATGTAGCTAAATAGTATGTGCCTGTGTCTAATGAATGACAGCGGATGATGCAATCAGGACTGCATGCGCCCGTTACTGTGTGACGTAGGGCGGACTCCTGTGTGGGTGGGTGGTTGTGTGGTTGTGTGTGTGTGTGTGTGTGTGTGTGTGTGTGTGTGTGTGTGTGTGTGTGTGTGTGTGTGTGTGTGTGTGTGTGTGTGTGTGTGTGTGTGTGTGTGTGTGAATTCGGGAGTACAACTACAAACGCGCACATTTGTGCAAGTTTTAGGGAACAGACGTTTGATACGCTGGTCTGGGATCAGGGTGAGATGGGGTTGGGTTTGTTGCCATGACGCCTCCCCTCGTATCCCCACTCTCTCTCTCTCTCTCTCTCTCTCTCTCACTCCTCACCCCCACGCTCAACCGGCAACATGGTAGAGCCCCCCAACCCCATCCTGCACCAACCCCCAGTGCCTCGCCAACATCAAGGGGGTGAGAGTCTGTGTCGTCTCGACATAAATATACAGTGTGCCGCTAAAGGGAGGACTACAGTAAACACACTGCACATGAAAACACACTGGTTGTCTCTTGCTAGAGCACACACACACACACACCGTACACACACACACACACAGAGTGGGCTCAGCTGGGCCAAAGAGTGGAGCAGAGGTGTGCTAAAATTGACAAACCTCTACTAGAGACAAACACTGTCTGCACACAGGCACACACACACACCCTTTCCCCAAGGCTATAGGATTAAGAGGTCCAGCTGGCTGACAGCAAGCCCTTCCTTCCCACGTATCCCGTCGATCTCTCCCCCACCCCACATCCTCCAAACCCCTCTGCAGCCCCTCCCTCACCCCCCAAAAGCCCAAAACCTCCGCCAACCAGCTCGCCAAGCGCACCAGGAGGACACACCTGAACTCCACAACCGCACCCCCACCCTCAGTCCAACGTTCATGGTTTGAGTATTCAGAGGCTGAAAACCTCGGGAGGAATATGGATGGCGGGTGAGGGTTGGGGGGAGGGAAGGTGGGGGGGGGCACTTCCTCCTCCACAGCTGCGTAGGGAGGAGGAACTTAAGTGGAGTCGCAACTCCGCCGCAAAACACCGTCAACACTTCTGTCAACGTGGTGAAATACTGCTGAAGTGCCTTGTCCATCCATGCGTCCCTCAGGTCTGTGCTACTGGTTGACTCTTCAAGTTACAGATTCCATGAGCATCGTGGCCTTGAGAGGAAGAGGAGGAGGAGGAGGAGGAAGACAGGGGGGTTGACGGGGTAGTGGAGGTATGATATAATGAGCCATGTTGTGGGAGAAATCGGAGAAAGTGAAAGAGTAAGAGTGGAGAAAGAGCAAGACAGAGAGCAAGAGTGAGAGAGTAGGAGGTAGGATATGAAACATAGCGAGATCTAAACCCCCCGCCCGCTCCCCGACTTCTCAACAGCTGCCAGGTCACTCTGTGAGCGTCTGGAGAGAAAAAAAAAAAAGAGAAAGTGCGGCGGCGGGGCGTTGTTTGAGCCTTATATCATTTTGTCGACAGGGAAGCAAAAATATCTGCACCGGGTGTTCAATAAAAGTAAGCAGCGGCTGTTCCAAAAGTGTACGATGGCTCAAAGTTTAGCACATGCTTCACGTGTGAGTAAGCCTGTGGAGAATAAAAGAACGAGGAGGAAGCGGTCAGCGCGAGGACGCAAACTGTTCTGCGAAGACGCTTGAAAAGTCTTCAGAGCGGGAAATGTGAAGCTGTTCTGTGGACGGATGGAAAATCGATCAATCGCGAATAATCGTTTATAGTATTAATCGATTAGTTGATATTCTACATGTATGTACTCAGATGTTTGTGTCCGTCAGTCTGTTTCTTACTGGAAGATTTACAAGAAGCTGAAATCAAAGCTACAACTTCCAAATCCCGACTCCTAATAGCTGTCATAAGTCATCATAATCCATTGAACTATTAAGTGAATAAGATGATGTCGTCTTGCTTCAGGTGTGTCATACAGTTTCTGCGTTTCCACCCAGTTGGATTCTTTTAATGATGATTTGATGAATGACAAGGATTTGATTAAATTGATTGGTGGAGCATAATCGATTGATGGTGACAGGCCTGGAGGAAAGATGAGTTCCTTGTTACCTGCAGCGGTGTACAGGTGAGTAAACCTGCCTGATGTGGAGAAAATACTGGCCCTGATTTGTTTGAGGAGCAGCCAGGACTCATTGAGGGTGTGATCACGACCAGAGGATACTAAAGCCGGGCTTCAAGCAGCCACGGCCCTGAGGACGACTAATGAGAACAGAGAAAAATCTATCCGGCAATTCGCCATGATACCATCGACAGGGGCAGATCGCTAACACGGCTACCACGAGCTGGAGAAAGGGAGGGGGTGTGGAAGAAGAACAGGGGGGGAAGGAAAAACAGACAAGGCCCGGGTGGAGGGAGAGAATGAGAATGAGGGAGTGAGAAATGGAGAGAGGAGAGAGAAGGGAGGGAAAGAAACTCGCTATGATGACACGTAAGTGCAAAGAGCGATTAAGGATTTACTTTCAAAAGGACTCCCATTGATCTTTTTTGATAGACCTGCAATAAATCAAACCGGATTGACTCGCATGAGAACCAAGCCTAATCCTTTAGTCAGATCCAGGAGAACTCCAACCAAACCAGCTGTTAATTTAGGCTTTACAAGATAAAGCGGGAGAAATCCAACCTGATGTACCCTAGGGCAGAGGCTTACATCATCTCTGTAAAGCAATCAACTTATTGCCAGTTTGGAGAGGTAATCAGAGCACATACTGGGAGAGAGAGGGAGGGAGGGAGGGAGGGAGGGAGGGAGCGCTCCATGGGAGAGGGAGGTGGAGAGAGAGGGAGGTGGAGAGAGTGTGAGGCGAGACGAGAGAGCCACAGAGTTTACAGAGAGAGAACAGAAGCAAGAGAAAGTAAGAAGTACCAACATTAAAGAACGTCAAAGTCCACTTAAAGACAAGGTCTGGATGTTGTTATGTAAAAATGGAAAACAAATCTATTTGTGAGGCGAACTGGCGAGAAGAGATGTAAATCACTCGCTGCGTTTCCTTCCCTGTTTATGAAATTTCGGGCTTCCCCTGATCTATTAGCTCTCTGGAGGCGAGCCAGAGGCGACCACACGCTTTCAACAACATTTACGTTGACCTACTGCCCTACAAAGACCATTCAGCCAGGAGTAAATCACCTGAGCTATTCATAACAAAGCAGAGGAAAGGACAGGCGATCATCCCAATCCCACGTGTGACACTATCTCCTGAAGGTGCAACCGGCCAGGGTGTAGGCGAGCTCGTGCTTAAGGCCTCGACGGCAGGGACGGAGGCGGTCTTCATCACAGTTTCCCCCCTCCGCGCCACCCTGTAATTTCCCTGGAGTCCGGCCCAGACCGTCGTCCCCGTCCCCAGCGGCTGGTGCCACCTCAGCCCCGTCCTGCCAGCCGAGCTGTGGCTGCGACATAGCACAGCCATAGTAATTAAAATGGTTATTTTCGTTTTGGGGAACAAGAGAGTTTTTTCCAAGCACTGGACGGAAGTATTGCAAGACACCGTCCAGCCCACACTGGGTAAGCAACGCTCGTGTCTTTTTCCTTTCAATACATGCGAGTACTGCATGTAATCAGGGTGCTACGGTCATTTAGAGGGGGCGCAGAGTGTGTGTAGAGCATGAAAACCACAAACCCCAAACACACACACCTACATAATCTAAAACGTGTGTGCCCAGACTCATTAGCTCTCCATCCCCCCCATCTTTAATGTCCTGTTTACAACTCAGAACAACCAGATCAGGACTGAAATCCAATTGCGGGGCTTTGCAGGGCTTCACGTCGGCCTCGCTGGAGCGCTGAGGAGAAGCAGGCCTTGTAGTCTCTGGACACTGTCCAAGGGAAACTAAACCTCAGGAGTCCAAACAAAACCACACATAAAATCAGAGTTAAAACAGCAGCCTCTATTCAGCCCATCATGACCCCACCAGCACACACACACACAAACACACAGACACACACAGACACACACAGACTCTGGCCGCTGCTTCTCTACCCGCTCCCGGTTACACTGCATGCACACAGGGATCACTCCTGACTTCAGTGGGGCTCTTCTTGCATTGCCAAATTGACTGAGGCTTCGGGACATGGGCTCATTCGTGTGTGTGAATATACACACACACACACACGGGACCCATCCATGTAAAAGAGACTGCCACTTAAGCTGGACTAGCATCAGCTTGTGCTATCTTTAGCAGCTGGGCTAAACTGTTAAAACCACACAACAACCCCTCTCCCCCCCTCGCAGCAAGCGTTCGCCCCGACTTCAAATAAGACGGCCAGGACTCTCTGGTGGCGGCTGCCCACTGCCACCTCCCTCCACGACCACAAGGTCACACGTTTAATTACACAGAAAGTAATAATCCAAGTGGACAGATGGCCAGCAGGCTGCCTCTCAATTACTCTATGTCCAATTGAATCGTTTACTGGTGTTATTCGCAAACAACAACAAACACAGAACTGGCTCGCTGTACTGTACAGCGAGAGTGTGTGTGCGTTGCGGGGTCGTGGCAGTGTTAGGGTGGGGAAAGCAGATGTGCCTCTTGTCAAGCAACTGTGACAGAGATCAAAAAGGCGTGAAGAATACAAGCGTGTGACTGTAAGCTTTTGGGGGAAGAAATTGGGACTTAAATACCACGGCGATCACTGCCAGAGAAAACAGACCCTTATTTTCCCCTACAAACCCAAACCCGTACAGAACATTGGCCGGTGCGGAGAGTGTCGGCTCCCGGCAGCCTCGATGAGGAAACCGCATGACAAGGCCAATTTAAAACGCGAAGAACGTGTCCGCGTCTTAAAAGCCAGCCAAGGAAAAAGAGTTGGGGTTTTCTAGCTTGTTGGGTTTTTTTTTTCCTCCAGGACAACCGGTTTGTCTTTAGAGAACGTCCTTAGTGGGTTCAGCCGTTTCCCCATAAAACCCCAACCGGCAAGTGTGAGAAGCCTCCTCTCAGCATCCACCCCCGTCGATGCCTCGCTCATCATTCCTCAGCCCCTCACTGCCAATAGCTTCTGTGAACAATTAGAGGTCGTCGTTCCCAGCGTCTCAGACCGCAGCGTCTCAGTCTCTGGCCAGGGAGCTCCGACATTCGAGCGAGCCGGCCAAGAAACGAGATTCCCTTCAGGTCCCTTCGGCTGAGTTATGCCATTTATTCATTACCGGCTATTAGCAAGGCCTCTCTCGGCCCCGCTTACGAATTTAACACCTCCGACGGTTTCTGTGGGTTTCACACCACGGATAACAGCAAGTTAGCTGCGTCGACTTAATGTGAGGAATGGAATGCTTTCAGTAGATTTGTAATGATTGATTCCCTTTCTGAACCTAGCGAACACCCTGGTGGACAGCAGTGACGAGAACTTCCATAGGTATCCACAACCAAGCTGAAACTGACCCTGAATGTGAAGTGAAACCTGCGTCTAATGGGCCACCGGGTTTCCACATTGAACAGATTAAACTAGTCCACATGTTTAGAAATCTACATATAATGGCTGAGAAAAACATTTGTCCCCACTGCTGACCCTTATAAGACTTAGAGCTTCCACTAAATGACAACAGTTGCGTTGAGAGGCACGTCCACGGATGTAAAACGATCTGTGGGAGCATATAGAAAAGTTCCAAGCTGTTTTTTTGGGGGGACTATGGGTGAGGAATTCCTCTGGCCTATAGACGGCAGCCAGCAGTTGTTCTCCCAGGAGGGCGGGCGAGTATCTGGGAAGAGGAGAAATTGGGGATTGGGAAAAGATAATGTCTAAATTTACATTTCCGAAAGTACGGCTCCAAACAATCCCAAACGTACGGGCTAGAGCCTGAGAAGTGAAGGTCCGTTAAACTTGCCCTCAAACACTTTGCGGGGAAAAAGGCTCCCAGGCAGCGCCAGCCCGTGATCCTGACAGGACGGGGGCGGTTTCCTGTTCTACTTTCCATCAAAACAATAAGAGGGGATTTTAAGGAAGATTTGTATGCGAGGATTAACGTCACGCTGTTTTCTATCAAGCTAGACCTGATAAGAACTTCAACCCTTCTCCAACAGATGATGCATGGTGGAACACTCACACCTAAGGGTTATGCATCTACACTGACATCATGCAGACCCAGCGTATGCAGTTTCATTTGCATCGCACACTCCAGACAGGTGGCTCGTTCTTATTTTAACACTCTTAAGTCCAACTTTCAAGCTGCGAGTGTGAGCGTGTGCGCCCAGCAGTCCCAGACAGCACATGCATGCACAATCATGTCAAGTGCGTTTCAGCCGTGAACCGCAGGACTTCGGCGCGACCTGTCCATCCGATCCCCACCAACGAGCAATTCTAGCCGCCGCCGCCGCCTTCTCCCGCTGCCCCACACTTGACCGTGGGCCCCTCGGTCGCCCCCCACCTCTCCCTCCAGCTGCTGCACGGCGAGCATGGGCGGCGGAGCTGGCACCTGTCTTTGACAAGCCTCGGCATTCACACTGACTCTGGTTTCCTGAGACCGAGTGCCTGGCAGTCAGGTGACAAATGCTAACACACACACATGCGGGCAGACACGTTGCCTCTGACACCGAGTGCAAACACACACCAGCAATTCAAATCTAGTGAACCAAGAGGCACTTAAGTCTGATCCTGACCACTTTAAAAGCATCAGATTCATAGTGAGAGAGGTCTTAGCCTCTCATGTCGCTCTTTCTGATACCAAGCTGTGCCCTGATTCAGGCTGCGGCTTGGAGCTGTAAACCAAAGCTTCCCCCGACGCCTCTCGCCCGCCCGGCTTCGCTCTAACCACTGTTTTTGCATACCACTCAGCTTGCGTAACTGTTGAGTGGCATTTCTCCAGCCGAGACAATGGCTGCGATACAGACCGAGCAGAGTCAGAGCCACGCAATGTAAATGCGTTGCGAGAGTTGATAAACACAAACGGGTCGGCACAACACGCAGAAACCAGCACAGATATAACAACTTGACAAGACGTGGGGCGTTGAGCAATGCAGAGTGTTTGGGGTGATAACAGAGGGAAGTCAGACCGCCAGTGGCTGACGCAAACACAGGTCTGGCCAGAAAGGAAAGATTTGTCAGGTGAGCCTGTCACGACTGCTGACGGCCTCGCACGCCCAGTGTAAACACCCGCATCCACGCCGGAGTCACTAACTCAATTTGAAACTCCCCTGAGTTCAGCAAGAGTATCAGTCAATCTGGGTCAGACTGTGTGTAATTGAGTTGTACAAGTCCCAGCACAGCAACAACCGACACCGTTGGTATGAACAGACGGCCGGCCGCAGCAGCAGGCTTGTGTTTCTTTTTATGCGTCAGGTTCAGGTCACTTTTGATTAAGCGGAGATGAAAAAGGCGAGGTTTATAAAAATGAGGTTCACAGCTTTCAGTCTGTATGTTAACATGCACTTTGATTGTGCTGCCATTACAGCCGTACATCAGCTGCACACTGCCATCACCAGACACGTCTCACTTACTCGGACAGCCGCCGCCGCCTCCTGCTGATTCGGGCATGTATGCTCCTTAATCTCAGACAAGGACGAATACTACAGTACAACCTCAACTTAGCTCACACTGCTGATCTCTCAAAGCATGTAATTACTGTTACTGTTCACAACTTGGGCCACAACTTCTGAATCCGGCAGCCATTAGGCCTCTACAGGGGGGGGGTCAGGGGGTGATGGGAGCAGACTGCGTGGACAGGACCTGATTGAGCACTCTGCATGCCCGCCCTGCTGGTACTCACTCTGCCGCCCAGTGGACCACGGCTCTGTTTTCCCCACCTCATTTGCAATCCCCCCCTACACACACACACACACACACTCAGTGCATCTTTTTGTCATTTCCATGTCCCGACTCCATTTGTTTTGTCTGCTGAAATGACAGTAGTGGAGGGAGGGGGGGGGACGCGGTCTCAAGGAGACCGAAGAGCACTACTGACATGCACACATCCTCACACCCCTCCAGTCCCACTGGGCCAGCACACACACACACACACACACACACACACACTCTCCCTGCCTGACTAATGTGCCCTGACACTCGTACATCACCCGTAAATTGGCCAAATGAATTAACCACGGCCCCTGCTTAGCTTTACGGGCTTTAAATGGATTTTCTCCTCTCCAGGTCTGCCCAATAATTGCATTTATCCATCTTGTTGAAGCCAGGTTTACACACTTGCGGAGATCACGCCAATCCCCCGGATACATTTTCCGCTCCGGTGCCAAAGACTGTGAGCAGATTTGTCATTGGATCATAACAGGTAATTCAAACAACAATTAGCTTGACGACTCCGCCGTATGTCACTGTCGGGGCCTCGGCGTTGGTCGGGGGCGGCGGCTCTATCTTCCCATCTCTGCATCTGTCTGTGTCTGCTTGTTGCACTTCCTAGATGTCTCAGTGTGATAAATGGAGCCTTGAGATAAATTGAGTCTTGTGATGCTTTTCTTTTTTTTTTTATATATCCATCATCCAAACCTCAGGACTAAAGCGACAAACACAACACTCACACAGCAGGGGGGGGAAGTAGGGGGCTATAAGTCTTCCAGGGTGAAGGCAGAGAGGCTGTGAACGCTGGCATCAGTGGGGGTCATCGCTGCACTTGTGAATGTTTGAACAGTAGTGCATTAGACACCGGGAGGCCCAAAGGACAATTCAGCTATGTAAACACGCCGCAACTTCCTTCCCTCCTCTCCTCCAGCCTCGCGCTGAGACGAGCCACTGTTTAAACAGCGTACAGAGCATTCCTCCGCCTGGGCCCCGGCCAGCTGCTGCATCCTCACTGCAGGCCGGCCCGCCCGCCTGAGCAGACACAGATACAGGCCTCACAACAGCAAAGGGCCATCCAGAGCAGACAAAGGGCCTCTATAGACATTTCCACTAGAAACGCTCCAAAGCCCTATAAGCCGGTTACCGCAATGCTGTTGGCAAGCTGGCCTCCGGTGGAAGAGAGATTAGATATTCCGAGGGGTAAAATATCATAACGGCCCCGAGCTGTTAAAGGATCCCTCCTGGAATCTTAGCGGCACCTGTTACGACGTCGCCGGGGATTTATCTTTATTGATATTTGAAATATGCAAAGTGTGGCGGCCCATAAAGATAGAGGAGGCAGTAAAGCGGCGATAAGGAGCCCTCTGGTTCTAAAGAGCACCGGGACTGGGACGTGGATCACATGACACCCAGGCCACCGCCCCCCCCTCTCAGCGACCGCCAGCCCCCCCCCCCGGCTACTTTCAATATGTCTTCATGGGTTTTGGACTGAGAGCAGTGGGCCAGACCTGTTGCACCCCAGCCACAGGACGGAGAACTAAAATAACAAGCTGATAGTAAATTCAGGCCAAAGGGTATACAGCATTTTAAGTGGAAACTCATCAGTTCAGATGTTCCGGGCCAATATTGACTCAAAAGATTATCCAAAGTGAAAGCATCGGGTATGTATTGGACTAGAAAAGTGCTTAATTTGTTATTCTTATCCTTGCCGTGAGAATGTAGCGCCGCTGTGGAGACGACAGGAATGAGACTTGTTTCACGTTTTGGTTGCAAATCCAAGCCGGGGGGATTCACAGCGTGTTAACTCGATTGCGATTAAGCAGAGCAGCTTGTGAACGAGATATGATAGCTGCACGTGTCGCCGCAATCATCATAAGATCCTTAAATTCCAAATGCCATTCAGGCTGGGGTTTAATAATGGGAAAACGACAATCACCGCTTCCTCTCTGTGCCGTTGCCGCGGCTGCATTGTGTTGCCAACAATGGCGAGCTGCAGGTCCTACGGGTCGTTATTTCAATCAAACAGTCGTTTCAGGGTGACTAGATTGCATTGTTTTCCGCCTCGACAGTGCCAAGTTTCCTCCGCCAGTATCGTTCGCTCCCGCCGTCCGTCAATTCCGCCCCCCCCCTCCGGCCTCGGCGGCGAAGGCCACCGGTCTCACCTCGGGACAGTTGTCCAAACAAGACACTCCATTCACCGCCGCCCCTTAGGGAGGAAAGGCAATTGACGATTCCACTCAGTGCCGCGAGTCAATTTGTCCACTTTTGTAATTGACCCCCAACGCGCTGCTCACACACGCCGGCCCCTCGCTGGACTGGAATGAGTTTTTCCCTACGTTGTGTTTTGGAATAAAAGAGGATTTTGTTTAGTTTTTCCCTCCAAAGTTCCTTAAAATATGATGGAGGCTCTAGACGGGAATAAGGAGGCGTTGATTGGTTTGAATTTCCTCCAGCAATTATCCCGTTCTGCCTTTTCCCAATGACTGATGCGGCATTTTCAAGCAAAATAATCATTTCTTCCTTTGTCGTTTACCTGCACAATGGTTTTCCAATTCGCTGCTGCGTGCTTTAGGAAGACCGCATGTGTGTGTGTGTGTGTGTGTGTGTGTGTGTGCGAGGAGCTGTTTACATGGAATCTTATCTAATGCCGTGCACAAGTTGACAGCTGTCTCTTTCTAAAGGAGCCCCAGTGTTATTGTGTGTAAATACTTTCTAACAGCTGGTTAAAGAGCTAACACGGGAATTTGCTCTTAATCTGTTTTGCACTGGATTTCGGTTTATCGACGGGGGAAAAAGGAAAATCTTAACGCGGCCGCACGCAGCGTGTCAGTGCAAAAGGGGGCTCGCATTCTATTAGCCTTTCCGCATTTTTTAAGTAATCTCACCGACATTTCTCTCCAAATCCCGCCGTAATCCGCAGATTAGGAGATGAATTTATTTTCTGCTGGCGCTCCGGAAAAAAAACCTCCCTCACCTTTCGCAGGCAGTTATGAATCTGCCACCTCCAACGACAAACAAGCAGACTACCACCTCATTAGCGCGCTCACACACACACACACACACACAGTCCTTGGAGCTTATCCTGCTACAATTAAAAGTTTAATTAGGAGATTAAAAATACATTGACTGGAGTTTTATCACCTTAAACTCTACTATTATGTATTTAACACACACACACACAGACGCACACTCACACGCAGCCTCCTTCCCATCTGAGCCATTCTGAATAGATTATCTGCATACAAATAAACTCCCTTGACTGCATTAAGACGGGAGATACAAAAACAACAGCGGCTGAAAAACTGTTTTTCTAAATAAATACGGCGGAGCGGAAAATGGGAGCCGAGGCTTAATGTGAAACAAACTCACACACATTTATAATGCACAATTAGGGGATAATAGGAGGCCGTATATCATAAAGCCAAAACCTCCATAATACAGCATAAAAGATGTATGAGGTGATGTAACACGAGCCACCCTGTTTCCTTTTTTAGAGTCTGAATCATGAGAATAATAACAATAATAATATACATGAAAATGAAGACGTATTTGCCGTGAATGAGCTTTTTCTGGTGCTACCACAGGTGTTGGCTGGTTATTATCCAGCCTGACGTGACCATTAAGAGCTGTGTTGGTAGAGCTGCTACCTACACACACACACACACACACACACACACAGTCACTCAATCAATCAAGCGCTCCCTATCAGTTGTTGTATTTAGAGAGAAAGGGGGCCAGAGGGGAAGCTCCTTTCCCCAGCCTAAAAAGCATGTCAGCGCTCGTGCACTTTGACCCCGGGGCCCAAACACTCTCTGCAAACCCAAACACGAGGCCGTCACCGCCGGGACCGCTCCTCTGGCGTCGCTATGGGAGCAGATTTTGTACTGATGACGAGGTGGGGAGGGGAACAGGAAAACTAAAACACAATCACACACACACACACGTTCTGTCCTTCTGTATGTGTGTGTGGCGGTGAACTGAAACTTCTCCGAGCTCTGGCCTGCTGCTGCGTAGTGTGTCTCTGTGTGTGTGTGTTTTAAAGGGAAGATAAATGTGAAGCCTTGGGGCACTATTGTTTGGACATCTAACCAGGAACTGTCGCTGCTCTCATTGCCCCGGCATTAACAGCAATTATGCGCTCCATTCAGACGGCTTTTGTGCGACCGACCCCCAAGCCCCTGTGTCCTCCCCCCCGCCCCACCTCCCTGCACTCACTCTCTCACACACACAGCGTCCTAACACACATTTCCCGCTTCCCTCTGCCCCCCCCTCCCTCCCACCCTGCTGCTGAACTCATTTGGCTACTGGAGGACTTGAGGCTCCATTATGAACAAACTTAAGAGAAATACACACACACATATACACACACACACACATAAACACACACACACACACACGCTTAACCAGAGGCTCTGGCACAGTCAAACCTGAGCTTACACAACTCTTCACATGACACTCTGTGGATTGGCACACACACACATACACACACACACAGACACACACACTTGCCAAGGCTTCAATCTACTTTGCTTGAATATGACATTTACAGTGTTTTAGTGATTACGACACTTTAACTTTCCCAATCAATAATCATTTCAACCTTATCTTATTTTTCCCAATAAAATCTGAAATCTCCTTATCGCTGTTTTCCCAATAACTTAACGTGAAGCGGCGCCAACGCGTGTATTTACACTCCAGGGGCCATAAACAGGAATCAATGTAAAGCTGCAGTCTGCAAACGACGACGCAATTTCGTTATGTCAGGCTTTTGGTTCTCAAACTGTGGGTTGTGGGCCGCTGGTGGTACGCCAAACGCTCCTCCGACGGGCCGGGAAATGAAAATCGTGTCTCGTTAAGTTTTTAGTGAAAGTTTAATTACGATTCTCTTTGGTAGTTACGAATCGTAACACAAACGTGGGCGGCGGGAACTCTTCCAGCTCAGTTTCCGGAGCAGGAACCAGTGATTTTCTTTGGTAAATAAAAGTTTGAAGAAAAAGTATCAAGGTCCCCTCACACACACACACACTGATACAAACCCTGCATGCAGAATAATTAAATTCCCATGTTTTCAGGGAGTCCCCCCCCCTCACCCCTGCCCCCCCAGAGCCCCGTGGGTCCAGCAGCAGAGCGAGCCTCCTATATTTAACAGATGACAAAAGTTGCATTCCAGATGTACAGTGCTATCTTTGTGTGGAGCTCTATAGAAATGCATGGGAGAAAGACGGGAGCGCGGATGGGAGGGGAGGGGAGGGGAGGGGGTGCAGCCGGGGGTGAGGAGGGGAGAGGGACGGGGGGGGGGGAACCAGTGCACAGCTGCTAAACTAATGCCGCCCCCCCGCCCCTCACCTCGCACACCCCGTTCTCAGACACAGCCAGAGTACGGTGGCTCGCTGGTGGAGAAGCTACAGGAGGCGAAAATGGATTTGCCCTTTGTGGGGGGGGGGGGGGGGGGGGGGGGACAGATTCACTCCACTCGGGTCGTTCCTGCTCTGCGGCAGAGGGAACGTGGGGGCGACGTCATCAGGACGTGGCGCCGTTAAGCAAAAACACAACGGAGCTGCTAATTCAATTAAAAATAATTAAAAAAAGGTTGATGATTCTCAAAAACCTGGCGCTTGAATGTGAGCTACACCCAAAACACACACACACACACACACACACATAAACACACAGCCACCAGGGAACACCAAGGCTCCCTGTGCACCGGTTTACAAATCCTGATTGGAAACACACCCACAAACTGATTCCTCTCTTTTTGTTTTGGGCCTGGTTTCAAACAGACTGACAGATAGGGAAGAGGAGGAGAGCGAGGAGCGAAGAGCGAGGAGCCTGCCAACATCATCAGCATTAGACAATTAAGCTCCACTCGCTGGAAAAAATAAAAAAAATAGAGAAATAAACAGAAAAGACGAAGTAAATATTTACGACACAAACCTTTTCCATTCATTCACCGAGGCACCAACAAAACCTTACTGTACTCTCTCTCTCTCTCACCCTCTCTCTCTCTCTCTCTTTGCCTCCCCCCACACACACACACACATCCCCTACATCTGCGATTCATTGACTTTACAATTTACCACATGTCGAGATGGGAGAGGTCGAGCCTCCATCTGAATCACGGCACAAATATGCGAGTGATTTATTGTTTTAAAAACCCGGAGCCGATTTAGAGCAACTCGGCTTTTCCTGAGCATTACTCCTATTGGCAGACCGTGAACAATTACAGTTCGGACTAATTAAGCTCTGAGAATGTGCTGTGCACCGCTAATGTCTTGCAGGCCCCAATTTTAGTTTAATGGTGCCAAAGTTTGCCCCCCCCCCCCCCCCCCCACACACACACACACACACTCAAACACTCACACTCCTCCCTTAACTTAACTCCTCAAAATCCAAAGCAGATTGTACTTTCTTTTTTTTCTCCGAGCTGTTTATTGAGTCGCAGAAAAATAAGGACCTTTTTTTTCTCTCTCTCTCTCTCTCCCCCCCCTCCTCCTCCTCTACCTCTTCCTCTCGCATCGGATGAGAGAAACAGCAGTGGAAAAGCAAGGGGGAGAGGAGGAGAGGGAGCACAAAAAGGGAGTAGTGGGAGAGAGAGAGAGAGAGAGAGAGAGAGAGAGAGAGAGAGAGAGAGAGCGGGAGCAGCTTCCGCCATACTTTGTAAACAAAAGTGATTTGCAAGACAAAAGGAGCGCGACCTTCCGACTAAATTCAGAGCGCGTTTTGTGTTAAGAGGCGGCCACGTGTAGCGCCGCCAAACCCCCCGCGGACACCAATTAGGCTCCATTAACATGTAAAGCCAATTTGATAAGGTGTGGGGCCTGTGCGCTTTAAATCCGTATTAAACTATCTTCCCTCTTGTCCCGGCCCCCCAAAAAAAACCCATTTACAGCAGCGGAGCAAACGTAATCCATATGATATTCCATTGTTATGCTTATGCTGCTAACACGTTTAAACAGATACTGTCTCTCTGTGTGTGTGTGTGTGTGTATTGTAACAGATAAGCCACAGCAATGTGTCCACGTGACGCACAAAAGAGGTGTTACATTCACTTCTCCAGCCAAGGCAGCCCTCGTTACGATAATCAGAGCGTTCAATCTGCCGCTTCCTCCCCCCCCCCTCAAAACCAATCACAATGTGAATTATGGAAGCTTGTTTTTCTTAAATAGGTGTGCGGCGGCGAGGAGGGATGCTGGCATGGCGACACGGCCCAGACAAAGAGGGGAAAAGGGGAGAAAAAGCTTTTGTTTCAACCGCACAAAGCCTCTCCCGCCGTCTTGTAGTAGCATGGCCACAGGTTCTTGGAGCGTCTTTCTTCACTCTAAACACAGCGGTGGATGCTGGGTGTTGCGTTTTCTCTCTCTCTCTCTTCTCCCCCCCCTCCGCCCGGCCACCCGCCCGCCCCCACTTTCTTGTTCTTTTTTAAACTATGCGTAATTATACGTCGAAACTCAAAACCTCCGCCAAAAGTCTCCGGGCCTGGAGAATTATGGGGCCAGGGGTGGCGTCAAATATCTTAACATTCATAAGTCCGAGAGGCAGTAAATAAAGCCGGCGGATTTACGGCCCTGCAGCCCCGATGCAGGAGAGCCGGCCGCCCCGGCTCCCGCTCGCCCGCCCGCCCCCCTCCCTCCCTCAGCCTCTCCCGTCTCCAGACCTGTTGAGGTGTGATGTTAGCCCACAGCACCGGAGTTAACCCGCCCGCCTTTTCCACAAGCCCCCCGTGTTAGCGTCGGCAGGGAACAAAAGGTAAGACGGGCAAGAGAGGGAGAGAAATGTGAAAGAGACATGGAGGAAGAAGAGGGAGGGAGGGGGGGAAACCGGGGTGAACTGGCCGGGCCGCTTCTTCTTCTTCTCCTCCTCTCCCCCGATTCAACCTGCACCCAGTGATCCAGCAGGCCTTTGTGTGTTGGGGAGGAGGGGGGAGGAGGGGAGGGGGGAGACGTGGGCAGGGAGGCTTTTAAACCCCGGGCACAGCGTCATGTCAAATTGCTAAATGATACTAAATTGTGAGCCTCCTTGGACTTAGGTGGTAGGAAAAACAAATTCTCACAGGTTATGACTCCCAGAGGTCAGACAAATTATGGTAACCGCCACATGGAGCAGTCACCCCCCCCCCCCACACACACACACACACACACACCCCCCTTAAGTCAGGCTACAACAAAAATCGAGGAAACATGGTAAAACGTCCAGATAGATCAAGATCAGAGCAGAAAATTCTCTAAATTTAATTCAAATGTTCCCTCCTTTAAGCTGCTTTGCCGTGTAAAAATATGGGGGGGGAAATGTGAGAAAATCAGTTCAAATTATTTCAAACAAATGCAGAAAAACAAAGAGTGTAGACGATGGAAATGATCAAAATAGCAGCAGCAGCGGCAGCACGTCGGCCACAGCCAGAGGAGCTTCAGGTGAAGAATGAAGGGAAAAGCAGCGAGAATCAAAGCCCGATCCACGACACGGAGATTCTCATTCCGATATCACACCAGCAGTCACATTCAGCACCTTACATGACACGTTAGGGAGCGAGACAGCTAATCAATGTCCAGGTGAATTATTGATGCCAGCTTTAAGTCTAATACATTTATATTACAGCCACCGCCGACTTCAAAGCTCTGATGGCCGGACACACAGGGCGCTGCAGACGGTGGGGGCCCGGGCTGCACAGGAGCAAGGGGGGGAAGAGCCAGCCGCCGTTCCAACTAGGTTATGTTTCAAGTAGATCTGGGAATTAAGATGCAATAAAAATTCCCTTCCCTTTCCTTTGCGTCGTCTGCTTCCTTTTTTAATTTGCTACTTAAAAATACCTGCCTCATCCCTCAACAGTGAGATGTTTAAACGTGAGAGCGACGCAGACGGGGATCTAAACAGAACAGGAAATGCATTTTAAAAATACAAAATAGGCCGAAGCGGCGTCTGGAAATAGGAATTCTGAGGTGGAATGACGGGAGGGAGCGAAGGTCAGCACAGAGACTTGACTGGAGCCGGGGCGACACCATTGGCTGCTCCTATAGCTGCTGAGATGAGCGTCAGGCAGACTAGTTTGAGACGCGAGAAATCACAAAGAAGACGACAAAGTCCTCACAGTGAAAACAAGAGGGGGGGAGGGGGGAGAGGGTGTGTGTGTGTTTGTGTCAGAACTGATGAGAATAATGAGCGACTAATTCCACACACCAGCCAGTAGCGTTAACAAGACTGAGTAAGAAGGAAAGAATGGCAAAATGTTCTCATGTGTGCCGGGAATGACAAAATCTTCAAACTGTAAAGACACACACACACACACAAATGCAAATATTTCAATTCATAAACACACACACACACACACACACACACACACACACACACCTGGGCGGATTGTGTTGAAGTAGAAAATCAGAAATTGTGTCAAACACAAAAGGAGGCATTACATGTCACATGTGTGTGTTTATTTGCAAGGTGCACACACACACCCACGGAAAAAAATATATAGGTAAGAAATATCAGTTTCGTGTGCCTGGTGTGGCGTGAGTGTGTGAAGGGGGGGCGGGGGGTGCAGGGGGGGTCACATTTCCTAATGCCTGGTCTTCGCCTTAACCTTGTAAAATGAGATGACAGGTCCTAAAGCAGAGACTTGTAATTGCAACCATTTAAAAAAAAAAAAAAAAAAAAAGGAAGGGCGGGCGGGGGGGGGCAAAAACACACATGGAGGAGAAAACGATGCGGCTGAAGGACCCACAGGGACCACAGAGGTGCTGAGCAAATGAGTGTGTGTGCAGAATTATGGCCTAGGCTGATTGTGTCTAAATAAATAACAAATTATTTATTTACGTTTGTTTTTTTTAAGTAATTTAAAGCAAAATGTACGGCGCACATGCAGTCTCTTGCAGGATCATTTCCACTCAATAAATCACCCACGTCCAACAGAAAAATAATAATAATTCATCTGTGTGTGTTTAAGCTGCCAGAGCCAAATCACATGCAGCTTTATTTGTCATCATTACATCCGGTAACATTTTGACACATGCAGACTTTGCCTCATTAGCATATGGATTTTTTTTAATTTTGCCCAGCTTGGGAAAATAAAAGCAACCTGGAAAAGCTCTGAAAGCTCGTGCAGGGATTAAAATTAAAAAAGAGCATTTATAATGAGGCTGCATTCCAACTGCGTTAGTATCAAGCTGTTATACCCTGCAACATTGCAAATTAATAACAATAATAATATTAATTTAAATAACAATAATACAGCTTTGACAGCGGCTCGTACGTTTAATTTTAATAGTTGTAGAAATTATATTTAATGTTATTTTTGGCTGCGTGTGGCTGTTAGCATGTTAGCTGCTGGTGACCTGCACGCGCGGGGCTGCCAGCGTCCTGTACACTTCAGGGACAGTTAGAAAACTTGGCTCTGCGTGTCTATCCGGGTGTCAACACGGTGCGGCGCGGCTGCCTCCGCACTGCCCGAGTCCGCGTCCGTGTGTGTGAGAGAGTGTGTGTGCACATAAGAGTCGTAAATAAATGAACTTACTGTGCGTGCTGTTGGAGAAAGTGATCCATTGGGAAGGTAGGGGCTTGTGAGATCGGGGATCATTATAAATGGATAGCCCGGGTACGGTGGGCTCTTGAACAGCCCTCCATCTTGCCTTTTCGCAGCTAACATGGCGGGGGGGAAAAAGAAGAAAACTTTTTATAAGTGGCCTTGAGAAGTTTGTTGCTTGCAAAAAATGCATTTGAGGAGCAACGCGGCGGAGTTCCTCCTCGCCAGCGCTCACATATAATGTCATGGTGCAGAAAAAGACTGGAACAATAAAGCAGAAAGAAACTCACCCTCCTCTAAACTTTCTCTTGTTTTGTCTCTGAAAGTTTCAGATCTAGGCGGAGGCCGTCTTTCCGCCTTGAAATGCAATGAAACACAGGGATTGCGTTAAAGTTAACACCACGGCCGAAGGCATTAGCGAACTTTCTGTGCAATTCTGTTCACGTTTAATAAAAAAAGAGCCACAAAACGAAGGCAGGCCGGCCCGCGGAGAGCGAAACCCAGCCGGAGAGCACCGAGCCCCGCGTTTCACTCGGCCACTTACCTCCGAATCCGAAGAGCTGTTTTGATTCGTTTCCGACTCGTTTACAAGCGACGATTTGACATCTGCTAAATCCCTTTCTGCCGAGGAGTTCTCCGAAATTTTCTCCTCCTGTTCCCCTTCGTCTTTGAAGGAAATCATTTCATCGTTTGCGCCCAGGTCGTCCCCTCCACCGCCGTTGAGCTGCGGCATTTTTCCCCGAGCAAAAATTCTGTGTGAGGGGGGCAAAAACACAAAGTTTTAAACCCTTGATCTCGGTGATCTAGAAAGTCCGAGTTTAAGCTTAAAGGTCTGTATTGGCGTTTTCCAAAGCTCTGGCGTGTTGGTAGAAAAGTGAAAAAGAAGGGAATCTTGGCAGAAAAAGGAAGCCGGAGAAGGAGCCGAGCCGCTCGGATTGAGTGAGTTGAAGTTGGTCGGAGTGGTTTTCAGTTCAAAGGCGGCGCTGATTGACAGATAGAGAGGGATGGAAATAGAGAGAGTCTGGATTCAGGATTATTGACAGGGAGAAACACACAAGAAACTAATGAGATTCAAACAGGGAGGGACTTGAAGTGACGTTTTCATAAATAGGAGGAAAAAGGAGAGAGAGAGAGAGGCTGGAGGAAGCAAGGCGGACGACTGCAGAGAGAGAGAGAGAGGGAGGGAGGGAGAGGGAAAGAGAGAGAGGGAGAGGAGCATGTGAGGAGGAGGAAAAAGGCAGTTTGGGAGCAGGACAGTGATGGTAAAATAGGAGGAAGAGAGGAGCAGCTTGCAAATGTGGATGAAAACGCATCTATGGGCGGGCTCCTGCTGGAAGAAATGAAAGAGGGGGGGCAGGGGCACCTCCTCAGGCTGTTTGCAGGCACTTTGAGTCACACTGGGGCCACTATTAAATCAACCCAACCAGGCTTTACTGCTCTATCTTACAATAAACATTAGATTTACCCTTAAAAATATGACATTATTACTGTTAAATGTCTATATTGAAGAAGACACAGTTCCTCTTCTTCTTCTTGGTCTCTCAGATGTGTTTCCTCCCTCATATGTATCTGTGGTGGTGATGGGGGGCCGTAAGCAGTCTCCCCCCTCTCCCCCTCTCCCTCCTGACAGGTGTGACGTCCTCCAGGGACCAAACCTGAATTCCTCCCAGGCTGTTTTTTTGTTTGTTTCCTCTTTCCCTTTCTTTCGCCTTTCGAGCGGCTGCACTGCACTGCACTGCACTGCACTGCACTGCACTGCACTGCACTGGACACACAAACAACTGATGCAAAATATGCAAGCGTGCATTCGTATAGGAAACGGCATCAAAAGAGCCTGCAGAGGGCTGAGGGGTAATGATGAGCTATAGAACATGATGGGGAAACAGCATTAGCCTGTAAAGAATTATGTGTTGACTACAAAACACGAGGTCATATTTTCTTTTTCGTGTTTTACATTTTAATGACACAGATTTCTTTTTAAATGTACCATTTTACCTAAGACTAACAATTAATATACAATAAATATAAAAAATATAAAACCATAAAGGAGAATATGTGAGATTTTTTTAGATTTTCTTTTACAGTGTATGAAATTATTAATCAAAACATAATTATAAAACAATATCAATAAAAATGCTTTGTTTTCATCCACCTGGAATTTATATGGAAGCGATAGGGGGGGGAAAGCCCCTAGAGTCTGTTCCAAGGAAGGCTATGTGTGTGTGTTTGCCAGTGTGTGTGCGTGTGTGTGTGTGTGTGTGTGTGTGTGTGTGTGTGTGTGTGTGTGTGTTTTGATGATGAGCTCAGCAGCGGTGATTCAGTCGCCTTATCTCATCAGCCCGGGAAATGCAGTTTGTGTTACAGCCGATATTTGATGGCTCAATCACAAAATCAACAATGAATTTCAGACGCGACTACACGACGCACAGCTGTGACACACACAGAACAAGCAGGTGACGTTTAGACTCTGCAGCAGCAACATGGCCGACGCCTTTCAAGCAGGTGCTGAATGAATAAGAAATTAATCACTGGTATTTTATGTCAAAACATAATAGAGAGATGCATTAAATAAATATTCATTTAACAGCGTCATCATGCTGTTTGATGCTTAGATGCAAACATGATGACATTCATTCCCCTGTGCCTGGTCTCTGCTCTGCCGTCAGAGAGCACTGATGTGATATTATTCGCCTTAAGCGCTGCGATTCTGCCTCTAAACACATCTAGACCGGGCGATAACGTGAGAGCACGCCGTTCCTCCCAATGATCTCTGATCTGCTTTATCTGGACGAGGTGAAAGCAGTGTTTGTGTTGGCTGGCTGCAGCCCCAGCCAGCAGCGCCAGGGAGCAGGGAGGAAGGCAAAGGATCGCCGCCTCTGCTTTCTCATCCAGTGTGTCTGCGTTTCAGGCAGCCGGTGGAAGAAGAAGAGGCACCCTGCTGCTCGGGGCCCTACAAACCTGAGCCCACACAGACCAGACCAAAGCAGAGGAGCTCCAAGCTGGCCTCTCCCCAGATTGCCTCAGCAGGTACCTGAGAGTTTACTGGGGCTGGCAGCGTGTTATCGTGCCTGCCGTGGGGACGTCTGCCTCTAATCTACAGGTCCCTTTAATAAGATGATGATAGGCTGTGCCGACGATGCTCCCAATGATGGAGCGGGCACGTGCAGGCTTCTGTCGGTGTTATTTGAGTCACTCTGGGCTCGGCTTTGCATGCTCGCTGCAGCTCCGTGTACACAGCGGGTTGGGTTTGCTACAAACTGTGGATTGTGCTGCACCAAGCACACACACACGCGCACACACACACGTCCATGTCTCAACATGCAGTATGGAGGACGTTAAAGGCATCACAGGGTCTTCACTGCTCTCTTCATCAGCCTTGATATAAAAGCCATGCAGTGACGCTCAACTCAGCAAGCTTGAGCTGTTTACTGTCATATTTGATGTCAGCAATAATCCAATTGGGTCAAATTTAATAATGAATTACACACAAATCATAAATCCATATAATCATACTCTATTACGCCATCGTCCCTGGGAGCTTCTGCTATTTATTATATATAAAAACTGTAAAATGATCAGTTAAATTTCCAAATACATTTCTTAGCGACGTGCACAATAATAATAATAATAATATAAATGATGTATCGATTCCATTCTACTTGCTTAAATTACACCGCCTTATTAAATTAGCTGGCAGTTTCTACGCGGCACGCACGAGGCTCTAATCGTTTTCTAAAGGTTTCAAGGATGTGCTGTAATTTTTCAATATTGACTTACTGAGTATTAAACTCTTAAGTCAATACGTGTTGTTTGGATATGCAGAGATGATGGAGTTATTATGAAGAGTTTAATCGCTCAGGTGCTCGGAGTCGTGTGTTGATGTTTCGGTTTGTAAAGTCAGATTTTCTTACATTTAAAAGAAAATAATATAAAAGTGAAAGTAAAAAATAGAGAATAATCACTTCTATTGATCAGTATCCTTGTGTGGTCTTATCCTTATAAAACCCCAATTAGTCTGTGTGTGTACAGTGTGACCTTAATGGAAACGTGAGGTCACCTTCATTTAGCAGACGTCTGTCTATTTCTGTACACGGCAAAATAAAGTTTGTCTGCTATAAAAGAAACAATTGCAGCTCTAATAAATTGCGAATAAATAATCAAAGAAGCCGGTTTAATAATCCTCACACACCTGAACCACACTACTTTGAGAAATCACCTCCTTCTCTGTGGGAAGACGCTGTTGTTTCATGTGGCGCTGGGGAAGGCAGCAGCGCCGCCGCGATGTTTGCAGACAGTTAATTACCCATCATGCATCCGTGTTGCCAACCAGCTAAAAGGTCTCACATCCCTGATTAACATATTACCGGTGGACATTTTATTCCTTTTTCTCCTGGCAAAAAATCTGCTTGTTTAATGGTAACCGGGGTTTGATTTATTCCTGCGCTCTGTAATGAAGTTTGTTCACTCGTTAATAAGCCAAACTTAACATTTAACTTTAGCTGCGTTTAGTCCGCTGCAGATTCTCCCATTGTTGGAGGAGATGCTGTCAAACATTTTGACATTTATAGTCGGTAAAGCTCATATGAATTCTAATACTGTGGTTAGCAGTAATTACATGTATTCTAATGGTTCTCATCATTTTGGCGCTGGACACTAGAGGAACACGAGTTTGATTCACCTGATTATGCAAACGATGTCACATGGCGAATATCGTCCATTAGAGTAAAAGCAAAAGCCGCAGCAAACATTCAGATTGTGCTTGTGTTTAAATAGTTAATTCCGTTTTCTCTTGAATAGTGGCCATATTAGTGCGATCGGTTCAGCGCCGCATATTTTTATGTGCAATTATCTTAATTACTCTGTGCAAATCACTGCGACCGACGCTCCTTTCTTTGTGTTTTCTATACGTCAAAATAGAGCAAATGATGAGCAAAGGGTTGCTTTCTTGAAATAAAATACATCAAACTGCATATATACATTTTCCCTTTTTATTGTAATTGTAGAAAATGAGCTTCTTTGCTCCCTCAGCATGGGACGCATAGGAACAATGCATCTGAATGTGCATAATAAAGACTTTGTGTTTGGATGCATTGTTTGTAAATGTGACCTTTCCTTCAGCAAAACACACTTTTTTAAAGCAAAATGCACTGCGTGGTTTGTTTCTAAAAAGCCAGAGATCATTTTCACAGATGGTAATATACTATAGATGTACACACACTTCAGAAATGCTTCCATCTCAAGGAGCAAGTCTGTATTTTGCATGAATAAGCTTCATCTACTCGGAGAAAAACAGCAGTGAAATGAAGACGTCGGTAAATAGGACAAACACGATGAAGACGGCGGAGGACAGCAGCGTTATGAGGAGGCAGTCACACCGGCTCGCCAATCTGCACTCATCTAAAATCAATATTACCCCCCTGAGACATTTCAGCTGGCATAAGACGCAGCTCAACAGCCACTTCATTAGATTAAAAGTTGATGAATCAATAATCAAAATAGATCTAATCTCAGGATGTATTATTCCAGAAAAACCTTCAGGAGTGGGATCAGGAATTTTCTGGTGAGCATACTGGACATCCATGATTAATGGAGGCCCGCTGCTTTTCATATCTCTGTAGGTATTGGCCTCAACCGCGAGCTGACCGTCTCTAGAACTCATCTCCCTCACGCACACGCACAGCATCGTGGGAACTGTATCAGGCCACCTCGGCCAGCGTCTCCCTCTGCCTCCAAAACAAACAGCCAAGCGTTTTTCAGAAATGGATGCTACAGTCATTAATCAAGATCCCGGGCAGGTTCCTGAACTCTCTAAACAACGGAATCCACATTTTGAAAGACGAGGTAACCTATGTGTTCGCACCCGGGCGGACGCTCACCTGCTCGTCATCGCAGGGGACCGCGGAGCCAAACCACTGCTGACTGCTAAATGTTAGTTAAAGGTCAACGGTATAACGGCCGCAGGAAGGTTGGCGGTTTGAGTCATAATCTGGCTCTGGCTTTACAGTTCGTATAGACGTCCATCTCTCCTCCTGTATGTCCAAACACAGCACCTGGATAAAAACAAATCTGCCTTATTTTGTCTTATCAGATGAAAACATCAATCGCGAATCAATCAGTTGTCTTTGCTAGACGTCGAGTCTATTTGTCAGACGAGTCTTTTGGCGGTTATTGGCACCTGGAAGTCTTATTTTCCAAAAACAAGTGAAAAATCTCACATTGCAGCTCAGTGCATTTCCCATACAAATCCTCTTGTTTCAGGAATTTTCTAGAAATTCCAAGTATCCCAAGAAATTGCTGTTAATTGTTCAAGCAAATACCTGCCTGATATTACAGTTAATGGCAATAAAAGTCTTCTCGCAAGTTTTTTAATACAAGTTTCAAGAAACCGCATAACTAATTTTCATCTGTTCCATTGGCCAATATTTCAACTTGGTCCTAGAAAATGTATTTAGATCACAGATTATTTGGCTTGTTTGTAGTCGTGCACTTTACTGAGCAAAGTGTTGATGTTATCACTGCACGTCAGACGAAAAATCACTGACAGACTGCATAATTACACCAGAAAAGGAATCACAGATAGACAAAGTCCCAAAGGTATTCATCATAAGAACACAGGCCCTTTTTCTGAGGAGATGGATATAAGCTCACATCTCCGTGTTTCCAGTCGCGAATGAAAAATCCCAACAACTTTGAGATGCTCGGTTGTCGGCGGTTGAGCCTTGACAGCAAAAGGCAGAGCTGCAAATCTGTTCTTCTTTGACCTTTTGTAGGTCTGAACCCTCGACTACCAAAACAAAAGTCAAGAAGGAGATGCACAGCACAAACGTACAGAAGAGGGTTGAAGCTTCCTGTTGAACTCTGCTTTGTGTGGGAGATACAATGGAACCGCTTTCTCTTTTTGTGACGGTCTTGTGTGCTGGACCCTCCACATCTCCGGGCTCATAATGGTGAGAAACCCATTCTGACTGCGGGTTAAGAGACTGGGAGCATCTCACACAAGGCACCTCCTCATTGGCAACAGGAAGCAGGGGACTTCATTGTGCCAGAAGAAGAAAAGAAGAAGAAAATAATGGCCCCCGCCTGAAATGTTGGACTCAGTGTGGACTTGCTGTCCCGTCGTCTTCATTAGCACGCCTTCACACCTATGTCCGCATGAGTCCACCAGACTGTAGGGGGTCCATCTGTCATATGGGGGTCATAGGGGTGCTCATGAGTCACAAGTGGGCCTGTGCACCTTTATTGTGGTCTTGAGTGAGGTCTGTTCCAACCGAGGCTCCATAGTTGTCGAGAATCCATAATTCTTTGCCAACTTGGCTGTGGCCAAACGCGACTGACCACAACAAAGAGCGATGCTGAGGAGAGGAGGAAACGCAGCCAATGGAACAGAAAATGTGCAGATAAAACCTAAACGTTAAACTGGCCGAGTGTGAGGTGAGCAGAAACATGTTGCCAAAATCAAACATGTAAAGAAATGAAACACTTTGTGGGGATTTGTACATCAGCTGTGGGAAGCTGAAATCTGATTGGCCGGCTTGAACCTCCACATTCACACCAAAGTGCAGACTGCAGAACATTGTCAAACTTCTCAAACTTTCCAAAGTGGATCCATTTGCTCACTGAGCAGATTCCAGTTTCATTTTGGCTGCCCTGTTTTTTCAGCGGTGTGCTACCATGACAACAGAGCAGTTAGAGCAGCACGACACATTCTGATCAGCTCGACTCAACATTTTTGGGTTCGGAGAAGCGATTTAAAAAGACCTGTTGGGTCTGAGGGTAAATTTCGGCGCAATTTTTAAACTGTATTTGCTTCACTTTGGTTCACGATCAATAGAAATGACATCTAAGCCATTCAGTTGATTAGTTGCTTTATTTACATTTTTTGCGGCAGATGTTTGGCACATGACAGATGAATGTTTAAGGTGTGAGCTGATGCGCTTTCGTTTGAGTGCCTGTGTGTGTGTGTGTGTGTGTGTGTGTGCCAGCATCCAGGAGGACAATAGCATCTTCAACGCCGCATACGCGCACACACTAACGAGCGACACAATGGAGATGTGACCTTGAGTCAAATGAGTTTCCTCTTTGTGCGTTGTCTGCATTTTGACTTTGTCTTCATATTGACTTTGTCCTTCATCAACTGAAAAGGTAGATGAGCCAGAGTAGAATCACGTTCTGTGAACAATGCGGGTCGAAAGGAACCTGAACACCATCCAAGGTCAAGTTGAGCAGGTAAGCGTTGATACAAATAGCCTCACAAAGAGAAAGCAATAAGACAAAGAGCAAACCAACTGCAGCATCTAATTACCAATCTGTTCAACCTGACAAACCTCTATCACCTAACTGAGCCTAAACCATAGAAGGTTGATTGATAAGTTGAGCCTGACAAAGTAACAAAGCGAGTACTTTTTTTTCTCCAGAAGATAGAGACCCAACATCCTGTGAGATGGATCAAATGCATAAAAAATGTGACTGCACGTAGACATCACTTGTTGCCATGGCGCCTACCCCTGAATGCAGCTTTGAACTGGTTCGCCGCCCGTTCAACTGACCAGACTTTCACCCTCTTCCCAAACGTGAATCAGGACTGAGCTGGAACCTGTTTGGCCTCAAATGATGATGTCATATCAGCTGTGGAGGATTTTTTTGAGATGGGAAATGTTTAGATAGAAGAAGATTGTGAAATAAACAAAAGCGACACATCTGAGGTAGATCGTTCCACAAATTAGCTGTCAGCTTATACTCTTATCATCATCATAATCATCGTCATCATCAAATCAAACATATCCTTATTCATCATGTATACTCACCATAAAAAAGTTGATCTTGAATTTCAATTTTGTTTTGAAGCGATGATGATTGAATCCAAACAGCTTCTTCCACATCCTCTACATCAGAGTAGAAACCTTGTAACGGTTAAGTTTGACGTTGAAGATATTTACAGAATGTTAACACCACTTTAAAGTTCTCACTTTTAAGCAGACAGAGCACAGAGCAGCCTTCACACTCTGCAGCCTGTTGTTAACCGGCCTTGGTCTCTCTGCTTTCCTCCTACAGTGACGTTCTAAACATACATTATGTGAGAACTAATGTGCAAAATTTCTATAGTGAAGTTAATGGAATAGTTATTATTTTGGGGGATAAAAATACGGAAAACTGCAAGGACAGTGGGGAAAAAACAGAGCTACATGCGCTGCACAATATTCATTATATACAGTACAGTCATTTCAATCTGTGATGAAATAAAGCTCTTTGTTGTCAGTATGACGCACACACACACACACACTCACACACTCACACACTCACACACAAACACTGTACGCTCACAGGTTTGTCAGCCTTTTGTTTTAAAGCGATGCAAGTGAAGTTTAAGGGCATAGTTAGTCCAGATATTGATCACCTCTCAGGTATTCCCTTTTCCTGAAAATTGATCTAATCATACAGATAGCTCAGCGTAGATACACTGTGGACACTCACACACACACACACACCAACCGACACACACACACACACCGACGAGGCCCCAGAGCCTCAACTGCAATTTTTTTGGCAGCCCCCCTCACGGTCCTCTACCTTGGATCCTAATTGAGAAATTAATGCAGAAAAATCAATTGGCCTGAAGTTTTGCGTCCGATACACTCCTGAAGGCTTCAGTGAGCAGGAATCAATGTTTTCCACACAGGTGGCTCCAAAGCTCGCCTCACTCTTTTGTTTAAGAGTTCATAGCTGCAGGATTTCGACGTATGAATTTCAATGAAACCAGCACGTATGAGTTCTCCACCTTTAGCATCCCCTGTGATTCATGATGTATATTCCGGAGCATGAAATTATGTCTTTGGTCGCCACTTAAGTATCACTTAACGCTAGAAAGTATTAGGATATATTGTGTAGAAATGGCGTCGTCATCGGCAGCACTTTGGAGCCGGCCTTATTTACACTTCAAAACCAGGATCTTTTAACGTTCTGTGATCATCCGCCGCATTGTTCGCGGATGAATCGCCGCGTTTGGTGCTTCCCCCCCTCGCCTAGAGGACACGGGCTTATTTGGGGGCCGGTTTTAAAGCTTTGCAAATCATCATCAGGTCGCTGAAAGGCAATCTTGAATTTCCTTCAACACAACTGTCTTTTTTCCAAGCGCTCACAAAGAGGTTTAAAAGAGGCAAAACACAAGAACGGCAATAAAACAAAGACGGAAAGAGGATTCCAGCAACTATTTGATCAATTTGAGCCCAAACGCGGCTGCATGTTTCTGCTGTTTTTAGCGGCAAAAACAGCAAATGGGCTGGCGGTCTCTGCGTGGGGAGAGAGGAGTGACATGTTCCTCCTTTGTGCTCGTTAACCACCTTCCAAATTCATCATAAGCCCGGAGATTAGATCACAGTAATATTTGATCAATATTAATAAGGATAGGCAAACTCCCCCAGTAATTACCACAGTCTCTGGGCTTTGATTCAGACCATTACTAACGCCTCTGCATCTTTAGATTAAAAAAAGCGACCCCCTTTTATTTCATAACATTAAATCCCGACATGCATCTTCTAAAAGCTCTAATAAGACAAAGATAAGATTTGCATCCCCATACAAGTGTCTTTTTCAATTGATTATGAAGCCGCCATTGATGTGCGAGAAATTGATGTTTTCCTCTGTTCTTAAGGGCGGCTAATAGAAGGGGCGGGCCTCGAGGAGGAGACTTTGCTACTTTGATCTTCAATCAGTAAAAAATCCCACTTCTTCTTTGTCAGACTATATTTGGTAAATAACAGTGACAATCTGCCGGGGCCGAGTAATGGAGGGATAGAGAGGCGAGAGAGAGAAGGAGGGAGAGAGGGAGAGAGAGAGAGAGAGAGGGAGAGAGAGAGAGAGAGAGAGAGAGAGAGAGAGAGAGAGAGGGTGGGAGCGGTAGAGAGAGGGCGAGAGAGAGAGAAAGGGTGAGAGAGGGAGAGAGGGGAGACGGAGAGAGAGAGGGTGAGAGAGGGAGAGAGGGGAGACGGAGAGAGAGAGGGGGAGAGAGGGAGGGAGGGAGAGAGACAGAGAGACAGAGAGAGAGAGGGTGAAAGAAGGTGAAAGAGGGAGAGAGAGAGAGAGAAAGGGCGGGAGAGAGAGAGAGAAAAGGATGGAAAGAGATTTCTATCTCACCTGGTAAATTTAGAGCGTTGAAGAAATGACTGAAGACTTTAACACGAGCGACCCAAAGAAACACCAGCCTATCATGTGGATCAGTCATAAAATGGCCGAGGTCCATTTGGCACCGTCAGCTCAGCGCCGACGACAGGGAATATTTCTTACCTTGTTTATTTTGGGCAAATGGAGTTCTACATAAGAAGCCTCCATGTTTGTGTGAGTGACGCGGCGTGATGACACATGCAGCAGGCTTCTAATTAGGCCCCATGAAAAACAACAGGTGGATGTGAGGAAAGTAATAAATCATTCAGCCCATGTGATGCCAACAGGCCTGCGTGTGTGTGTGTGTGTGTGTGAGGATGAGTTAGTGGACGCACACACACGCACGCACACTGAACAGATGTTACATACGTCCCACACATCATTTGTCGCATTTTGTGATTATTATTTTGTAATAAAATTGTCTCTGCGTGGACGTCCAGAGGAGCACACACACACACACACACACACACACACACACACACACACAAACGTTCAGCATTTACACTCAAAAAGTCTGAAAAAATCTATCAAGTTATGAAAGGTAAATGTTTTATATATGACAAAGGCTCCAGCAGGGTCAGAGAGACAGGAAGTTGATACGATTCTTTCTTTTGATTGGTTACATTTCAAAGCCCTGGGAAACAAATGAATTATTTCTTGTTTCCTTTCTTTCTTTCTTTCTTACTTTCCCTCTTAGAAATCACCCAAACTTTGAATACATTAGAGGACATTAACCCCTTCATTTATCTAAATTTGACTCTATTCTGAAATCTAATGCCTGAGCTGCGCCGCTGTGCACACTGGGTGACACTGAAATGTTGTGTTTTCTTGGTTTTGTATGAATGTGGCAGTATTATAATTATTCTTAGTAATTGCAGGCTACATAACCCCAAACATGCTCCGACTCTGTGTTGTCGTAGGTTTTTGTCACTTACAGGACGGAGGAAGAGGAGGAGGAGGAGAAGGAGGAGGAAGGGAAGGAGGAGGAGGAGGCCCTTCCATGTTGTTCCTTAGCGGCTACAGACTTCCCGCCTTCTTGTCAGACTGTGGGTGGGAAGAAGAAAACGACACCAATATAAAACTATGAGGGGGGAAAACAAATAAACAGAATAATGAATTAAGTAAAAAGTTGGACAGGAATTGTACTTTTAGATTTTTGGTGCTAAAGTTTCGGGGCAATATTTCCTGATGTGACGCAGACTTGGATGTCCAGGTTTGCCAGAATTCCTGCGACGCCATCACATAATATCACAATCTGCAACAACCGAGCGTTTCTGCATTTTGTTTCATTTGTTTTCCTTCCATTTCCATCTTTAAAGAGTAGGAGGAGGAGGTAAAACGGGCCGAGGAGGGCGAGGTAGGCGTAGAGCTGGAGCTGAGGCGGCGGCGGCGGCTGCACGGTGGGAGGTAGCGGTGAGGCTGGGGGCCAGGCTGCAGGCAGAGGAGAGGCCAGGGGAGGGATTCAACTACAGCGCATTCGATAAAAGCCCCACTAACACAGGCACGCACTCATTACACAGGTTTAGAACCTTTAAGGAACCAGACGCGGGTCAATACCAGCCCGGAACGCCTCAGCAGCAAACTGGGAATTCCCTCTTTTGTTTTGTCTTTATTATATATTTGCACTCTGGACCTTTTCAATGTTTAAATAGTTTAGACAATAAGAACTATTTAAGAATTGAAGAGGGGGGAAAAGGTCTAAATTTTTGCAGCTCAGGAGATAAAAACAGAATAAAACAAACTGGATTCTAATCTATTAGGAGCCCATATCACAATTTTCCCAATATTTCCTAATTGTTGTAAAAACCCAGATTGTGAGTTATTGAAGCAAATTGTGTGTCCATTTCAGTTTGTCTGATATCGGCCTGGACCACATCTATTAGCCTGACTCAGCTGAGCCTGACTAATAATCCTCATCAGGCCGATTTCAGACCATCACTGATTTTTGATAAGAAGCAGATATCAGGTTGTCTCAGATTTATCGACTTTTGCGAAGCCAAAATGAAGACTTGAGACTTGCGAGGCGAGGTCTGAGAGTCTGTCTGGATGGACGTGCCGCTGATACGTTTGACTCCTCGTGCACGGTGAAGAGGATGTGAGGTTGTGCGTGTTGCCAGGCTCAGCTCCGGTGAGGGCTGAGGGCTGCGTGTAGCGGTTACCGGCTCACTGAAGCTTCTGACCCAGCGACCGCCAGCCTCTCAAAAGCAACTCAAGCCAAAAGTGAACATAAGCAGGCTCTTTCTCTCTCTCTCTCTCTATCTCTCTCTCCGCCCGCATCCATAAAAAGCTCCTCAGGTCGCCTCGGGGTCTAAAGACGGCCCAGCTCACACCCAAAACTATTAAAAGTGTCTCGTTTCAGCGCCGTCTCTCCTGAAAATCACTTCCCAGGACGCCGACCAAGGAGACGACGGAGGGAAACTTTGTCGTCTTTAACAGGGAATGAAATTTTCAGGAGGGCTCCGATCCCTGCAGGTCGCTCTGTTTGCCCCCTCACGCCCCCGCGGCAGGAGAGGGAAACCCGTGTCACAAAGTCTGTTTGCTAGCGCCGCCTCATCTGCATATCTGAATAATACATGCTGCTTATAAGCATAATAAATGGGACGTGGCCGGGCGTCATTTGAAGGCAGAGATTAGACCTTCCAGTTAATTATAAAGATGTCAAATGTCAGCGGGTGAAGCCACACCCTGAGGTCGCCCCTTTAGTTTGGTGATTATCTGCACAAACTATAGATAAAGTGTCATCATACAGGCTATTAAGGTGCTGAGCCTTAAAGGAGAGAGGAGAAGCTTCCCCTCTCCTCCATTACTATGCAGGACCTGTAGGAGGGAGAGGAGGAGAGACCAGATCCCGCACTCCCCCATGCTTCTCAAACAGCCACCCGCCGCGGCCTCATATTACCCTCACACACACTTTGAAACAAAGATTAATGGCAACAAGAGGGGGAGAGAGTGAGAGGGAGGATCCACTGATGTTAACCTGCTAAATGAACAGGATTACTTTGTCTGCTTCACTGTCAAACCTCTCCTTTTCTTTAAGGCAAGAGAGAGGAAACCTGCCAGGGAATGGAATCAGACTGAGCTGGTTTCTTCAGCCAATAGAATCACTGCTTATATTTTTCTTTATTCTAGAAGATTCTTCTAAGAGTGTTTGCATTGTAAACAGATTTTTGGATTCAATTAGAGACAAAGATGACTTGCGAAGGTGGAGATTCTTTACAGCGTAGACCTTTACATTCCTCCAGCCCTTTGTGCCTGTGGCGTGTGTGTGTGTGTGTGTGTTTTTGTTTGTGTGTGTGTGTGCGCTTGTTTTGGTCATTACTGTACCATTAAGAGCCAATCAGCTCAGCGGCTCAGCCTTGTGGAAAGCAAAGTGCAGGCCTGAGAGAGCACCTTGGGTTCACCTTGACAGGACCGCCAGTCAAACGGGGCAGCCCTCTCTGTGTTCCTGTCAATCTGACCCCCCCCCTCTCCTTCCTCCCTCCCCCCTTCCCCCTGCTCTGAAGTTCATTTAAAGGGAGGCGGCTGGGCTGGCTGGCTCCTAACAGGTAAGAAGGGCCCATATTATCAGCCCTCAGAGGGAGCAGGGCACAAGTCTGATGTGTTCTTTCAACTGTACTAAACTGTCTGTAGCTCAGCTCACTGACTCACTAGACACACACACACACACCGAAGCAGGCAGGCAGGCAGGCAGCAGTTCTGTCAGCTGATTGGGACGCAGGCGGGAAAAACAGAGAGAGAGAGAGAAAGAGAGAGAGAAGAGAGAAAGTGAAGACGAATGGGCAGAAAGATGAGAAGAGCTGATTTGCATGGAGAAATGGAGATGTAAAGAAATGAGAAGATTAAGGGCACAGGAATAAGCAAGAGATTAAATCTAGCCCAGTGTGTGTGTGTGTGTGAGACATAAAGGAGGCAGAACAGAAGGGGAGGAGGGAGGAAGGTGTAAAAACAAGAGGGAGAATGGTATATTTTCAATGGAAGATATATTGCAATCCACTTTTCAGATTTTAGGAGTACACTGGGGGGCGAAGGAGTTTGTTTTGGTTTGGGGGAGCTGACACAACATCCACTGCTTCCACCGTCAGGCAACCCCCCTCTCCTCCCATACACACACACACGTACACACACCTATGTGAGGCCCCAGCCCAACCCTTCCAGCTTCCTTAATATTTGATGCGTTGAGCCCATGCTGACTAACTCAAGGCCATGCAAGCAGGAATCCCAAGCCGGCTCGGCGCGCTCGCAGTCTGCAGAGGCTCCCGCTTGCCGATATCTGCGATGGTGGAAACAGCAGCCGCGTTTCACAACAATCGGAGGAAGGAGGTGAAAGGCGATTTGGGATGACGGGCGTGAAACCAAATGTAAATGATGCGAGGCCGCCGCTCTGAAGAAGACACAGAGTCAATTAGAGAAGCCAAAGCTTGAAAGTTTGTGAAAGAGAACTAAATTACACGCAGGCGGATGTTTGGTTTGCGTCCCATGGGTTAAAAAAAGTGGAAACATCCCTGAAGTCAAACTTGTTTTGGGTGTGATTGCATGAAGTTACCTCATTCTGCAACTTTCTTCATCCGTCTCCGCTGAGGACCGCTGCTCCTCCTCGCTGATCCCTGCAGACGCTCCTTCAATCAAAGGTTCTGTCTAAAAACTTAAGAAATAAAAACCCATAACTGGTCACACACACACACACACTCACGTAAATCATTTAACGCTCACTTACATTTGTTTCATTTCCAGGCACTGTGAGGTATTTAAGATAGAGAATATGGCGTTGGTACACACACACACACACACACGCACACACTCACTTGCGTCACTCTGGGTGCTTTGTCTCCGTGTGGACACCGGCCCCAGCTGGGTGCTCGGCGTGTAAAGGTGACACAGGAAGCTGAGGATCATGGCGGCGGCCTGGCAGATCCGTGTTCGTATCCAAACCATCAAACGCTCCAATTTTGGCCACTCTGCCTTGTTTTGTCTAGATTTTCTTCAAGCTGAGTGTCATTGGAGAGTAAACTATGTGTATGCTTTCAGTCCTTTGTATCTCCCTCCCCCCCCCACACATACACACACACCACCACCCCCCACCACACACACCTCCCTCGCCTCCCTTTTCTCTCTCTCGCCGCCGCCGCGCACACGCATGTGTGTGTACGTGCGCGCGTGTGTGTTTGTGTTTGCAAACGAACGTGTGCAGGCTTTGTTTTTCTTTTGAACACGCCTTTGATGTTGCTGTTTATTTATTTATTTCCCTGCCTTCGAAGGCCCTTTCTCGGCGGTTAGGGGCTGCGGTGGATTGGGCGCCGCGTTGCTCTGAGTGCCATCCATCAGCGAGGAGCCTCTCTGACGGATGAACCGCTGACCCCGGCTCCCTACAGCACATCAGCTCCAAGCCCGAGATGTGCGAGTGGGGATTTTGTTTTGTGTGTGTTTTGTTTTTAAGGAGACGAAGAGGAACCGCCAGGGCCTCTGCCTCATCATCGCACCCCGTCTGGCTGAGCAGCCGTGTGCGTCACATGTAAAGCAACCATTTCATCTGTGGCCAGCGAGGGATCCATAATGGAGCTCTTGTGGGGATTCTGTGTTATGGCTGATTTGATTCAGGTGTCTTCAGGAGGTCAACCAATCCACGCTGGTATGATCCGCTCTCTCAGAAACTCACTGATTCCTTCGTGGAGTTCAAAGGTCGTCCCTACAGAATGGATCCGGACTGGATTAAGCTTATTTATGTGTCGAAAAACAATCAAAATAGTTTCTGGCGTCACCCTGAATGTCGCGGGAACTCTCCGTGGTGCTGAAAGAAGCCAGCGCGTGTCAGTCGTTAACTCCTCCCCACGCCTCAATGGAGAAGTGGGCGGGGCCACAGATTTGTGATGTGCTCTTTCACGTGAAGTTTGTGAAGTCTCATATGAATATTTGTTTACTGATCTCTTAAAGTTCTTTCCAATACAGACACGTGAATCTCCTGTATGGAGCGAAAACAAACTATTTCTGATGAGTCAGATGTAGCCGACCAATCAGAATAGGAGGGGGGCGGCCTTAAAGAGACAGTGTTGGTTTCCCCTCAGTGTGCACACAGGTGGGTTTATTGTGTGTTTTGCACATTACAACAGACCTATAAATGAAAATAAGCACCTGTGTAATAAAACATCTCCATATGTCTCCTCTTACTTAGTCTCTCTTACTTAGTCTTCTTAGACTTCAGGGACAAACTGGCAGCTGCCACAACACGCGTGTTACATACTTGTATGTATTGGATTCACACGTATTTCCTACTGTGTGTAAGTGACAAACCAGTTGAAGCAGTGGGAGCACAATGCATACGTGAAAAGGCAAAGCTTGCAGTGAGCAGAGGTCTCTACAAACATCTTCAATTCAAAGCCATTCAGAGCTACACACAACGAGCTGAGCTACTTGTAACAAGACACATTTCACGAGATCTCAGAGACTTGAACTCACATTCCTGATGAAGGAGTCCATTATCAGCAGCGGCTTCAATTTTGATGCTTTCTCAGCTTTCCTGTTCTGGATTCCACTGATCTCTAGTATCTGGCAAACGGAGGACAAACGTGCAGTGTTTCCTCAGTATCGCTGCCTTCAAGCGCCATCAGACATGCAATTCCACGCTGATTGCCAATGAATGAGCCGACAATATGCTAAATGTTTTCTTTGATGAGTTGTGAGTTGTGAAGTTCTGTGGGTAGAATCTGAGCTCAGCTGTGGCATGCTATAAAATTTTGGACCTACAATGTTACAAACTATGACTGGAACTTGGCAAATAAAGTAAATGTTTTGTAAAGCCGGTGATGGAAGACGTGCAAGTAAAGAACAACGTATCAAGTTCAAGAGAAACAACTGCAACAAAGAGCATTTCCTGTCAACTTACACTGTAGGATTCGCCTGTCATGTCCAAAGAACCAACAAGCCATCTCTGTAAAGAAATCCAGCGCAGAGCAGAGCGAGCACGAGTGTGTCTGTGGCCTTAACAATCGTATTACGTTAACATTTTCAAGGTTGCCGAAGTGGAGAGACGCTCTTTGATACCGAAACAAAACTCGACAAAACTTCTTTCAACCGTAGCCTTTGTGAGCTCTTAACCAAGCTGACAGCAATCTTTGTCACGCTGATCACAATACTGTCTGGGTCCATTCTAACGACTTCCTTCACAACAACAACAGCAGCCGTGTTGTGAACTTCATCTTTACTTAAAATTGTATTTGTGATTGAACCTTGGTTGGAGACGACACGTTCATATGCAAAACTAAAGGCATCAGACCCAACGTTTACGCACAACATGAGAATAAGCCGGCATTATTTGAGGTCTTACTTTGTTTGTAGACAACAAAGGGGCGGTGCGTTTCGGGGAGAAGAGAGTATACAGAAGACGGGAACGAGGATGCTAGAGTCACTCAGTCCAACATATTGAGCACAATCGCTCCAACGTCCAATAGGAACCCAAGGCCACAGCACAATCGCACGACACTACACCACAACGGAGATGCACACTGCGGCTACTGACCTTCCCGCTTTCTTTATCTCAGATACTTTCCATGCCTTTATCCCGTTAAGGAGAAAGACTTCCACTTGAGGAACCATTTTCACGTTGAATGAGCAGTACAACTCTGAGCGTGCATTGTAAGGTGACGAATGTGTGCAACCGTAAGATCATTGCTCTCTAAACTGCCCGTCCTTCAACCACTGCCATCAGCTCAGCATACAAGAAGATTACATTTGATTTCAATGGCTGCAAACAGAGGTGATGAATAAGTTTAGCTGCCTATTCGAGTCTGAAATACCATTTGGGGCGTTCGTGGTGTAATGGCATTATTTCTGTGGTGTTTACATTTAAGACATCCTGGAGTGCTTGTGCATTGACCACAGCGCCTCTGCTCACCTCTGCTCCCTCTGTTTCCGCTGCTGTCATGTCCACATATGAGTGAAGCCCCCCGCACTCCTTCCTCAGTCCTTGACCAAACCCCCAAGACAGATTCAAGATTAAACATTTATAAGGTGTGGACGGCGCAAACAATTATTGTTATTCATACGGACTTGAATGCGTTGCCAGCCTGAAATGGAAAAAGAGGAAATTAACAGTCAGCGTTTCATTGTTTGGGTTTCTTCACTCTGAAATGTGAATACAAATCCTTTTCCTTTAGAAACGATGTTTTGAAAGCGTTTTGTCCGCCAAAGGATTATTTGACTGAGTGAATTGCTTTCATTCCTGCACTCGCTCGCTCTGGTTTCACAATAACTTTGCAGAAACAATGAGACAAAAAGGTAAATTCTCAAAGTCTGGATAAATGTTTGATCAGACTTTCAATCTTTAACAGAGCCAATGCGAGCCACAGCCAGAGCAATGCATGCTGGGAGATTTAATGTTCTGATTGGTTGTGTTTCGCCATCTCGGTTTCGCCACCTGACACAGCTACGTGTGGAAAGAAGGAGTGGATACCTGGAAAAGCTTCATTGTTTACAATATCTGAGCTCAGGAAAGTAGCTTTAGCTTTCTCTAGCATTGCGTTATTTGTTTACATGGCGTAAATGTCCCAAAGTCTCAACAATGGTGAAATAAAAGGCTTTAGGTAACGTTAAAGGTTCAGCTATCGTTACTTATGATGGCCTGGAACATGATTGAGCTCAGAGAAGTGCTGAGTCACTGTGACGCAAGCTAATTAGCCACCTAGCTAAGGTTTGAAGAGGGGAAACAAGCTATTTTACCGCCATTTTAAATCGAATGAGTATGATTTCTGTGTTTTAATCTCAGAGTATTATCTAGCTTCTTCTCCTTGTCTGGCCTCCATCAATCACAGCTCTGTGGACTGTGCGGCCATTTTATATACGACCGCTCGCTGCTGGGAAGACTTAATCATCTCAGTTACTTTATTTTGATATGTTTAAAACTCTATGTGTTGAGTTTATGGTCGCTTGAAGTCAAATCTCAGCTGTTTTGCTTGCTTATATTGGATTTCCAGCTCAAGTTTTTCCAGCTATACATTATGGATGTGATCTTTTCCTCTCACTATGGATAAATCACGTGAAATTCGATACTCAGAGGCCGCGTTGTCCCATGACCGAGTCCTCAGTTGGGTCGACCTTTGTGGTTCATTGTAACAAGCAAGCCAACAGAATAATTAATATGTTTTGACCCCCTCCCACACTGGTCAAAGGGAGGCCCATAGGCCAAAAGCGTTGGCCTGTTTAGCATAAAACGAGTGCATTTAATACCCGGAGACTCAATTATTTTGAAAATAGTTTGGTTGACACTGCAGGTTACGAGGCGCTGCACACTTTGAAGACCTTTAGCTGCAGGCCCTGCTGGTGCAGGCACTAATTATGGATAATAGTGAGGCGGGGATTACCTCACATTATGCATTTCATCCAGTCGCAATTTTGAAGCGTCTTTATCGTAACATAACACCAACACGTGGAAGTCATTGTGAGTTATTTCTGTCAGGATATTAAGCCGTTTCATCGTTTGACCTTAAGGTAAATTACAAATCGGCGGTTCGGGTGTCTGGAATCTTCCATCGCGTGCTTCGCAAAGCTTGACACAGCGTTGTGATCGCTATGATTCGGGTTCAATCCCTCCTCTGTGTCGGCTTCTCCGCTCTCACCCGGGAGATTCATACCATTCTCTTTACCCATAATCCCCCCTGCTGACTCCTTCCCCTCTCTCTCACCTGATTAGAATTTCTGCCGTGGCCTTTGGGATTGGACGATTTCAACATATTTTATTTAACTGCTTTTGTAAGCCCTAATATTCAGCAGCTGTGATCTATGGCTGAATTACAATTTTCAGGGTCAAGGAGGGACTAGGCTGCGGAAAAGGGGAGGGGTGGGAGTGCTGGGCTGGCCGTGGCGGCGATGGTGGTTGGCGTGATGATGGAAAAAGGAAAAAACAGCGAGAGAAGGGGAAAAATCTCACGAGTTGTCTTTAAAAATGAATGAGAAAATGGGTAATTCCACAGTCGCAGCATGAAAAGAGGGAAAATCGATACGGCCTCTCAGTTCACTGGGGCCCTCACAAGTCCTTGAGATGAACAAAAACTTGTGCATTTTGTTGCCACGTCCATATGTCTCAATAGAGTGGTGTGTGTGTATGTGTGTGTACTTCTCTCCCCCTCTCTCTCTCTGTGCTATCAATGAAAGTTTGCTTTTGTTGGATGAGAGTAAATGCAACATAATAAGCTTTGTTTCCGAGCACTACTTTCTGAAAAGACGGATGCTTACCACCGGACATCATACAGGCTCTGTAACCTTTGGACTCCACATTCAATTGACCCTAACACGTCAGCCTGCAGCGCCCCCGCACCCCCCACCCCCCTCCATGCATGAGTCCAATGTTCCCCTTCCTGTCCTATGATTAGAAAAGCGTCCATGGAGCTCTGGGATTGGATGCCCTCTCATGAATGTTTAATTGCCACCAACCATCAGAGGTGGAGGTGTCGTAGAGAACGGGGGGTGGGGGGTGCGGGGAGAGTGTGAGTGTGTGTGTGTGTGTGTCTGTGTGTGTACCCTTTCTGCAGACAATGCAGCACACATTCCTCCCTCCCTCTCATCCGTCCACCCTTTGGTCCAGCTGCATGCTGAGGAGGCAAGCAAGGGGTTTGCGTTTTCTCCACTTCTTCTCTCCCTCCCACCTCAGCTACCATCCATCCATCCGTCCATCCATCCGTCCGTCCGTCCGTCCGTCCCCCCTTCCTTCCCCCACTCCTCTCCGCCGCTGTCAGGCTAAGCGATGCCCCCCCCAGTTCATTAGCGAGCTCTTCAGTAGCCTGTCATGGCGGATGTGCTCCATCAAAGCTGATCGACTCCCCGTTTTTCCAGAAAGATGTCGCGGGTTATCACCGCACGCTCAGATCTCCGTCTACGGGAGGAGCGTGACTGGCAGGCCGTCGTTTGAAGACAGCGATTCCTCCACTGATGCCTCCCAGTTGGAAATTTAGAATCGTGTCTGCTAAGGCGCCATATGCAAAGTAAATTACTGTACAGGCGCAGAGCCAGATCAGCTCAGCTCAGCTCAGCTCGCTCTTCCTGGTCGCTCATCACCTCACCGGCCTTCTCTCCCTCTTCTTTCACCTCTCATCTTTAAGACGAACACAGAGGAAGCCACCAGTATGCTCACAGCTTGCCGTTTCCATAAATATTAGAACTTTGATTGCAACACAACAACACAACTTCACTATCCAACAGACAACCAACAATAGAGATACAACTCAGATGCAACTATGGTGACTTTTGCTAGACGAAGTTTGGGGCAAAAGACCAAAACCTGACTGGTGTTGACTGTACATGTACACGAATCATAAGAAGTTACTGTATTGTCGCGTATTCGCCTGAATTTAACTCCTAGGCGAGGGCAAAGGGTACACAAATGAACAAACGAATAAATGAAAATGGAAGAAGCCTTTGCTGCTAAATTGGGGCTCTGTTCCATCCAGCTTCACATTATCATGCAGATGCGATTGCTGGTTGTGTCTTTGTAGTGGTAAAGTGTTAATTTCAGTTCAAAGGCTGTGCCAGTATTCTACAGGGAGGGGGTGGAAGGTAAAGGGGGAGGGTGTGTGTGTGTGTGTGTGTGTGTGTGTGTGTGGGGCTCAGCCTTGCTCCGACCCGGCTCGCTCTTTGTGCTCCTATTGTCTGCACGGCCCGGCAGCGTTTGTGTTTCTTCTGCAGAGCAGCGGCGGACGATGTTCCTGTAAGTCACAGACGAGGACGAGTCCACTTATTTCATTCAACAATGAGGAACATCCACCCGTGAGAGAGAAAACATAGAGGAGTAAAAGTGAAGCAGCTGCTGGTGAATAAAGAATCTGAAGTATTTGTTTTAGAAACTAACCGGAAGATGAGTTGGAAACTTCAGAATAGTCTTGATTCAGCCAATCACAGAGCTCGGTTTCAGAGAGCAGCAGGACCCAGAATCTATAATGAAGCGAGAAACTAAACAGTTGAAGCAAAAGAAGCTCCATTTAAATACAATTTCTAGAAAAAGAGTAACAGTAGTGTGGAGTATTTGCTCCTTCCTCGTAGGTGGAGGAAGAGGATGCACAGTGAACACACAGCTTGATGAGATTCAGCTCTGCTTTAATGACAAAACGTTCAACAACACTGACAGAGACCAAGATCCTGGAATCACGCTGCTTCCATGTGCATTCCTTTAAAACGCGGCCTTACACAGCGAACGGGGGGTGGAGGGGGTACACACACACACACACACACTGGTCACGTGCATGCATACACACTCACACACACAAGCGACACAAACGCCCCGTGTATGTACGGCTACGGCACCCACATAATGGGGAGCATTGTCATTCCTTTGTGAGCGCAAACGCCATTAAAATGGTGGACGGGCGAGAGAAAAGAAAAGAGGGATAAAGAGGCGAGGAGAGAGAGACAGACGGAAAGAAAGGAAGCCATTCTGCTGGGACGGGTGGCGTGTACAAACGGAGAACATGGCTCCTCTTCCAACAGCCGTACAGTAGAGCGAGCGAGCGCGTGTGTGTGCGTCCTTCATTCAGAGGGGATCCACCATATGTGTGTGTGTGTTCACGTGCAATCAAACAGAAGAAGATTCATTGTAGTTCCTAAACGGCGCTATTGTGGACTTTATGGCGGGGAGTCGACCCCTCACGTGCAGAAACGCCCGGAAACGCCGCACGGGACGTTAACGTTTACGTTTAGAGCAGGGGGGAGAGGGAGGGGGGGCAGGGGGAGGAGGAGGAGGAGGAGGAGGAGGAGGAGGGGGGGTGAAGTTTCCGTTTCCGTTATGTTATTACTTCTCCAACATCAAACCATTAATTGCTCTGCTCTCCTTCCTGCTCCCCCACCGCCTCCCTCTGTGTGTCTGTATGGACGCCGGCGCTCCAGTCACTTAAGGAGGGTTAACCCCCGTTGAAATTTAATATTAAAAGGTGTCTGTACCTGCTGCTATTGTTGCCCTTTGGAATAAGATAGAACCTATTTTTGACAAGTTTTCATCTCTTAGCCTTCTGTGGCGAGAGACGCTGGTGGAAAACCAAATCAGCTTGGCTTGGGGACGACAGCGGCGGCAACGGCGGCGGCTGTTGATGAATAATCTAGTTCGTATTCCAAAGACACGGGGAGAGGAAGAGAGGCGGGAAGGTGGAGGACGAGAGGGAGGCAGCGTGGACGGACACGGGGAGGGGAAGATGAAAGGGAGCGGGAGAGAGTGAGGGACGGGTAGAAAGGAGAGGAGGCGAGGAGGAGAGGAGAGGAGGAGAGAAGAGGGAGGAGAGGAGGATGAGGAGGATGAGGTATCACACTACAGTGCTCCTGTTTAAATAATAAAACAGGACGGGGGCTCTAAACAAATCGTTATCTCCCCTCCCCCCTCTCTCCTCCTCCCTCTCTGCCTTCGCCCGCTTTTTAAAAACTTGTTTTAATGCCATTTCTTAATGAACATAATAGCTCGGCACTAATAATGAAAAGAAAATAAAAACATCTAAAAACGCAGAGGGGCCCCTGAGTTGTCGCCGGCGCTCAATTATTTCCTTGTCAAGTGGGTCTGTTTTTAATGAGGCCCTGTGGGACTGACGTCTGTCAGTCAGCCCTGACTTTTTGACACCATTACAACTTCAAATAGAAGCCGCCGCCACGCTGCCTTCCACCGCTCGCTCACTAGCTACCGCTCCGCTCATCTGACAGGCTGGGGGGGAAGGGGGGAGGACAGGGAGGAGGAGAAGGAGGGGGAGGAGGAGGAAAGGTGGCAGGAGAGAGGAGGAGGAGGGGGGAGAGCAAGTGGGATGGGGGCGATGATGGAGAGAGAGAAGAGAGAGAGAGAGAGGGAGCGACGGCACGTACTGTAGGTAGGCTGCACGTGCACACACATACACACACACATGCGTGAGGTGAGAAACAATCACTGAGGGTCATTACCAAATGAGGTTTGTCAAACTGCCAGGGATTTCAGCCTCCTCCCCATGGTTCCTTGTTCACTTCCTCTGTTTCTCCTCCTCCTTTCATTATTCTCTCACTTAATGATAACTCTTGGTGGGTCGAGACCACATGGGACGGTCTGAGCCGCACTGTTTTGTCGGCCATTAGTCAGGGTCTTTGAAGCAGACGTGTTGCGGCGGCTGTTGAGGGTCTGCAAAATGGCGTTTGGTGGTGGAGAGAGCGAGGACCCCCCCCCCTCCGCCACCCCTGCCTTTTCATAAATAAAGAGACAGGGTAGCAAATGTCCTCACATGGGGACTACAGGACACACACTTGGGGATGTGTGTGTGTGCGTGGGGTCAAACACTTCCAATTTGTGAGACCACGTTCAGGTCAAATCCAAAGAAACAACATCACAACTGAAACGCTATTTTTCCCCGCGACCCATGAACGCATCACAGCATTCAGCTCACTTAAAAGCAAAACAAAACAAAAGCAACAACTTCTAAAACATGTTATCTCCATTTATGAGAAACAGAAAGACAAAAACACATTTACACTTGGTCCTGGTGCGTGTGTGCGTGTGTGTGTGTGTGAGCTGATTACAACACTCAAAATCAAAACAGGAGGAAAACTAAACCCGATTAAGTTCACGTTGGCAGCCTTTTCACCTCATAGAATATAACAGCGCCAGCAACAAAACCTTTCATCGACAACTCATGGATGCATTTATAAATAAATAGTAAACAGAATCACGGTAAATGAGAACAGAAACACTTTACATTATATTGATCGGAGCGTTAGTACGCGTGATGCTGCCTAAAGCTACCATTTCGTACGACGTCTACATGTTTAAAAAGTCCACGTAAATGAGCCACGTGGGAAGAAGTGTAGGGAATCAGTGTTACAGGAGTGTGTGGGCTCCGTTCGCTCGCTGCCGGAAACCACGTATCTCCAAAACGTCAACATGTCAGGAGGCGACGCGTCTTTAAAAAGGTTTTCAGTCGTACAAAGGAAAGAGAACACACACACGCACACACACACACGCACACACGTCACACAAGATGTATTCCGATTGTAATCTGAGCAGGATTCGGTTGTGATCGGATCTCGGTCACGACTAAACGCAATCCATCTACGAGGAGATACGTGGTTTTCACAGATTTGCGTTTCTGCCTCTGTTGATGTGCTGTGTGTGTGTGTGTGTATGTGTGTGTGTGTGTGTGTGTGTGTGTGTGTGTGTGTGTGTGTGTGTGTGTGTGTGTGTGTGTGTGTGTGTGTGTGTGTGTGTGTGTGTGCTCAGGCTGGGGTCAAATCCCTCTCGTGCTGCAACAAACACGAGTGGGCATCTAAACAGTTTGATTTTGAGAAATAAAAGCTTACTCATACGTACGAACGACGCCACGTTCTGAGCAATCGACTGAAGTCAAGCTGATCCGCTCGTCTATTTCGGGGCGCGTGCGAATATACACACACACACGCGTGCGCACAACCGTCTCACACACGCACAACTCCAGCTACACCTCCGTCGCATCCTGGAAACATTCGACACGAACCGATCTGAACGTATAAAGACAGAAACGGCGCCAACTACAGGCGCTGACGCATGGCAGGGAGCGGCCTGGGTGAGTCGTGTGTTTGTATCTGTTCAGGTAAAGACGGCGTTCCACATTTAGTTCTTAAACTTCCAGAGCTAAGGCGCCTAAAGATAGCATCATCAAAACACCCTCCATCACTGTCCGCCCCAGATGAAAGAGAGACGCCAAGCCTGACAGAGAGAGGTGAGGAGAAAGAGAAGGAGGTGTAGAGAGAGAGGAAAGAGAGGAGAGGAAGAGAGAGGGAGGAGGAGGAGGAGGAGGAGAGAAAAGCTCCCTGTCAGGCTTTGGAAACTGTGATTCATGGAGGCCATTTGTCCTAATTACAGCAGAACAACGCTTTTGTCGCTATTAATCACGCCTGTGTGTGTTTGTGTTTGTGTCAGGGCAGGGACGGCTGTGTGTGTGTGTGTGTGTGTGTGTGTGTGTGTGTGTGTGAGTGCGTGGGGGAGATCACTAGCGCCGCAGATTGAAATAGATGGCCAGGATGATGGTGAGAAGGATGATGGCTCCGAGGATGAAGACCAGGACACGGTTCTGGATGATCCTGTTGGAGAGAGAGAGGGGGTGAGAGAGGAAGAGAGAGAGAGAGAGAGGGAGAGAGAGAGAGAGAGAGAGAGAGGCGTCAAACACACATTAAACCATTAAACCTTCACAAGTAACGACTTAATAACCAGCAGCCATCAACCGAAAGTTACCATGAGGTCTGGTATTTACTGGTATACAACAATCAGTGACACACACACACACACACACACACACACACACACACACACACACACACACACACACACACACACACACACACACACACGGGTTTGTGTTTACGGCTTCTCAAAAATGATCTTCCACTCGCATACACACTTTCACACTCTTTAAAAAATTTGATCCGCATGTGCACAAACACCACAAAACAAGTCGCACAATCGCACATAAACTGGGCACAACACACACACACACATACAGCAGACAGGCTCTCAAAACTTTATTTGCACAATAAAGTGGAAAGAGTGGCTCAGGAGTTTCCTGGAGGGAATAAAATAAAATCACTGAGTTACCGACGGAATCTACAATAAAATGACTCACAATTACATTTTCCCCACTGTGGCCTGAGTAAAGCTGACAGGAGGGGGGCTTTGAACCCAGAGAGAGAGAGAGAGAGAGAGGGAGAGGGAGAGGGAGAGAGAGAGAGAGTGGGAGAGAGAGAGAGAGAGAGAGAGAGAGGGAGAGAGAGAGAGGGAGAGAGAGAGAGAGAGAGGTTGTTGTTTAATTCAGAGGACGTGAGGGGAATGGATGTTTTCAAAGTGAATGTGTTCAGGTCCTTTGGCCCGTTTGTCCCCTTAAAGCTCCATTAAAGACGTCCGTGTGTTGGAAACGAGTCCAAACTGTCCACAAACGACAAAACGACAACATTGTGACGTGTCCATGGCTCCGCCTAACAAAAACAAATACCACCGTTCACCACAAGGGGAGTCGCTGCTTCAACTGTCAATCACGTGTCACCTTTTCAGGAGGGAGGGAGGAGCTTCATAGGCAGGTAAGGTAAGGGGAGGGGAGGGGAGGGAGTCCTTTCACCCACTCTGTGATCTTACAGGCTCACTGCTTGATGAATCTTCTTCTTGATAACGTTTGTGCCTCTTAATCACAGCAGGAAGTCGTATCATTTAATTAATTGGGTCAGAAATAAAGAAACAACAAAGTTCTCCGTGTATTAAGAACAGTCTGGTTCCCTGCATCTCCAGACGCCTTTCCTCCCTCATACCAGACGTACTCGGAGCCTGCCGCACGTCGATACGTGTAAACCAGAGTTTGCGTCCTCTCTCACACTCACACACACACACACACACACACACACACACAACCCCCTAACCCTCCGCTGCTCCTGACAAATGACAGAATTATCACATTTGCTGACAAGTGGAGGGGTGGAGGGAGGAGGTGGGGTCAGTGTCCACTCCTCTAAGCAGGAGATGAATCGCTCATGCTGTGGCCATTTATCACCGAGGAGGGTGGGGAGGAGGGCGGGCGGCGCCGCTCGCTCACCCGGCTCGCCTCTAAAGCCCAAACCTAAGACCACTGGAGCGGTCGACCTCCAGCCCCCCCGCCCCCCTAAACCCCCCTCGGCTCAGCTCAGACCTCCAGTGGCCCTCAAAGGACGACTATGGAAGAAAGAAGGCGCCACAGACTTCCATCTTCAGGAAATCAAACTACTACTCTACAACACAACCTCAAAGTCCCCCTGTATCTGTCCCTATATCTTTGTGCCGTATATACAGAGCGGCGAGCGGGCAGGGGCGCCGCGATAGGCCCGGAGCGTTGGCATGCTGCTCTCTGATTGGCTGAAGCCGGCTGGGGAGGGGAATCCCCACTGAAACGCTAATCAGTGCGTGCTTAGCAAGGAAACGTCTCCCCCTATTAATTGACATTCATTATTTACAATGATTATTTATCCCAGCCAAATGCCCAGAGGAGGTGCTCAAGATGTTGGTGTGTGTGTGTGTGTGTGTGTGTGTGTGTGTGTGTGTGTGTGTGTGTGTGTGTGTGTGTGTGTGTGTGTGTGTGTGTGTGTGTGTGTGTGTGTGTTGGTAATGATCCAGATTGCTTCGTGTTGTTTGTTAATTTCTCAGCCGGGGGAGAAGGAGAGGAGGGCGATTGGAGGCCCGACGTGAACTGAACGGGAAGTTAGCTGGTTCCTTAGGGATGAGAGGCTAAGTGTGTGTGTGTGTGAGTGTGTGTGTGGATTCATTAAAGGATGATGATTTGGTAGCTAACAACGCTGAACATCTTCAAACACTTAGCGTTCAAAGTGGGGAGGAATTTGACGATTTTAGAACTTTTTTCTTTTTTTCCCTCCAGGGACTCAAATGTTATTTCAGCCCCATGCTGACAACACCAATCTAACAAAAAAAAACGCCTTTTTTTGAAACCAAATGCTATTTATGGAGCGGCGGACGGCGGCGCGGAGCAGCGGACGCATTTAGCAGAAACTTTTCAGCGGCTGGATGTCTTTAAATCTCCGCACCCAGCTGTGAAGTTTAGTCCAACGTGAGCTAGAAAATGTCAACCGCCGACGAGTTCGCTCTAATGATTAGTCACGACAAAGCAAAAGATCTTATGAGGACACTTATGACCACACACACACATACACAGACATACACACACAGGCTGGGAGGAGTTTGTGTAAGGGTGTGAGTGTGTGTGAAAGCTGAAATCCATTTAAACAATAGTGTGTGTGACACTGTAAAGAGCTGCACTCGCTCCCTCTGACAGCTGAGCAGCCGGGATATTAAAGCCATCACACACCAATACACAACGCAGAGGTAAGGTGTGTGTGTGTGTGTGTGAGAGAGAGGTCACTTTGTGTGTTTGCAGCCACAGCGGTCACACTCTTCCTTTTCCACTTATAAACACAATAACAGGAGAACATAAATTAGACTTAACCATTTGTGCTGTTAGAGTAATATTATGGTAACACGGAAGTCGATCAATCGTTCCATTTCCATGGCTCACATGTAAATGAATGTAGATTGGTCAGGAGATTTGGAAGTCGCTGTAGTTCCCTCTTTAAGTCCTCAGGCAACAGAATCATCTAAAATAGAAGTTACCCTCCAAATATAGAAACACCCCCCGCCCCACACACACACACACACACGCCCCCTGGCCCTCGCTGGCGGAGAAAGAAAGAGAAAAACCCCTAAAATTGGGCGGTAGGAGAGTGAAGAACACGGTTTCCCTCTGTCGTACGGTTGATCCTGTCCTGACACGAGGCCAGACAGAACAGAACTTATCAAACCGGATCCATCCTCCAGTCTTGACACTTGACATAGAGGTGGTGAGAGCGAGGGGGGGAGGCTATGTATGTATGTGTGTGTGTGTGTGTGTGTGTGGAGCAGGGATGTGTGAGTGCAGACAGACATACATGCTGACCCACATATACACACTTACACACACCTATTTTCGATCTGTCTGTCTGCACACCCCCCCTCCCCAACCCCAACAAAAAAAAAGGACTTAAAACACACACACACACACACACACACACACACACACACACTCTCACACATGCGCAGGTAGAAAGAAAGACCGACTCGGCAGCCAATGACGACGCCAAATAGCGTCCGTCCTATTGGCTCCTGATGTTCCTTCATCGCGGCCAGCCAGTCAGCTGATGCCTTACTAGACTGTCACACACATGGAGAGAGAGAGAGGGGGGGGTGACAAGTGTAAAGGAGTGCAAAGAAATAAAAAAAAAAATGAGGGGGAAAAAACGGAAATGGACAATAAAGCAATCGAGAGCAAAAAACTAGAGAGAGAAGGAAAGTAGGAAGAGGAGAGGGAGAGAGAGAGATGGAAATGGAGGGGTGAGAGAGCGAGAGAGAGAGAGAGAGAGGGAGAGAGAGCCCGTTTACGCGGGGAGGCAGAGCTGGAGGAGAGGCTCCTCTGAGACAGATGAAAATAATGAGGACTTTTCTGTCAGGAAAGATTTACAAAATCGTACCAGTGTTATTAAATTTTAAAATCTCCCGTTTTTTTCCCCCTTTTCTTCCCTCCTTCCCTCCCTCCCTCCCACCCTCTCCCTCCTCCTCCTCCCTCCCTCTCTCTCCTTTTCCCTCTTTTCCCTTCCCTGTTTTTTTTTCTCCCTTTCCAGCAGCACAGCCTTATTACCAGCTCTAATGAGCACCGGGATACACCTCAGCTGTGTGTGTGTGTGTGTGTGTGTGTGTGTGTGTGTGTGTGTGTGTGTGTGTGTGTGTGTGTGTGTGTGTGTGTGTGTGTATGGGGGTGTGTGTGCTGCGTCTTCATCCCTAGTGCCAGCACCATCAGCATCTCAGATTCCCCGTCCCTTCAATGACACATACAGTATGTACACCCACACAAGGGTGGAGACACACACACACACACACACACACACACACACACACACACACACACACACACACACACACACACACACACACACACACACACACACACACACACCCTTTGATGGCTCTTAGATGGGGGCCGGACACCCCCCATGAAAACAGTCTCAGACAGACATAAGCAGAGAAGGCCCCATCCCACCCAAAACACACACACACACACACACACACACACACAACTACCACTAACAACAAACTTAGCTCTGGAGTTGCCCCCCCCCCCCTCTTTGCACTAGTAAACCAATAAAACAAAAATCAATGTCTGTCTGAGCCGTTCTGGCTCTCCTCCCTCCAAACCCTGGGAATATACAGCATGGGAGGGGGAGGGGGGAGAGGGAGGGGAGGGGGGAGGGAGGGAGGATCAATGTGTTCACAAATGGTTTGAGTGATGGACACTGAGTGGGAACGCTGGTGGGGGTAAGTCCCGCAAACGCACCGCAGACCAGTAATCGCAAACTAATACAAATAAATGTTTCATTGTAGGAGCACACACACTCACTCACACACACACACACACACTCACAATAACGCCTATGGTCTGAGCTCTGCCACACACACACACACACACACGTCAAAATGGCATGAGAGGGAAATCAGCTCGCATTCAAGCCGAGGCGCGAGCGGAGAAAGGTGAGAAATGTGCGACGTGAATGAAAAGAAGAAGAATGAGGCAGAACGCAGCAAACAATCAGCTCAGGTTCATGTTGCACCACGCAGATAATGACCTGACCTGTTTGCTGGAGATCTGATCCCACCATGAATGTCCTGCCTATTGCCCCCAAGGGGGTGTTACAGCACACACACACACACACACACACACACACACACACACACACACACACACACACACACACACACACACACACACACACACACACACACACACACACACACACACACACACACACACACACACACACACACACACACACACACACACACACACGGCTCCACACTTAACTCCCAGAAGAAAAACAATATCTAATGATGCGTGTGTTTCCTTCCCACCCATATTCTGACAAGAAGGAAGTTAGTGGTCAGTCGGTGTTGTGTGACACAGAAACTCCGACCTCCTTTCTCAGCTTTTTTACAGATATGGTTGCAGGGTTGTAACTGTAACCTTTAAAACATCTCATCTTTGCATTCGTAACATTTCTTCACTTCTTCTGTTTTGGCTGCAGACTTCTGAGCCGCTCACGTTCTCGTCAGAACACAGGTGGGAAAACAAGCACGTTTAAAATTACATTACATTACGATCGTTTAAAATGGCTTCCATGCTTCAACAGAGGCCAACACAACACAAACACAAACAGAGCAACATGAGCGTCCCATTTGACTCGAGGGACGAAATGATAACTCGTATTTACCATTTTATTTAAAATCTAAAATGAATTCTTTTGTGAATCCGTCTGAATACTTTTGTGTCAGGTTTAATTTTTCCCTGCAACTCCAGCGTTTGTAGAAATGCTTTTTAATGAAAAGATCAAGAGATCATTTTTGTGCTCGCACCCCTTAAAAAACGAGCCGCGGACCTTTTCCTGACCTTTATTGACACAGATTCCTTTCAACGCGGCACAGAGTACCGACATAAAAGATGGACGGGTTTCATTTGGAGGATGTAGTCTGAACAAGGTCAGCCAGCCTCGCTCTCGCTCTCTCTCTCTCTCTCTCTCTCCTTACCAACTCCACACAGATGCAGGAGAACAGCACCGGGGCTCTACAAGTTCATCCATTTTTTATTTGGCGGCTAACAACCCTGGCCAGCAGCAGCCTTAGACTGGGACCTAGATCTTCTCCCAGAAAAGGGTTGCAGGGAGGAAGGGAGGGAGGCGGAAAGGAGACTGGGAGGAGGAGAGGAAGGAGAGAGAAAGAGAGACAGAGAGAGAGAGAGAAGGAGGGAGTAAATGCAGCGTAGGAGGAGGAGGAGGAGAGCGTGTGTATGCACGAGTTTGCGGGAGCGATGTATGGAGAGAGAATAAACGAAAAAGAGATGGAAAGGATAGAGCGAGAGAGGTAGAGAGACAGAGGGAGAGGGAGAGAGGGAGAGAGAGAGAGAGAGAGAGAGAGAGAGAGAGACAGAGAGAGAGTGAGAGAGAGAGAGAGCGAGAGAGTACATTGCAACTGTGTCTGGAATTTTGAAGAACTTTTTTTGCCGGCAGCAATCTCATGTAGCCGCGGCAACTTCTCCCCAATCCCTGCGTGATGTACAGGTGGCTCCATACATACACACCAGATCATTCCCCCGCCTGGCTACCTGCCCTCTGCCTCGCTCTCTCTCCCTCTCTCCCTCTCTCTCTCTCTCTTCCTTTTGTCCCTTCACTCACTCCTTCCTTCTCCACATCCAGTTTGCTTATTTTCCCACTCACCTGTTTCACTTTCTCAAATCCCATTTCCACATCTCCTGCTTTCTTTTCTTTCTTTTTTTTTCGCTGGAGGGGCGCAGCGATGTGAAGTGTTTGTTTTTCTCCCTATGCCTGCGCCGTGTTCTTGTTATGTCAATGCTATACAGTCGTACCAACAGCACCATGCCAACAGCCCATATTCACAGTTGTCAATGCAGGTTGATGAACACGGGCTTGTTCAAGGCTGCAGTAATCACAAAAGGCTCCGTATAGTGTACAGCCGGCCTCCTGTGTGTGTGCGTGTGTGTGTGTGTGTGTGTGTGTGTGTGTGTGTGTGTGTGTGTGTGTGTGTGTGTGTGTGTGTGTAGGCTTTGTGAATCCTGATGTACAATCTCTTCTGGCTCACAACGCTCAGGTGCTCTCAGCGAATTAAACACAGAGGAAGCAATGAGATCTGTTCAAAATAACAAACTCTTATTTTTAACCCCCTACGCAACTGAGCCGCTGGAAAGCAGCAACATGGAGGCAGACGTGCAGGAAGTCCAAGAGGAGAAACAGGAAAGGGTGCGACAGGTGCTTAGGCAATGATGTAATGGTGGTCATTACTTAGAAGTGAAGTTGTGGGGTGGAATCCTATGAAGTCCTCCAATTATGACTCTCAGAGACGATTTGAATGTATACAACTAAGGGAATTCCAGGTTCAATATAGGCGGTTTCCTCACACCCCTGATAAGTAACGATTCCCTCCCTTCTCCTAAAAGTTCCCAAAACATAAAATCCCCCTTGCCTACATTGTGCGAGGGCCCGTGGCCAGCTGCAGATCCGGTTACCGTGGCGGTGAGAAAAGAGTGTAACACTAGCCGCGGAGTCCAAGGCACAAAAAAACCCAAAAAGCTATGATGCCCGTAAAATCTTAACTGTTTGGAATCTTGTTAAGGGCCGTACTGTAAACCATAAGAGTGGATTGCAGAGAGAGAAGGGCAGAAGAGCGAGGAAGAGCGACGGCGGCATCGGAGAGAGGAGAGAGGCCGGGAGCTGTAATGACATCTGCGTGTTTTTGTTATCGGAACGCCGCGGTGACAAAGAGAGGGCGAGACGGGAGAGACGAGAGCAGGCGCCGCCGCCGTCGCGTTCCGCCGTTTTTCCTCCATTTTCCCGCCCCCTCCCCCCTCCGCTCTTCCTATTCTGTTTGACCTTCTTTCGCAGAAGAGCGTGCGTGTCGTACGGTTTCTTTCAGGGCGCAACGCCGCGATGTTTTGTCTGCTGGAGTGAATTTCAGGGAAGCAGGGAGTGATACGTCCACGCTCTGACGCCTAATGGCAACTGAAGTGTTGTGAAACCTGAGCTGGTTAGTGGAAGCTTTTGGAATAGGATTGCTACTGAAGGAATGTTTGGGCCGACAATAGAGGAGGGAAAAAAACAAAGAAGAAAAAAAGGGTTTTCCACAGTTTTCTGCTTAGTTTTGTCGAGTCAAGTCCATTTGATTTGATTTGGCTTTACAGGCCCACAAACGGCCTTATTTTGAAGTTTTGCAAAGTTTTAAAAGAAGTTGCAAAGTTCCATAAGAGTTCTCTCCTATCACATCTCATCTCATCTTACATTTCTACTACAAAAATACCGCAAAAATGTACAGATAAATGCTTTCAATCGACTATTAAGGATTTCTGCGACGCAGAGGTGACGAGGCTTCTTTTATTCCCCTCTAAGATCGCTCGCCGTCGTCTTTGTCATCTTTTAAAAAATCCAACCGGCTCTCCAAATATTTGCCTCCCGTGCGGTTTCGCTCGGCGTCCTGCGTGTGTGTGTGTGTGTGTCTCGGCGTGCTCACGATGTTGAGCTATTGCCCACCAGCATGCACGCATAAACACATCTACGCACAGGAGCCATGCGAGTACAACACACCCACACACGCTGACCCTTTTTTTTCCCTTATATACAAACGTACGCCGAGCCTGCATTGGCCGCGTCGCAGCCGTGCTTCACACTGCCAACACGCCGGTTCAGGAATAACAGCCTTTTCTACATCCCACGACAAAGTTTGCTCATATCTCCAGTCTTTGTGGAGTGTGTGTGTGTGTGTGTGTTCGTGCGGCCAATCGTGGCGATGACGGGAAAGTTTTCTATCCATAAAAGACCAAAAATCTGGATGGGAACCATTAGACATCAGCTGTGGCGCTTGCATGATTACATCTAAACACGCTTTAAAAGACTTTAACATCCGTGACCTCGCCGCTTCGCCCGTCTTCCCCAAGGTGATTGTAGTCGTTTTTGCATTTAAAGACTGGGAATATTGTGTAAAAATCACTCATCTTGTCTGGAGGACTGAGAATGGGTGTCCAAGATGCGGCGCGGTGTCAAAATAAGGTCACGTCTCCACTTCTGCAAAGAGACAGCGAGCGTCACACGTCAGCCTGCACAGAGTGTGAGGTGAAGCTGCTTTAAGTGCTTTCACAATCAGGTGAGAGTCTGACAATGACTGTCAACAGATTTGGGGCGAATGAGACGACCTGGAGAGGAGAGAGGAGAGAGGAGAGGAGAGGAGAGGAGAGAGGGAGCCTGACATTCATCTCCACATTCATCTGGAGTTGTTTACTCGCTTTCTTTCTTTTCCTTTTAGACAAATGAACTAAGATTTGATCTCGAGGAGGCAAATCCGTTTCGTGAACTTGACCTTTCAGGGACATATTGTCAGGCAGCGGTTCAGTGTGTGCGTGTGTGTGTGTGTTTGTTCCGAGGGGAGTGTTGCGTAAAGTGTGTGAAACCTACAGCAGCAGAGCGTCTGGCATGCCGGTGTGAAATTACACGTGCATTACCCCCGAGCTCCAAAGAGCAACTTAGAACTACGCTCAGCAAGTTAAGAGCCATGTTGAGAGAGAGAGAGAGAGAGAGAGAGGGAGGGTGTGAGTGTGAGTGTAGGGGTATAATGTCATCCAACTACCCCCCCCATCTGACACTACAAGGGAAGCTTTAGTCAGTCTAAATAATCCATGCTGTTCCATTAAATTTGCAGACCACTTTTCCTCGTGCTTCCTTTTCCTCGACGAAGCTGAGAGAGGAAGCGGGGGAGGGAGGGGGGGAGACAAAAGGGAAGTGAGACGGCGGCTCAGCTGAAACGCGCTTGAGTGTCTCTTGAAATCAGCAGGTAGGACTAAGAGAGAGACGCCCACGTGTCCAGAGAGGAGAGAGAGGGGGCGTGGCCACAGGAGGGGAATCGTTCGCCAATCGAACTACGAGTCCGATGGAACCGAGCCTAGGCGGCACGGTTGACTTGTTGCTCCGGCTTGCATTTGCTTGGCGACCCGGAGGCCTGCAGCCGTACAAGGATCAGCCTTCTGTGGAAAAACACAAAGCTCCACGAGATGAAGAAGAGAGAAGAGGAAATAAATCTGAGGAACGCCGGTTGCAGAGGAGGAATGAGGAAGAGACGGAGGCAAACGAAGAGCGAACAAAGCCCTTTGAGAGCTGGCAGTGACTAGAGAAAGAGTTAATTGACTTAAAAATTCCCCTTCAGTTCATCTTTGCTTCCCGTCCAGCACTGCAGAGGTAAAACTCATGTGGCATTTCTCTCGCTCCTCGCCGATATCTGCGTGGGCGTGAGGCACCGCCAGAGATGCAGATTGGCTTCTTCCTCTCTGCATCCCTGTGAACCGCGGCTCAAAAGTCACAGGGGGGCACCGCCGCCGTCGCTATGGGACGTTTGGAAAGCGCGAGAGGCGATCCATATTGGCGGAATCCGGTCGTGAAGATCTCCAGAGGGGCCGGCGATGCTCGACTCGGAGCCAATCGGAGGCGTGATTATTCAGAGGGGGATGAGGAGGGCGGCGGCAGGAACGCGGCTGAATAATGACGCAGTAATGTGTTTAGTGTTGTGTGGATCAAAGGCCGACATTTTAGAGTATACAGTACAAATGTGCCAGGTTGAAACACACACACACACACACACACACACACACGCCAATCCACGTGGTGGTGGCGGTCCTGACGCTGACCCCGCGCTGTGTTTCCGGTGCCTCTCCATCTGTAGCCACGGCGCTCTGCACATCACAAGCACCACTGTGGATCGCCATGGGAAATTCATGGGGGAACTGCACGTCAATTATTAATGATCGAGTCGAGCGAAGTGGGTTTTTCTTCGGGTTTCTCCCCTGGCGTCTATGGCCACTGCTGCTCCGAGAGACTCCCCATGAAAAGGAACCAAAGAGAAAGAGGGAGGATGGACTGAGGAGGGGGGGGAGGAAGGGAAGGAAGGGAAGGAAAAGGCCGGTCGATATTCTCCACACCCGGTTTGGCTGAGAACAGAAGCAGGGTCTTGATACTAGGGGTCCCGAGGTGCAAACGCTAACCTGCACTCCGTTTGTGCCGTTTCTCCTCTTCGGCTCGCTTTACGTGTGTGTTACTAACATCTGCTCGTCCTGCTGTGGTCTAACTTCTGTTTGTGTGACTCAAGACCAAGCAAAGGATGAGATCAGAGGAATCACATCGACCCCTAAAAACGCCACAAATGAGTGAAATGGATCCTAATAAAATGTGCAAAACCAAAATTTAGAGTAGACGAGCTTTAAGTTTTCCCTGGGAATAATAAAGCCCCTGTTTACACTCAGGCTGAGCGGCGGTGAGAAGGTTTATTTTAAGAGGAACGGCGAATCGGATGGAGACGATAAGAAGAGGAAATAGAAAACAAACGGCGACTTAAAACAAACAGGCGCACTTTCTTGCAAATAGTCAACCCCTGGTGAACACACAGCGTGATGGAAAATGCAGGAGCTGCTTCCATCATCAATGAGGCACTGTTGTCTGTCTTCGCCAACTTGCCCCGCCCCCCCCGCGGCCTGGAATACCAGCACCCACCATCATCACAGCACGGATGGAAGTGCCGGGTCAGCAGCGTCCCCTCTGGCCTTGCTGACCAACAGATATTCTTATAATCACCCTAGAACTGGCAAGGCCGCAAAAAAACGATGGATCCCTCCTCGCCCTCCGTCTCCCCCGCGGTTGGGGGGGAGGCGGCGGTGGTGTCGGGGGCTTTACAGAGCGCCGCTGCCTCGATACATTAAAACTGCTGCCCCGTGATCAAACGAGCAAATACCTCCCGGGTCAGCGCGGGGCTACCCCACGTCAGTTAACAATGCAGCATTTAAACATCAGTCGTATGCAAAGCGGCCGGTACACTGGGGAGGAGATGGGCGGCAGGAGGAAGCAAAGAAGCGAGCGAGGCCTGGACCGGAGAGATAATGAGCACGGGCAGCACGCAGGGAGGAGGAGGACGGCGGCGGCTATTCTGACGCTACTGTGTCGGCTCCTACACACGCCTGTGATGGAGGCGCCAGATGAGAGGAGGGGTCGGCCATCATCCGGTACCAAGGCGACGGGTGAACGCGTCCAGTAAATCCTCCCCAAAAGGCAAAATCAATTCTAATATATTAGCGAGTGACTTACACTTCCAACGTCTGTGTTTGCTGTGAAACACACACCTGATGACGTTGCTGAAGGCGTTGTAATGAGTTGTAACGCCTGCCGATCCTGACAAATAACACGGCGGCGCCAATCGAGTAAAGACGCATTTCATCTTCATCACAGATAATGGGACAGAATTCCTTTAAGACAATCACGCCGGGCTCAGAGGAGTGACTGATGGATCTGTGTCAAACTCCGGCAGATGATTACTGGTCGCACTCTCGGTGTGTTTACGTCGACAAAAAGCAGAGCGGACGCACACAGGATCTAACAACGGAGGTGCAGATTGGTCGGCTTTAACCTCAGGCCGACACCTAATAGACTCTAAAATCTTCTTCTGACATTTTGGGAGGAAGAGGAAGAGGAAGATGCATTTGTGGTCACGAGGAACTCTTTAATAATGAAGCCGACGGGGTGAGGAGGTGAAGAAGAGGTTGTTTTTTTCCCCTTCTCCCTCTCCCTGCTGCTTGGTTAACCGACTGACCTGCTTGTCAATGAAGCCTTTGTCAGCGCGCTTTGGCTCCGGGCCAATCAGATCCTCGGGCTTGTCTGTCTCCGGGAGGAAAATGGCGCCCCTGGTATGCCGTCGGTGGCAGATATGTGCAGACAGTCTGACTGCTGAGGCTCGGCTTGGCTCGCCACGGCCCTTCCAAAACTATGCCGGAGGAATTACCTGTTTGGCTCGTGGCCAGAGTGAGTCGTTGTGCAAAGGCCGGCGGCTGTTTGTCTGTTTATTCACTTACACACACTCATACGCGCTCACACACACTTTCCACGCGATGCCTCGGCGGCAGAGCGACAACACTTGCCCTGTGACTCGTTAAGGAACACGGCTTCACACACACACTGACAGGGAAACACTCCTCTGCTCTGAGTTACACAACTGGGTCCAGTGCTTTAAATGTTGGTTTCTTTGCTACTTTGAAGTAAGTTTTAAGTTGGTGAGTGTTTAGGAGTCACTGCCCTTCTAACTTAGTGGCAGTGTGTGTGTTAAAGGTCTGGTCATGATGCAGTGTGTGTGAATGTTCTGGAACAAACTGAGGAGTAACAGTGGCAGTTATTGTTCCGAGCTGCACTGTATGTTAAAGATACGCCTGGGTGAGACAATGGGGGAGCAGGGGCCACATGCAAATCACGCACACAAAAACAAACACAAAAAACAACAACACAACACAACACAACACAAATTCTGACAAAGCTCTGGTTTACACTAAGCAAAGATCACAACTTCTGCTGCACTGTACAAACCCCTGTACGGAAACCTGGCAGAGACAAATACAAGAGCTCAACAAAGTGCCACTTGTGACACCTCATCCAGGAAAAGAGAGGCGTTCAGGCTCCTCGCTTCAGAAACAAACTTCTGACAGGCAGGAAATGATTAAACGGAACAGAGCCAAAAATTACTCCTGCGCTCCTCAGAACCTGCTCAACCTGCTGCAGCCCGGAGCGTGCCCCCTCCGAGAGAGAGAGGGAGGGGGGAGGGAGGGAGGGGGAGAGAGAGGGAGAGAGAGAGAGAGAGAGAGAGAGAGAGAGAGAGAGAGAGAGAGAGAGAGAGAGAGAGAGAGAGAGAGAGAGAGGAAACAGTTAGATTTAACTGATTAACGATACCAAACTTGGTTGAGCAAACGGCAGGCTCTACTATTGTTTACCTGCCATTAACCCTTTGGTTACCTGATGTATGCGTACACACTCTCTAAACTATTTTTTCTTCAGATAAAGCCCTCAACTGCGATGTGGTGTGTTTCCCTGTTGGGCCACCTGGGGGCACTGTTTTGCAACGCGCGCCACAAACAATGTTTTCGTACAAAGTGATGAATCCGATGATGATGAAGAAGCAGAAGTGGACCGACTGCAAAGCCAGCAAGAGACTTAACATGGTCAGAATGTGTTTGGTGGATTTGTTATTGTTCTCACGATGTTCTGAAACGGATGAAGTTCATGTTCAGCTCAGCCTGTGCTAGAAAAGTACATAAGAGTGTTTGGCAGAAACACTCAGGCAGCTAAGGGTTAAAAATGTAAACCCAGCTGGACACTAAGTGTGCCCTAACTTTAAGTGAGTCCCTCTTAAAAATACATACAGTAAACTTTACACGCACACACACACACACACTTGCGGGCGACACACTGTACCAACCGCATTTGTAATGACACACTCCGCAGATCGTAAATGACCCCCCCCCCACACACACACACACACAAACACGCACACACATGTTCAGACCCACACAGAAACGCCATTCTTAGTAGTGCTCACATGTGTCTGCGCACTTGTTAGAGGGGGCGTGGACGGGGAGGAGGGGAGGAGGGGGGGAGGGGAGGAGGGGAGGAGGGGGGAGGGGAGGAGGGGAGGAGGGGAGGAGGGGAGGAGGGGGCGGCCGAGACTCACGCATTTCACACAGCGAGGTGAGCCAGGGAGCGGTAACAGAATCCAGCTATAAAACACGGAGGGAGAGCGGGGAGGAGACGGGGCGAGAGCGTACGTGCAGTGTACACCGTGTATAGAATGTGTCCAAGCGGCCGAGTCCGTCCCTCGCAGACGTTCTCACAGTGATCACTTCTCCTAACCTCCGTCTCTGTGGGCAGGACGGAGACGGGGGGGGACAGGGAACACGTCTGCTGCAGCCAGGATCTCACCTGGACTGGAAGTTTGCTGACACAGACGAATGAAACATGGCTTTTCTGACACGTTAATGTCTTTGAATCTGTCTGTCTCCCGTCTGATAGCGCTGATGTCTTTACGGACATGTTTGTTATTGTGAGGTCGTCCGGTCAGGTCGCGGGCCTTGTTTGACATCTTGAGTGTGAGACCAAACACTGTGACGGGGCCACGTTTACTGTCTGCTTGGTTTCATCCTGGGAGCAGCGATCGCTCCGCATTTCTCCTGCCGGATCCTAGGGAATATCATGAATTTAACCCATTACGCCCCGGCAGGGATTATCAAAGTCTGGGCTTCTCAGGAGGGGGTCCACACCTCAAACGCCGCCACTGTCGACAAAAATAACCAGTATCCCCATCTTCTCCTTCATTTGGGTTAAGTGCCTGGGCTCGAGCGGCCCACGCAAGCAGAGACGGTTCAACAGAGGCAAAAGAGCGAGAGGGGGAGAGAGAGGGAGAGAGAGAGAGAGAGAGTGAGAGAGTGTGAGCTCGTGGGAGGGAAGGAGTGAGGAGGACATGAGAGTTAAAGGGAAACAGAGAGGGATACGTTTTAACAGCTTCAGTGGCAGAGAATCCACTTTAACTGGGCGAAGGAGTGATAAGCAAACTATGTTAAAACCTCTCTCAAAACAAACCGGGGTCATGGTGTCGACGCGGCGGCCATTTATTTGTGGAGGCTTCCAGTGCATGACTGTGCCGTTCTGAATCCGAAGCGGATTTCACGGGTTTCTCTATTCTGGTCTCCAGGCCACAGTGGTGTGTAAAATGAGAGGGAATGCTATGTTTTGGCAAATCTAATTTGAGGCCCATGTTTGTTTTTCTGGTCTTATTTTGCAACGGGGAGGCCAGATCCAGAGCGGCACGACGCTCTCTTTCCCCCCAGTTTCACAACCGGAATGTCCGACGGACAAAAAACAAAAACCTTGAACTCGACTCAGGCGAAGACACGAGGATCATTTTATTTTTATTGCTCGTCGGCTCGCTTGCTCGCTCTTTTTCTCCGTTTTCACCGCAAAGATTGAGCGGAGCATTTAATTGGGAGGCCGTTGGCTTTGTCACGGGGAACATATGCACACACACGCATACGTTTAGACGCGCCTCAGACAAACCCACAAATATTAGCAGCCATCTTTCGGCCCGCTAATTGCGCCCGGCTCCCTGTGGGAGGAGAGAAGGGTCCTCGGTTGATAATTAATCCTCGTTTGGAAAAATAAATGACATTCATTAGCGGGGAATCGAGCCAAGTGCCATTATTTACATGGCAATAATCTGGAGCATGCTGGTGGCGCTCTTTTAATGTTACAGAAATATCTCAGGGACGGGGGACGAGCGCGCTCGCTTGCTTTCTTCCCGTTGCTGCGCGTCTTCGCACCCAGGAACAATTAGGCCCTGGTGAACAGATGGGGACGCCCCTGACTGAGAAATCTCCTCTGAACCACTCTTCATCTCTTTCAAATCTCTCTTCCTCTTCCACACATGCACAGAAAAATAAACACAAGTACACAAACACGAGCGGAAATGCAACCGAGCTAACTTTTAACACAAACGGTGTGAGCACGAGAAGGACGAGCAATAGGGACACTGAAGCTGATGACACCGGCTTTCAAACTTGATGAGGGGCAAAAGGTTCTACGTTGCAAACGTGTACATAATGACACAAGCTTTACTTTTGATCTTATTGTTGAGAAATCAGTGTATTCTTTGGCTGCCAGGATGATCAGACAGTGCAGGCTTTGTACGCGGGCTGAACAAAACACAATAGATAATGGATGTGTTAACGTTGCTGTAGCTGGCGTAATGATCAAAATGTTACATAATGGGCCGTTTGTTGCACAACCGCAATGTTTGCCACAATGGTGCTAGCCTCTAGACGACGTACTGTCGGGGACGTACGCGAGGCTGAGAGGCGTCGGACGCACAGGCAAAGTAAAGAAAGAGTAAACAAAGGGAGGAGCCGGGAAGCTAATCGACTTTGTTTTAAATCTATCACTCTGGAATTCCCCACCTCAGCTCTCTCCCGCTGTCAAAGTCCCCTGAACGCCACACCGCCCCGTCAGTATCATCCTCCCTGCCGACTGGGATCCTGTGGGGTTTCTCACTTTGTCCAATATCAGGCAGCAGGTCAGCGCCGCGCAAACCGACACGCCTGCCTTTGTCCCACCTGTTACCCACCTTTGTCCCACTAAGTACAATGATTAAGGTATCAGTCCGTGGGGAACCGAAGGACAAAAACAGAGGCGACAGGACTGAGCGTTTACATCGCAGCCTCACGGTTTCGGCGTGACCTAAGCGTCCGTGGATACAGGGGATAGACCCTCCACCCTCGGGTCACGCTGCTAGACAGGGTGAGTCCCATCAGACAGACTAACCCCCCCACCTTTCCCCCTGAGATTGGGTAACAGAGTTGTGGCTTGGCTGATACCGACGAAGCGGCCCTGAGCCCTGCAGGGCCTCCTCCTCCTCCTCCTCCTCCTCCACTTCATATTCTGTTACCGTCTCCAACACAATGGACTCTTGTCAAACAGACAAACTCCAAACATCACTTCATCCCTACCGTGTCTCACTGTTACATTCGGATATGTTGCTAAACTTGTTAACCTAGCGGAGAGAAACCAAGCCAACAAACTCATGAATGACACAACTTTCTGCTCTTTCAGCACCTACTTGTGCAAATAGATGCTTAATGCCGCTGCAATGTAAAGCTAATGCTCAGCTTCTATATGTGACCAAAGCTTTAAAGTGAGTCTACTCGCCTTCTTTCCTCCCTGGGCACTGATTGGATGCCAAGGTTATTTTAGCTATAGGGAGGACCGGGGCCCTGGCGTGACCTTTAGGGAGCCGAAGGGAAACTTCCTCGAAGAAATCCGATAAAACCCAGGGTGCGGGCCTCGCTAATTTGTTCGTCCAGCTCGCCACACTTCCGCGACCTCTTTTCCTTCAACCGCCCCCCCGCCATCCCCCGATCGATCTGCTTATCTCCCAAGATCAAAGGCTCGCACCGCCGTTGTACATTTAGCCTTGGCCGGGTCCTCCCACATCATGTCTAAATATTAATGATAATAAAGTCTCACACCCATCTCTGTGTAAGGCAATTACAGCCAACATTGATCCTCGGCTCTCTGCTCCAATTAGAACTCACCGCTCGTAATGTGTCCCGGCACATCAAAGGAAAACAGCCATTGATCCGCTCCTGGATCTTAACGTTTACCGTTAGGAGAGATGGATGGGGGGTTTGTGGCGTGGCAGTGGGGGGAAGCGATATTCTCACTGGAGACCAAGGAGGGAGGGGAGGGGGGAAAAAAATCATTTTATCCAGCCGGTCAGGTGGACGGAGCGCTGGAACTCAGAGGGCCCAAAACAGCAGAGTGAGCTCAATATTAATGGACTTTCTGACGGTTTAGAGGGCATCCAGCGTCCAAGACTCAGCAATGTTGTTACACTAAACACCACTATCTTTTATAGTTAAAGAAAACAGGCATAATTATGTTGTTAGTGCAGGAGAGACGACTGAAGAGGATTCTAAGCTGAACATATGTTGCTTAAGATGTAGGATGTGACAATGTTCATCAACTGATTCTGACTTTGATTAAGACAGAAAGTTCTCACAGTCGCTTGCACAGCACGAGAAACGAGAGAGGCCTCAGCGAGGACGCACATAATTTAGCATGTCGCCTCCCACATCCATGTCTTCAGGCCGACTACGCGCTGACCTCTGCGACATCTTCAAGTTTCGGGGTTATGGAACCATTTTACAACAATGCACAGCACACACACACACACACACACACACACACACACACACACACACACACACACACACACACACACACACACACACACACACACACACACACACACACACACACACACAGGTCTACGGGGCAGCCTGCTTAAAGAGAGAAACAGAAACAACAACAGCAGGGTAAAAATCTGACCCTTGGAGTCAATAGACAGCAACGCGTCACCATTAAAAAGGGACATTCCCTGCACAAATGAAGCTAAACAATCCCACCGCTGACACCATTATTTGACAGGGCTCGTTGTTAAGGCCTTTCTCTGCCGGACTGATAGCTAGCCCAGGGCACGACCTCACAGCGGCCTTTGTGGCCGAGCTGGAGGAAGGCTTGTCCACCGCCCTGGGCTACAATGGTACTCTTCATGGCACCATAATACACTGAAACACTGTGCAACTGGAATGCAACCCAATGGGCTGTATTCCTACAATTAACTGACTGACACGGCCGGGCTTCTTGAGGCTATTTAAGAAATGATGCTGCTGTGTATAGTTCCCCCCCCCCCCCTCTCCGCTAAAAGAAGTTCTGCGACAAGGTGGAGAGGAAATGAAAGACGGGCAGGAAATAATGGTAGAAATTAGGGTTTTTGACAAGTTCATTCAAAGGTCACGGCAGAGGATTTGTCTCAGGGAAGGAACATTAATATGAGGTAAAAGGGAACATGAGTGACAACCCCAAACCCAATTGATTGAATAAATATTTAAAAAGAAGCATGTAAACGCTGCCATTTTATTTATTATATGCCTCCATCTGATGTTTTTTTTCCTTCTCCTCTGCTCGCTCGCCTCTGTTTGGCTGTGGTGTCCCTCACTATTATACGCTTTGCTTACATGGTGCTCTGCTTCAACTTACGTACCTCAGTCTCAAGCAAACGATGTAATTAAAGATGGGTGAAACGAAACCCAGTGTTTAGAAATGGGTTTTGAGTGGAGCCTGTCCTGAAATGCTGCACCACAGGGCGGCTTTGAGACAGGAGGGGTGTGCGTCTACATCTTATTAAATACAAAATATAAAAAAAAAGGAGCCCCGGAGGATCGGTCAGAGAAACGTGCAGCCGACAGACGCTCGGTGTCAGACGGGTCACTGGACCAACGTCGGCACAATGCTAATGCAATGGTAGGAAAACATTTTTCGGTGGCTCCTCGCGTGTGTGTGTGATACGCGGCGGTGCATCGGGGTCAGCTGAGGAGAGTGCGGGCGATTGGCGAGGTCCGCAGACCGGCTGGGAAAGTAACGAGGAGACGCTAGGCCAAGACATCAATGTCCTCGCAACTTCCCCTCAACACTGGAGTAATGTTAGCCTGGCGCCATATGAATATGGGATGGGGAGGGTTAAAGTTTACACGATGGCTGACAGGATGCACCCATGTGACCCAGCAAACACTCAAATAAATAAACAAAGTGGCTGTAAAGTTGGAGAGGCGATGGTTTTCAGGGCTTTAAGTGATAATTTAGACAGAACTGGATTTCTGTGTGGGAGTCATCCGGGTCGCGAGCAGGCTGAGCCACATACCATGGAGTTGAGAAGCTATTTGTCCAACTTGAGGACCTGTGTTGTACATCGTTCTCCTTCCTCCGTCTTTCCCATAACCAAATGATATGGCCATGCACACACACACAAGGTCAAAATCCTTGGGGTTGGCAATTAAAGCTTCTGAAAAAATGCCCAGTGTAACTTTTGTCTCCAAACTTCTATATCCAAGGTCAGGATTTGGCAGTTACCTGTGGCTAAATCATGGATGTAAGATGAGAAGCGAGTGTTCAAAGATGATACCTCCTTCATTTTAGCAAGTTTCTCCAGCACATGACTGGACTCTGGGATGAAACGCTCTTTATATTGTTATTGGGATGATCGAAATCACTGCAGGGCCCAGCTCTGTTGCTGAGGGAACGGAGGTCAAAGGTTCACAGCCTTTTGTTGATCTGAGCTGGAATGTAGACAAAGTAAGGATCACAGAGCCTAGACTGCCTAGAGTTGGAGTTATCAAACAGATATTACATTACATTACATTACATTACGAGCATTTGGCAGACGCTTTTATCCAAAGCGACTTACATTACATTACCACCCTACGCAGAGGGGGGAGCAATTGAGGGTTCGGTGCCTTGCTCAGGGGCACCTCGGCAGGGGCTCGAACCGGCAACCCTGCGGTTCCCAAGCGGAAGCACTACCCACTGAGCCACTGCCTCCCTATATCAACATAAATCACTCAATAAAACTCTAGATGTATGAAGTTCATTATTTCAATTCTTGCTTTTGTCACAAACAACGCAAACAAACCTGAAAGCAACAAACTAAATGTGTGTGTAAACCACATTAGCTCTATTCATTAGATTACAGAGGCCACCAAGAACGCTGGTTTGGTGGGGAAAAGTAAGAATAAATAAGTTTTCAGTAACAATGGTGTTTTGTGAGCGAGGCTGTTCGAGCAGAGACAGATAGCGATGGGATAATGTTGACCCTTGAGGTGCAAACTGAGATCCCAGTCGCCACAGAGACGTGAAGGTCCTGTTTTGAGAAGGGAAGTCTTCTCTCCAGCTGGCAGCAGGCCTGGCCTAGCACCAGGGTGCTCAGCCAACAGCTCCTCTCCTCTGTCAGTCCCCCCCTCCCCCCCTCTCCTCCTCCCTCCTCCTCCACCTCTTCCTCCACAGCCTCCTGGATGCCAGTCTGCCTGGCTGGTGCGGGCCAAACATGCCCCAGCCATCGGGCCAAGGGGGCAACGACACGGCTGCCAGCTGGGCCAGCACTTCACGGCCGAGCACCACTCTCCAAACAAACAGCGCAATGGGCCACAAGCCACGGGCAACACGGAACCTGTCATTACCAGCCGTGTGTGGCTGGTTCACTCCCCAAAACCATGTCTAGGCCAAGGGCTTGAACGTGCACTGCACTTGACTCGAGCAAAACTCTGAGCCAAGGTAAGTCATAGGAGACTCCCTTTTCAAACTAATGCTAATTCATCAGCATATCAAGGCATATGTGCCTATTTAACCTATGCAAATAATGACCCTGTGGATCTGCTCACTTCTTGAAGCAATGACTGCAACTATCTAAAGCCATAAATCACAAATGCAACAGTGAAACGCTCCGGAGTGGAAAGACAGCGGCTGCCAAACCAACTTTCAGGATGAACTCCATAGAGTGTAATTATACAACATTAGAAAACTTCCTATGATCCCTGGGCTAAAAATGGACGGTATGGGCATTGGAGCTCACTGGGGATTTCTCCACTGATCAAGGTTATATAGGCCTTCGCGGCATAACTCTGCTTTGTCCTTATGATTTTGGCTCCAGCAGATGATGGTTTGAGGCATCCGCCATGAAACAGGCCTGCTCAACATCACTCAATACTAATCAAGCAGGAGGAGGACCGTTGTGATCCGATGTCCGAGCTATTGCTTTCAGTGGAATGCACCTAGGGACAAATGCACCCAGGGAGCAACGCCGGGCAACAAACAAAACAACCTGTGTGAAGAATTGCTGCTGTCAGTAGTCCAGACAGAGAGGAATAGTGTTTCAATGAGTGTGTGCTGTAATTCAATCTCCTATCGTCCCTGCAGAAGCCGACAACTCATCTCAATGGTCATGCCCAAGTCATTCTGATAGCCGGCTAATTCCAGAGACTACGGGCTGCTCGCTGTTTGCTTCATTTGTCACATGAAAAACCTCAGACCTACACGCTGATGTTCATGTGTGTGTGTGTGTGTGTGACCAACAATGACCCAGACATGCATTAAATAAAAAGAAATGCAGTGGTAAACGTCAATCTAATCTATTGAGACAGCAGAAATCCAGACAGAATGATCGGCTGGTGGCACTTTCAGAGAAAACACTGAAATCAAAAGACAACTTGCAGAACTTTCTTTAAAAGTACAAACATAAGAGCGGTTACCATTAAGGGCAGTAAGGCTGGGAAGCTAGACAGTTTCATTACAACAATATTCCCTCACTTAAAAGACACAGTTATTATTCAGCGGCTGCTTCAGAGTCCATACTGAGAGTCAGACTGTGGGAAACTCAGCTGCGCACCACTTCTTCACCACTTAATTCCACTTATTTAATTTCCATACTGAAGCCGGTGGAGTCTGGCTTGTTGATTCCCCGGTCCTCGGTAGACAAGAGTTCATAAACTGATTAAGTTGCTATGGCCCACATGCAAATAAAAGGCTGCAGCACACTGGCAGTGACGGCCCTGATCTTCTGAACATCAGTCAGGTTCTAAAGGGTCAATGACCCAGCTAAACTGGGTCAACAGTTTGGTGTGATTAAGCTACTATGATGTTCAAACCATTAAAGATTTTACAGAAGGAGATCATTCATCTTTTCCACTGTTAAACACTAGTGATTGCAAAAACACTAATATATAAGTACAGTAGAGTGTAGAGTCACTTTTGGAGATTTGATACAATGCAAGGTTCAAGAACGCACTTTTCGTGATCTTGTATACTTTGTTCTACATCAGAGACTCACACTAGGACAACAGCGGGCCTTAAAGAGACGGACTGATGTTGGATTTTGGGGGAGAACGCTGCACTATGAGACTAGATTCAGCACACAACAGATAAAGCCCCATATTCTAGAGAACGTGTCACAGCTGTTGTGCTCTACATGTCACCCAATGCCCTTCAAAGCAAGCATCACCAAACCGGGGCAGGGACAGGCGGTGGCGACTGGGCTCCATGTTTTTGCCTTCCAACCTGTGGGATGTAAAAAATAAAATACTGAATAGAAACACTATGTTGTGTTTAGCATGAAAGCACCGAGTGTCAGAAGCCGTTTGAGAAAAAGAGACCAAAAACGTTGTTGAAGTAGTTGAAATGCCGGAGCTTCCAACAAAAGTGGCCCTGCTTTTATTGTTGTGCCCATTCTGATAAAGGGGATCTTTCATGCCATCACAACATGGCAGCCATATAGTGCCTTTGTAATATAGCATCATCTGCGGGGACGCACACATACAGAGGCGGAGGAGGTGATGGATGGGTTTTAGAAGAAGGATTACAACGAAACAAAGTCAGAATTCTGCATTTGTTGATGTTGCAAGCTCTTGCGCCCGTCCAAAGAGAGATCTGAGAGGCCGTGGCTGCACTTAACCCTCAACTGGGATGCAAACAAAACCTCGACAGCTCACTTATTTTCTCGAAACTATCACTGCAAAAACTGCATCTTCTAAACTTCTTCACCACCTTGACAAGTTCTCCTGTTTACCTGGCTGACCGCTACACTTTATTAGAATTTGAGTTTCCAGGTCTTTGGGCAGTGAACACTTGACTCTGGCAACTTAACACCAGCCCCCATAGGGCTCCCATATCCTGGCATGGCGCAAGAGAGAATATTGCCTGACATGCTGAAGTGGGCACAGAGTCTATTGCGGCGATACAGGAAACAAATAAGCCCCCTCTTTTTTCTCTCCCAAACAAATCCTGGCAACCAGCGATGCAGCGGCATTCCACATTTTTCCAGGCAGCTGTTGCATCGTATGCCTGGAAGTATTCACAATGGCTTGCTGGGAGGGAAAGACAGTGAGGGAAGAGAAAATGTGATAGGTTCTAATTGCTTCAAAATGTCCTGAAGAAGGCCCCCTATTATCTATTTAAATCGGCTAATAATGGGAGGCTAGGAGGAGGAGGAGGGGATGGAGAGAAGGCGGGGGAGGAGGGAGGGGTGGAGGCGACCCAGGCAGGGGGAGAAAGCCATCCTCTGCGCTGCTGTCGCCTCATTATTTTCCGTCTTGACGGACGCCCGCGTTCAACCCCTGGATGAATGGCCCTGTGCTGAATAAGTTATCGGCAGACACACAAAGGGAAGAGTGCGCCTCGCAAACAACACAGCAGCGCTGCAAAGCACCAATCTCTCTTTCCTCTCCTCCTCAGCCTTTTCTCCACCATCACATCCCCGACACTTCCCCCTGCTCCCACTAGACGGGCGGCAGGCCCACGCCACAGACTGAGAGCTCACCTGTATTTATTTGCTTTTTTTCCACAGAAGCTCACAGTAGGTGGGGGAAAAAATGAAACGGATATAAAAAAAAAAAGTGAGAGGAAGGAAGAAAGGAAGGAAGGACGCAAGCATCTATGTTTGTTGAAAAGATATTTACCTCCTCTGCTCAGTTTTGTTTCATCTGTGCAGCTCCTCTCTTATGTCTCAGAGAAGACAAGGACCTCCTTTGGACAACACTGAAGACGTTTGAGAAGGTGTTTTTGTTGTTCTTAAGACGAGTTCCACAGCATGATCAGTGAGAATGCTTTGGTTTCATATGATGTTTGTTTTGTTCCTGTTTTCTGTCGGTTGGTCCCGGCTCACCAGATTAGAATCACTACCGTGCGGTGCTCCTGTGAGTGGTTAGGTGGGTTCTCCCTGCGACTGCTAAACAGGGCTGAGGGAATAATGGCTTTGGGATACGGCAAAATAGTCCTTTTCCCAAACTGTGACGGCTGTGTTAGTTGTATCACCACCGAGCCTTCTCCCTCGCTGTCACTCAAAAGTAGCAGTGGAACTTTTGGACAGGAGAGCCTCTTTCCCCTCTGACGGGGAAATCAGAGGGTGCCGTGGCCCGACAGGCGCTCGACGGCAGATCAAACGGGGCGGGTACCCTTGGAGTGACACCTGGAGCCACTTCAAGGGATGAGAGCGCCACTGATCTCCAGTCATCTCGTCAGAACGACAGTCTGTCAGGGTTAAAGGAGGGGAAAAGAGAAGTTCCATCAACTAGGACGGCGTGGAAGAGATCGAACGGAGCCGGTCACCTCTGTGCCGCGGCCCGGCTGACCCTTGAGCCTTTGTGGAGAAGTGACGGTGCAAGAAGTGGGATGTTCCCCCTCTTTGTCAACACTGCAGCTGATAAAGACTTTGCACAGACGCAGATTAAACTCCTTATGCTGCTCTGATTGCTTCAGGAATGACACACCAATCTAAAATCAACTTGGCTAGAGAATCTAAAACAGTACCACCACATTTTGATGAGAATTCAACTATGTCCCGAGCCTGTCTCAAACACTCTGCTATAGGCGAAATAATAGAGAAAGGGAGAAATGGAAGAGGGAAAAAAGGGAGGCTTTGGCAGCCAGCTAAGTGAGTCAATCCTCAACAGACAAATGCATCCCTTATATAAAACAACAACACGTCTTTGCCCTTGTCAACAACCCCTTCCTCTACAGCCCGGGCTTGTGAGTGTGTGTGTGTGTGTGCCTGCGTGCGCTTTCTCCTCTCTGCACAAAAAAAAAAACCGTCCCATCAGCACTCTCTAATGGGCGAGGTGGAGGAAGAGAGGAGAAGAGAGAAGGCAGGAGGCAGAGTGAAAGAGAGGTGGCAGTGCTGCTTGTTTGGCTCAGGAGCAGTGAGTAATGAGGCTGAGGCGCACCCTGTCATTGTCCCAGCAGCAGCCTGTAGCCACACACACACACACACACACACACACACACACACACACACACACACACACACACACAAGCGCACACACAAACCCTCCAAACATACCAGGGAAAAAGTGCAGACAGTAAAGGCACATATCTGCCTTTCCAAACAGAAATGTCAAATAAAATAGCCTTGATAAAAAACAGGAAGCAAAGATGATCAGATTAGACGCGTTGAGAAGCGATACAGAGCGTCTACAGAACGTGACGCAAAAGATCAGCTGGCGGTGGGCGGTCTCTGACACGACGGGCGTTTCTCTGGTCAACATTCGGGATGATTGTTGTAGAAGATGCAGAAACAGCCTCTGTCTGATTGGCTAAAGCCTAGAGGCCATAAGGGCCGACGAGATCTTCCAGCGCTTCTTATTTGGCTGCTGACAACCAAACGACTCTCTGCACACGGTCTGCTGCAACCGCCAGTGAACATCAGCTGCGTTCATCTTGCTATATGTAAAGTTTAGTTGGGGCCAGACAGGATTCACGCTTCAACACTTAAGTCCTTTGGCAGGATAAAAGCCGAGCGGACATAAAAAGGACGGGACGTTTCCCTGGAGGAGCGCAGGAAAGGGCACGGCCAGGAACGACCCACAGGGACGGAGCAGTGTGAGGGTACGGGGGCGATCATGCCAGGTTGAGCACATTTGCAAAGTGTACCAATGTAGTACATGGACTTATCGTGGCAGAGACACGGAGGGGAGATCAGAGAGAGAGAGAGAGAGAGAGAGAGACGGAGAGAGAGGGAGATGGGAGAGACCGGAACACAGTCAGGACAGAACACAGGAAGCGTCGCTGGGGTTACACGGAGAAGTTCAGCTGCAATATTGAGTAAAATTCGAATGGAAAACAGAGCAAACAGTTGTCATCTCTTACCCATGATGCACTGCTCTAATGAAATCTATTGAGTGTGTGTGTGGGACAGTTAAACTCTCTTTAACCTAAAACTGGGCAATACAAGAGAAGTGAAAGGATAAACAGCTGATGTATAATTTGTATCTGTCAGAGTACATTTTTTAAATAATCTCGTCTTTTTGTTCTTCACAGCTTCACAAAAAGACATCTCACACACACACACAAACAAACACACACACACCATACAGCCCACTGGAGAAGCTGACTTCCATTAATTATGTGACCTACATATCCCAACAGTTAATATTCCAGATAGGCAGACAGAAGTAGAGTAAGAAAGAGAGAGAGAAGAGAGCGAGCGAGCGAGGGAATACTTTCACAGAGAGGAAAGAGGCCGAACCCCTAAGCAGCAGCATTAGCCGGTGATGAAGAGTAGAAGCCGGGGCGCGGCGTGACGACTTAGCTGCGACATGGAGCAACTGTGCAAAATCACAGAGACTCACTTGGCCGCACATTAACGCCTCTTGTCGGGATAAAATACGTGTCGGGAAAGAACGTTAGCTCCTCGCTGATGCTGCGGCCGCGTCGGTGTTTGAGCCGCCGCCGCTGCAGCGTCACCGCCGCAGCGGCTCGGGGGACTGATCTCTTAATCAGTGTCCGGGGCGAGCGTGAGTCGTGTTCTGAAGGCTGAGCCGCTGTCCATCCTGCCTGCCCGTCCCTACTGCCAGTCCCAGGCATGAATATGGAGCTGTTCTGTGGCTGGGAGCTTGCTTATGTTTTCTGTCTGATATCCAGGCCCCATTCCCATTTCAAAGGGAGGTCCACCCGGGGCCTTGACTTTTTGATCTGCCTGGCGACTGAGTCGACCACCTGCATGTGGGATCAGCTGCCAGTGAGAGCAGACAACCCCTCTGCTTCAAAATACACCTCCTCCTCCTCCTCCTCTTCCTCCCCCTGCCGCCGTCTCCCCGCCTCATTGCCCTTCCCCGTGCCCCCTCCTTCCACGAGGCTGCCAGGAGCCTCAGCGGTCCTAACTGGGTCTGGAGCTGCATTCCCTATCCCAACTGTTCCTACTGTGCCAGGGCGAGGTGCTGGAGATGTTGGTGTGTGTGTAGCCACAGGACGGTTCCTGCTACGGTCACACAGCGAGCATCTCTCCCAACGTGGGCCATGAAGTCAGCCTGCTGCTGGCTCTATCAAAGCTTGTGTGGCATCTTCAAATCAGGCTCCTGCCACTGCAACGTCTGTAACACGCTCGCACACACACACACACTACCCATCAAAATGGAGAAAGTGAAGACCAGCAGACTCTTTCAGATGAAGGGAGAACGCATTCCTAATACGCGTCACAAATATTTCCCTTGACAATGAAGAGTGGCGCTAATCTAAAGAAGTTTATTCAACACTAACAAGAGGAGCCTGGGTAAATTGGTTTATAAAGGTAGATAAAGAAATAAGCACCATCTTGTGTTGTCAGTGTTGGCTGGAGCTGCTGATCACAGATATTAATATATAATAACGTTCTGACGGCCTTCACATCTTATCCGGATCACTGTGCATACCATGATATAATTAAAACTCATGGGATTTCAGATGACCGGATTAATAATTTACTAGGCGTGGACGTCCCTGGAAGCCCACGACGACACCGATGACATCCGCCACGTTAATGAACAGCGCTGACAAGTGAAGACGGAGAGGAGAAGACAGAGAGGCCGGTTGTGGCCCCGGCCCGGTCCGCAGCAGCGTAATGTACACACACACACACACGGGTTTGAGACTTTCTAATTACCCTCGTTGGCATCCGTGACTCCAACCAGTCAAGACGTTTCTGTGAGAATGGTTTTAAACAAAGCAACAGCTATTTGAGACGCGTGTGTATCCCCTGTACGTCTCTTACAGAAAGTGATATCTGTGGCGTCTTTATGTTAATTGGCTTTCTTGAACCGTGACAGCGAGTTTAATGAGTGTCTAATTGTTGCTCAGCTGGGGTGAGAGCCCCGCGAACCACGGAGACCCGGCAAGGGTTTAAAAACAAAACTACACAACGACAAAGGCCTCCATTTATTCCAAACGCTCGGGTTCATGTTAAATCCCTCAAATCGGGCCGGAGAGGTGTCAGGAATGTCTCAAAATATGAATGTTGGTACTTTCCGGCCTAAAGGAAACGGCTTGTCTTTATTTTGCGTGGCTTATTCTTCTGATTTCAGTTTCAGTAAGGAATCTTTGTGAAGTTTAAGCAACACTAACGGTCTATATGTGTCAGATTCCTATCACTTCCCTCCATGTTTGCATCTTCCTCTGCCTCAAACGCAAAACCAAACCACAGCGAGCGAGCGAGGCGTTCCTGTGTCTGTTGTATTAGCTCACTTCCACCGACAGAACAAGTCGTCACAAAAACTGCAAGCGAGACTCAAAGCAAACAAGTTGGAGAACGACAAAGCAGCCCCGCCCCCAAACCAAACAGCAGCGGGCGGAAAAGAGCAAACGCGGTTCGCCTAGACATCACACACACAAACAAACCATTAATCAAAAGGCGAAGAGAGGCAGGAGAGCAAATAATGAAATGGACGGGGAAATGAGGACAAATTGCCAAACAGGGGAGGGGTGGGCGGGGTCGACGCGGTCGGATATAACGGCGCCGCCAACCTTGATCTCTGCTTACATATGATGACCTCAGACACCGACAGAGACGACTCAAAAAAGAGTTTAAGCAATAAGGGAGGGGGGGTTGTGGTTATGTGCTTATGTTTATGTGCTCTTGCTCCCATCATGCATAGAGGCGGGCGGGGAGCGGGGGCGGCGGGGAGCCGGTCGCAGGGCCCCACTCTGGAAAGCCCTCATAAATCCTGATTTGAGCCGGGGCGCTAAGCGGAGGAGGGTGAGGGGGGGGCGAGGGGGCCGCAGAGTGGGAGGGAGGGGCGGCCCGCCTCTCAAAATGCTACGTCTGATTAAGTCTTCCCATTAGGTGACAGCTGAACTTTAACATTAATATGATAATATTGAAATAAGCGTGCGTTATTTACTTCGCCGGGCGGAGGAGGGGAGGAGGGGAGGGGAGGCTGGAGCGGGAGGCGGTGGGGATGATGAATGATTTCTGGACAGCTTTGGGTGACACACCAGGCGAGGTTGCCCTCCCCGCCCCTCCCACCTTCCTCCCTCCTCCTCCTCCTCATCCCGTAATCAGACTTGACAAAATGGAAGACATATGCAGAAAATATTGGTTACAGTCGGCGACGCAGCCGTCCTCCTCCTCAGGCCCTCTGCCTGCTCGCTCGCAGCCCGCCGGACGCCCTGTGAGCCGCCCTCCAAATTGTCCACGGGCACTGAAGCGTCCATTTCAATTGGCACTTCCTCCCCGGCCCGGGATTTTACATTTACTTCGGTGTCATTTACATATTACTCTTAATCAAAACCCACAGAGGGGCGACAGGGAGAGAGAGAGAGGGAGAGGGAGAGACTGAGAGAGAGAGAGAGAGAGAGAGAGAGAGAGAGGGAAAACAACAAGAAAGAGAGCGAGAGAGAGAGAGAGAAACAAAACCGTGCCGTCACGGTTCAGGGACAAGCACACAGGCACTTTATGAAACGGAGATGTGACAAGACATTACGGTGTGTGTGTGTGTGTGTTTCTGTGTGTATGTGTTTGAGTGTGTGTGTGAGGGCGCAAGATAATTCTAGGGCCTATTGAAATATTTGCGTGTGCCTCTGACAGCGGCGGCGGCGCCTTGTGGGGCTTCCTTGTGCGTGAAGTAGCAAAGCCAAAGACAAAAGAGTGCCAGTTGGATATGGGTGGTAAGTGCAGATTGAGGGAAAACAAAGGGAAAGGAAAAGACGGATGGATAGCTGACACGTACAGAGTGCACTCGCCTTTTCAAGCTGCTGCTTCTTCTCTACGCTACGCTGGGCCGCACTCCGCTCCTCTCACTAGAACGAGGAACAAAGCTGCGCGGGAAACATTTTGACACGAGCGCAGACGACGCCGCTCTTCTCTTAATTTGCACGCGCCGATCCCGGGCTGAGCGCCGCTACGCCGGGGCTCACACACGCGGGAATGAACTCGCCTTATGAGAGGAAGACGAGGAGAAAACACACGTGTACACAAAGCCCCCCTTACCCACAACATAACACACACACACACACACACACACATTCAGAGAGGTTCAGAAACAGGGTCCCTACCTGACTCTTACCTTCTTAGCATTCCCGTGAGGATGCGGGAACTCTTGCCTAAGTTGGCGTCCGTTTCCCTCAGCTGAAAGACAAGAAGAAGGAGAAGAAGAAGGAGAAGAAGAAGGAGAAGAAGAAGAGAAGGAGTGAATCACGGTCATTAAAACACACATCTGCTTGATCACCGTGTGGCTCCTTGTTACACAATTAGCAGAGCAGAGCGGTGAAACGTCTCCGTTCCTTTTTCCGACGGCGCTCCGGTATACTTTTCTCTCCCCAACCTTGAAATCTGCTGCGTGTGGAAGTTTTGGGGGTATTTTTGTGTCCTGCAGAGCTGCACGCTGCACAAAGGTGAGGTATTATGGGAAACCGCCGTCTGATGCAATTGTATAAACAGCTTAAACACAGCGTTGCATCACTGCGTTGAGTCGATGTCGCAATAGTTTTCTGGCAGGAGTGAGGAGCGCAGCGTTAACTCTCGCCAGCCAACACAACAAAAAGCTATTAAGTGAAGGAATTAGACAAATAATCCCACACATTTCGCAGCTTTTGCTCTCATTTAACGGATCTGAGGTGTGTTTAAATATTCTGTAGGTTGTTTTCATGCTTCCTGTTCACTCCATCCTGTCTCCTCTTCACTCCATCCTGTCTCCTCTTCTCCTCTCTCTGCCTCTCCAGGGGTCACAGAAATGTTTTTATCCCCCTCTATCATCATGTGTGTGTTGGGGACTTTTTAGATGCACAGGAACACACTGAATGTTGCCAATACAGTGTGTGTGTGTGTGTGTGTCGGGTGTGTGTGACTGCATAAAGAATGCTGATGCCGCACTGAGCGAGCTGCCATCGCCGTCGTACCTGCAGTCGCATTTCAGGAGAATGATGTGTGCGTGTGTGTGTGTGTGTGTGTGTGTGTGTGTGTGTGTGTGTGTGGTGAGTCTTTTGCAGAGTTTCTCTCTGGAGTCAGCAGGGAGTCATTCATCTTCATCTCTCTCAAAGATAATCACCGCTCCCCCCCAATAAAGCCGCTCTCACTCTGCACGTTCCCTCATTTCTTATTGTTCTTCATCAACGTGTTGTATTCCACTCCACACTTCCACTCTTCCTCCCGTCTCTTCTTCTTCTTCTCTTCTCTTCTCCTCTCTTCAAAGTCTCCTAGCCTCTCGTTTCTGGCTCCTCTTCCACTCCCGATGCCCCCCTTCCCTTCCCTTCCCCAGCCCTCCCTTTCTCTTCTGCCGCTACTTTCTTCCTCTTCTTCATCCGTCCTTCCCTTCCCAGCCTCTGGCAGTCTGCGCCGGTTGTGTTGCCTGGTTGCCAGAGCCGAGGATGCGATGTGGTACAGGGTAGGAGGTGGGGGACCTGGGGTTTGGGCCCTCTGGCAAAGACAACAAGTCCTGCAGTTGCCTGATGTCTGCCTCTACCCACAGATCTCTGTCCCCTAGACGCTCCACACTTTCTCCCAAAATACATCTCTCTGAATCGTTCCCCTCTCTTCCATGCCTCCCCGACCAAATCGCTCTCTTCCTATGTTCACTTAAAATAGCACAAACTGGAATTTACTCTGCTAACATGCATAGAATGAGAGGGAGGCGTTTTTAACACCTCTTAACCGCAAGATTCAGCTTCCAAAGATGGAGGACGTGATGAAGGAAACTTCAGTCTGGGTCACTTCCCAGGCCTTTACAGACGGACCTGTCTGCTTATGTGGGTCCGAATTAGGGCTCAGTTATGTTTTATTTTCTATTCCTACTCTACACCGCGTATTTATCTGTGTACTTTCAAGTCTCTGTGGGTCTAGAGTCCATTGAAAACACACCTACGTCTTTAATGTGATCTCATATCTGCTGTCTTGTTTGTGTGCTAGACTGAAGTCGGATTTTCTCGGGGGTTCGCCGCTGCTTTGACCGAGCGCTGAAACCTGCCACCGACTTCCATTCCTACCATAAAAGCAAAAACAAAAGGCCACACCTCCTGCTGAGCGATGGGGCTCGTGTGGGGATGTTTGTGTGCGTGCGTGTGTGTGTGAGTGTGTTTGTAGGTTTGAGTGTCGACATTAATGCTAAAACTATCCCTCCTTCATCTTCCGTCTCTTTAAATGCAAAAGAGAGACGCTGACGCCGACGGACCCCTGCCTCCCCACGTCATTACATTTGGGCTTCGTCATCCTCACTTTCTGCTCCTACAAACTACCAGTGTGTGTGTGTGTGTGTGTGTGTGTGTGTGTGTGTGTGTGCTAAGAAGCCTCTTGGGAAGATGAGAGAGAGAGAAAGCAAAGAGAAGGAGAGTGTTGTTACTCTGTGGACCTTTTTGAAAGGAGATGTTTGATTTCCTTTGAAATTGCCCCACTGCCATGTTGTGATCTTTAAGCTTTCTGCGTTGAGGGGGCCTGCCAGGGTTTGACCCCCTTCCTGCGTTTGGTCTTTCCTGTCTCTGCCTACCTGTCTGTGTTTGAGCTGACTGGCGGTAAAAGAGGGGCAGACCCAAGAAAAGGGACCCTCGGCGTGGAAAGGGACAAGGACGGGGACGGAAGGGGAGAGCAGAGGAGAGGAACAAAGGAGAGAAGGTGGAGGATGCGTGTGACCTGGCACTCCACTCAGGCGTCCTACAGAGGGGGGCGGGGGGGCAAAGTGTGTGTGGCCTCATGGAACAGCAACAACAAAGCACAGACACAATCCATACTGTGCTTACTCATCACTGCTGACCCACAAATGTGTGTGTGTGTGTGTGTGCGTGCGTGTGTGTGCTAGTGTAAGCATGTTCAAAAATGTGGCGTGTGTGTGTGCGTCGACCGCCCGCATTTGCGCGCCTTTGCTGGGTAAACCATGGGAAAAAAGTGTTGAATGTTGTCGGTGTGGCCGGCCAGGAGCGAACCCTTTACGCGTCTTGCAAACACTTGCTAGAATTGATACACATGTGTGCAGCGGGCACCGTGTGTGTGTGTGCGTGTGTGTGTGAACTCACCCTTTCCCTGGCTCTCTGGATCTTCTCACGGTCGGTGTTCAGGTTGGCAAGAATCTCCTGACCAACTTGTTCTGCAAGAGAGAGAGAGAGAAACAGATTTCCCATCATTGAGCTGCACAGAGCGGCACAACGGCGTTCCCTGGTGATGTGACGAGGCAGGAATTCCCAGATGTTCTTTGTGTAAAGTTTGTGACAATTGACAAAATATACGACATTGAAAAATCTGTGGGCGGAGCCTATATGGAGGGATGTAGATGAGGCGATGACAAGCAGCATAAATATCATAGCACACACACACACACAGAGTTGTGCACCAGCAGGGGGCGCTCTGAGTGACAGGGGTGCTTAATGCTGTACACACACACATCATGTATCTTATTATGCTGTATTAACACACACACATGGAGTCTCAGGGCCTCCAGACTCCATCCAGCCGATGTAATATTCATTAATTCTTTCTTTCTTAAACGCCTCTCGTCAGTCGGGGATGTAAACACGTTAAGGCGCTGGTTAGTCAACGTCCCCGACGAGCCACCTGACAAGCTCGTCAGTGGTCACTGTCAATTTGCTGTCCCTTGGGTTGAAGATGAGATAAAGAAAGCAAAATGATAAAACCAAATACGCCCACACACACACACACACACACACACACAAATCCCCCCCGTGTTGCCATCAGCGTAACCACATCGCTGCAGCATTATCGTTTTAAAATGAGGGAGGCAGAGGACGGATGAGGAGAGAACAGGAGAAGGAGTGAGGAATCTTTGCACGGATCAAAGACGGGCTTTCAAGCGCACCGAACAAATCTGGAATAAACAACGCACTAGCTGACTGTATTACACTACACAACTACACAGGTGCCGCACACCAAAGGGCCCACGTGCTGAGCGCCTGTTTGGGGAGGGGGGTGGAGGGGAACGGGCTACATCTGGCAGCTAAAGAGAGAGAGAGAGAGAGAGAGAGAGAGAGAGAGAGACTGTCAAATGACTGACATTTGTCTCCCATTCATCCCATTCTTTTTTACCCCCCCCACCCAAATGTGTCTCTTCCTGCCTTCATTAATTTCTAATCTGGGACGAGACAGATTGAAGGATACCCAGATTAAACAGTGCAGTCAGACAGTCACATGTGACAAATAGGGCAGATTAAAAGACTGAGTGTGGGTATTAATAACCATAAAACAAAAAATATACAAGCCCCCCCGCCTGCCTGCCTGCCTGCCTGCCTGCCTGCCTGCCTGCCTGCCTGCCTGCCGTCTCTACTGGAGAAAGAACAAGGGGATAAACAGGAAGGGAGTTGTAGTGGGATTCTTCTGTTAAAGAGACAAATAAGAACAACTATCCATCTCTGTCAGGGATGCGGCTTTTCTCTTAAATAAATGAGTGTGACAAGCGCCGCACCGGCAGAAAAGCCTGATTGCGGAGGGCCGGGCGACGCGCGGGGAAGATCGATGATGAGGCCTCCCGACGATATCCGAGTCCGAGCGCTGACAGACCATTGTTTGGAGACGTAATCATGGCTCCGGGACGGACGACACACACACACACACACACAGGTAAGACATATAAACAAAATAAAAACAAGAGGCCTCCTGTAATGAGCTTCCTCTCGCCGGACGACAACTCAGGTGTCTGTCCGTCGTATTGGAGGCTTAAAATAATAGACTTGTCCCTAAACTGCTCCTATTAAAACTGTCTTTCCAGTCCTGTAAAGTGTCTCAGCATCCAATCCAGAGTGTCCCAAAGAAAGACCTCCCCCCTCAGTCGACTCTTAAGTCATTAGAGTCTGAAACCAGAACAAAACTGGATGTTTAATTGAATCTATTGGCTGATTGGTTTAGAACACGTGTTGGTTTGGACCTATGGCTGCATCGATAGAAAGAGGTCCTGTACGTGTTGAACCTTCTCAGAGTTGTGAAACACGAGATCCCATCAGCTGTAATGGTCTCAGCTCCAATCAATCTCTTGCTGAGATAAACCTACAGTTTATGAACCGAGAACAGGGACAGCGTGTCAAAGAAACCTTTCAAAACGGAAAAAATACCAAAATAATGGAAGAGCGGAGAAATAATTTATGGTTAATGCCCCCGACTTGTTGCTCGTTAGCGGGTAAAATATTCCTCTCCTGTTTAAACAGCTATTAACAATTTAAATAACCCTGGCGCAGAGGCCTTGCTCTGACTCACTTGTTACAGATCCACATCCCCGAAGGTCCATTTAACAAGCCCATTATTCCATTACGTTACTCTCGCCACGGCGCCGCGGGAGAACCCTTCGTTTGACTCAATCCTCCGTTTGGGAACGGCGGAGAAGAATTAGTGTAGGAAAGTTGAAGGCGCAAATTGGGTCGGCGTCGGGGAAAAAACCACGGCGGCGCAAACGGAGATAACAAATGGAACGCCATGCTAACACCTCGTTCTTCACTTAATACCAATGTGGCGCTTGCTCAGTTTTAGGACATCAAGTCTCTTGCTAAGACGAGAATAACGACTTCCTTCCGACAATTCGGGATCAACGGCTAATTCCCAATTCTGTGTTAAATGTAAATACGGCAACCTGCACTGTCAGCTGGGCCCGACTGAGAACAATGCACCAAAGACGGCCAAACAATCCCAAGTGCTGCAGGCCTCAACTTTCCTCTGTCCGTAGACCTCTTTAATTGGACACATCATCTATTTTACAGGAGGTGTTTCAGAGCGGTTCCACGCCGTCTGAGGCCCTCTGTCCCTCTCCCTCTGTCGCTCGCTCGCTCTTTTCTCCCGGCTTTGCTCCTGTGCGTCCCCAGAGCTGAAAGGGTACAAGACCTGACACCGGTGAGCTCTGCGGCTCGGCACAGCTCCTTTTCATTAAGCGGTTGAGACCACTTTTTGAAGGTTACCACACACACTTTTATCCGGACACGAGCCACACACTCCCAACAAACGGTGTGTGTGTGTGTGGGGGGGGAGACCCGCGGGGAGGGCTGGGGAGGAAGTGAGGAGGAGCCTGATAAATGACAGACCACACGTTTCTTTTGCTCAAAATTTCTATCACTACACACACACACACACACACACACAGTGCAGCAACTTATATGCCTGAGACTCCCAGGTGAATAAAGTTACCTGTCTTTGTACACTTTCCGAGGAGCTTCTTTTTTTTTTAAGGACTTCTCAAGTCTACAACTGCCTGGTGACACACTTTCATCACCTCCATCAAAGTTGTACCCACACTGGGATGTATTTGTAATGCTGAGCCCACAGGCCATGAGGCTAGAGCCTTCACACTGAGCTATAGCAGAAAATAAAGAGGTGCCAACTACTGGGTCACACGGGGGGCATGTAGCATCTTGGGGCTTAACAATGTTTTGACAGCTCACTTGCAAAACCTCTCTTGCATGTTAATCAGGAGCGGTTACTTTGCAGAACGGGCGAGTGTTCGATAACAACAATAGGAAAGGATTTCATAAGGAAGGAAGGAAGGAAGGAAGGCCTGCTCTGGTGAGAATGTACGCGCTTGAAACTCTGAGACGAAGACGATTCTGGTCGAAGGAGGGGGGAGACGTCGGGCGATCCTAGTAGCGTTCCGTCGGCTCTTTCCCCTCGTATGTACGCGAGTAGCGGTGGGCAGTCAGGGTGGATTTCTGGGGCCTTTCTTCACTCCGCCAGGCTCTGTTTTATTCATTGCCTGCGCCCTGACCCTGTAGAGCTCCTGTTCTGACAAATCACTTCTGATTAAGACAGATCTCCGTTAGTCAGCCACTCAACTTGGCCTATTCATCATTCCGCAGAAAATATCCCTCTCTCCTCTCCTTCCCTCCCCTCCCTCCTCCTGCCTCGTTTGCCTGTCCGTCAGACCGGAGCAGGGCGCAAAGGAAATTTCCGCCGCTGTTTTAAATGGCTGATTATAGACAATTGGTGGATGGAGAGATGTAAGAGTGTCTTATGGGTGATAAGACGCAAGTTTAATGGGTATAAATGAGCGGGGCTGTAAGAGAGCAGCTGGTAATAGGACCATTTGTTTAAAGCTGAAACCAGGGTGGAGAGAATTGAAAGCTGCCTTCTCTCTCTACTTCAGCTCCCCCTCCTCTTCTCACTTCACCTCAGCCTCAAAGTCATATCTCAGCTCACTGGACTTACATTTACAACCAGCAAAGTCCCTTTCACCCCTCGTTGAATATGAACAAGAAACAAGGCGGACAAGAACGACGTGTTTAACATTTATCAAATTACCCGTACCTGTGTGTTCCTGCGGCTCCGCTAACACTCAATTCTATCCGCTGTTTGACAAAACCCCGTAAACAGGATGCTTCTGTGTTCTGTAATAATCAATCCAGTCAGACATGCAGGGACATTCATATGCAAAGTTCCGCGATAATAATAATAATAAACTACGGCAAACTCCTCACTCACTGTGCCAAGGCATGTAGAGAGAGCCGGGCCAGCTATTGTGCTACAATCTCTAACAAACCAGATTAAATTAACCTGAACGACAACCCTGCTTGGTGGCTGACAGAGGGGGGGCTGGGAGGGGGGGAGTGCGGAGAGAATGGTTCCCGCCAGCAAATTGCCTTGACTTAATCAACCAGTCTTACTGAAGCATCCAAATGAAAACTAATGGACTTTGGGTGCTTGCGGTGATTGGCCCACATGCAACAATGTGCGGGCAGGAACCGCCGCTTTCTGAGGTCCTCAATTAAAAAAAAACACCAAAAAAAACATGGAATATCTACACACGGCTGGTCAGACCGAGCGATCTCATTGGTCAACGGAGTGGACTTATTAATTCCATTTCCACTGCTGGCGTTTTTTTATTTTATTTTTTTTATGTGTTGATTAAACTTGGTCAAAAGCGTAAAAAATGTATGAAGAATTAAAACTCAATATTCCAACCAGCTAAATTGTGTATGTATTATTCATAGAGCGCTGACATTTGGTGTCACGCAATTGTACAGGCCACATTAGAAACGCACAAAAAATAAATGATATAAATAGGCTAAATAGGAAACACTCATACATCATTCTTTTCAACTACTGTCAGCTTGAATAATAAAAGCAGCAGTTGGAGTGCTTTAGTTTCTTACTTAAATGAGGTTTTCAAGCACCTGGGATGTCAAATGACTCGGACTCACATAGCGACCACCGCTGAGCTGAAAGGCAAAATACATACGAGCGCTACTGACGGGAATATGAGATAGGATTCTGTTGGAAGGCGAATATAGAGCAAATTTGGACAAGAGCAAAGTTCAGCCAGCGCCGCAGAGACTGAAGCGATGCGTGTAGGAGAAAAACAACATGTCAGTTAGTCCTAATCAAGCATGTCTAGTTTAACATCTCTATACGAAGATGGCTACAAAGTTTGGCAGTTTCGTCAGGCAACAGTCTCTCCGGAAAGAGAGAAAGGAGGAGGAGGGAAGGAGACGGAGGAAAGTTGACGTTCCTCTGATTCTTTTTCTACAGTTTAGCAGCGTTAATCATCGCATTACGGCTGATTAAAGGCTTTTACGTCTCTAATCGGAAAGTTGACAGGCAGATCAAAGAGCTCCGACACAAATTTTCTTGCCTTTTAATTATCCGTACAACGCCACACCTCGGGCGGCTCTTCCCCCTGCCTATCTCCTCCAAACTCGGCGAAAGGCTGCGAGAGGAGATCTAACACTCCACAACAGTTCATTATCCAATAAAATGGGGATGGAGGGAAAACATGGAAGAGGGAGGGAAAACACACACAATCATACACACACAAAATAAGCCTCTATGATTGCTGAAATTCTGGGCAGGGGGGGGGGGGCTGCAGTGCTCTTTATTAGCACATCCCAAATTTGGAACGCCTTAATTATGTTTGTCAAAACTCAGACTTGGCGTCACCCTCATTTGCATGTTTTGACAGGGCCTGTTGGGAGTCTCCACCTCCGCGCCTCTTCAAAGCGCGAGGAGCGTTTAGCACTTTTCAGACACCTCCTGATAATGGCTTTGCTCGCCTGAAAATGAAAGAATAAACTTGTTAATTGCGCTTTGGAGGAGTTGCCCACCCATCTCGGCGGTTAAAGTTAGAACTGATACAAACACTGACTGAAGTGCACATGAAGGGCCCCTCTTGATCAATGCTTGATTATGGCTCCCCCGTTTAGAATGATGAGGACGCGACGCCTTCCACTGCCCAGCTGTTCTCTGTCAAGTGGCTTGAACACGAAAGAATCCTATTTCAGGAAAAGATTTGGTTGAGCTCGGGTGCCTTTCTTCAATTGCTGCTGCACCAGATTCCAACCCGGATCAGTTTGTTGTGTGGCAGAGGAGCGTCTGCGTCTACATCTCAATATTTCATTTCCAATTTATTTCCAAGACATTTGTTGTCAGCAAACTGCGTCTGGCATTACTTCCCCTGGCATACATCAACATTCTCTTTTGCAAAGTTTAAGTTGCTCAAAGAAACAACAGTGTCACCTGTTGTGAGAACACTGCGTCATTGTGGCCGTCTCGACACGCAGTACAAACACAAGTTCATGTCTCACTTTAGGGTAACACCATCACACTTCCCTGCTCTGGTTAAAGGAAAATAATACCGCTATTATAAGTGGAATCTGAGGCACAGAGGCGACTCAGAGTAGACAGACACATCATGCGACTCATTTAACAATGACCGCGGCCATGAGACATGAAGGCAGATTATTGTCAGCTGCCACCGTGAACGCACACAACATGGCACCACATGTGAGGGCAGGCCACAGCCTCTGTGGACAGCATACAGCACATTGTTTATCTGCACTTTTAATTGTTTTACAAAGATACAGATCGATTTCTAAGCAACAAATTCGAAAGAATTCAAACCTGGAGCATTGTCAATGTAACACACAATCGTGTTTTGGTACCAAGAAGGTTCGGAACTAAGAATGTGAATGGGAATTCAGCAATTTTTCAAGGCCTCAGTGTGATAAATAGTGAGGTAATAGAACTGTTGTTTCCCATTCTATCACATTCCTGAAGGGAAAGTGTGCTCTGTTAAATCCGTCTACATGATTTATAGTGTTGAGATCACAAACTATTGTCTGTTTCCTCCCTCTGTGTGACAGCAGTCGGACAACTTCGACAAGACAGATATTTTGTATTGTATTGAGCTGCTTACAGAGAAAAATGACAAAACCACATCCAGGGCCGTCTGACCACCACCCACCCACACACACACACACACACACACACACACACACACACAGACACACACACACACACACCTGCTCGGTTCCATAAACTTGAGTGTGTGTGTGTGTGTGTATCACTGGCAGGGTGACAAGGTGTCTCCTGTTCCTCATCATTAACTAAAACAGCTTCAACCCGCCTGCCACCATCTCCCTCACTAATGAAGCATATCTAAGTTTTAAGACATGGCAGAACTAATTTAATCTATCTTCTGAGGGGCCTTAGCACCATCAAATTAATTATTCATAAAGGACATGATATTATAACTCAATTGTCAACTCACTGGCTGGCCTTTCTTGTAACCTCCCCCTGCCTGTCGCTCTCTTTTGTCTCGGGCTCCTTTCCTTTTACAGCGACTCTCCTCTCGCTTTTAATCTATAACTCGGCAGTACACATTGTCATCGCATCTGCAGAACAAAATAATTTGCTTTGTTTTTTTTGGTGTTTTTTTGAAGTTTGCAGACGGAGGTGACAGTCGGGCGGGGGCGGGGGGCAGGGGGGGGGTTGGTTGTGGTTGTGGTTGCTCCCTATGGGTTTTGCGCTGGGTGTGCTGACAGGGCCAGCTCCACCACAGAGGAAGAAGACAGACATGCAGAAAGAGAGGGAGAGAGGGAGAAAGAGAGAGAGAGAGAGAGAGTCATCATGTCTGTAATAACCCAACCTTAGATACCCTTGATTTCCCCTCATGAATAATATACCGTATGTCTCCTGGCAAAAGTAACCTTGCCATAGTTTTGTGTAGACAGGTTGGCCAGGAGGAGATGGGCACATTTTCATTTTCTTACCCTGCTTCTTCAAACCACTTTAAACCAGATGTCATTTCTTTCCCCCTCATGGGCAAGACGATGCTATTGCGCCCTGTCGTGACTGACAGAAGCAGCAGTAGCCAGAAAAAACCCCATCTTTAACAACTGTGAAGGCTAGGAGCTCGGAGAGGACATCGAAATACTTATTTTTCATAAGTACAGAAGTGTACCAAGAGCTGAGCAAAGCATAGGAGATATACTGTATGTTTAAGCACAAACGGTCTACAGCGGCTGGTCCAAGGACACCATGGAACGAGTCCGTGTCAGGCTCCACGTGTTCTATTAAAATAGTAGGCAACGACTTGGTGTCCTCCAGTTAGGGGGCAGCAACCATAGCTGGAACCCAAGTAGTTGTTTATCACCTACTATGGTAAACACACTTAAAATTTAGCAAGTGCAAGTCAAGGTTAGCAATGAAAAATGGAAGGTATTTGGTGCACTGAAGCTTTCAGGGAACTAGAAATTACAAATACTTTGTAGCATTTGCCTGATAAATTAAATTGTTGGCAATATCAACCCTAAGATATGAAGTCAGGCTCCACATGTCACGGTGTATGAATGGAAGCAGACGAGCTCTCCACATCAGGCTGCTGCACCAGGACAGAGTGTGAAAGTAATGGAGATGATGGCGGATAAGAAGTGATCCAATGCGATTACAGCGACACTATCACCAGTGTCAGTGGACAGTCCTTGCATGTTCCTTCCCCTGATTGTAATTGAGGCCGACGCGTGACAGCCCCCCCCCGTGCCCCCCTGCATCGCCCTGGGGCATAGGCCGCGCTGACGGTGGAGGCACAGGAGACAGTGGCACAGGGTCCCGGCCTGGCATGGCCATGGCACGGCACCCTTGGGGGCGCCGATTCTCCCCCTCGCAACCCGCCGCAACCCTTCATCGCCTCACCTCTGTCACCAGGCATCTCAGAGGCTAACGAGAGGGCAGCCCAGACTGTTTAACAATTCCGCCACATCCGTTCGGCGCGTATGCAAGTCGATCTTTCTCTCCCCCCTCTCTTCCATCAGCGTTCCTGCTCCGAGACCTTTGGTGAAATACGTGTCAGCTCGAGGAGACAGGCGCTCATCAACACTTAATACCTGGGAGGTATATTAATGCTGTGATGGTTTGCAGGGGAAAAACTGCTTTGTCCTCAGAGAGATAAAGGACAAAGACTTTGAGGACGTTAACTTTGACAGTTAATGTGGATGCCGTGGTAGGTATAGAATGAACACATGTAGGTTCTTCAAGGTCACTTCAGAAATACTTGGTGATTTGATTTCAATAAAAGAAGTAGTTAAGTGTTGATCAATATGTAACTGAGACAGATAGCAACAACACGGCTTCAGAGACGGAGGTTCCAGTGAGGGACAGAGAGATGGAATGAGTTTATATCTCTGTTCAGTTTCTCCCCAACAGGATCAGAGTATTTCAGTTCCACAAGTGCAGCTGGGAGCCTACTGGGGCCGTTGCTAATATCCAGTCGGAGATACATAATTAAAGCAGCGCGGAGAGGGAGCATGTTATTACCGATGTTTTCATTAGGCCAAGTTAAGGCATCGATCTCCCCCAAGACCAACAGACAACAGCAAGGAAGTGGAGGAGATAGGATGTTGCCTATAGGGGTATGGAACCGTGTTCAAGAACAGCTTGTTTCAGTGCCGGCTCTGTATCTTTCCGAGGTCTGGCTGTGCGGCTCCTCGAAAAAACACTTAATTTCGACATCAGAAATATGAAAAAGCATGTGCGGGCCTGCTTTTTCATGATATTTTCACCCTTTTCCCCAAGATCCAGGCTTAAATTAGCCAGGATTTTTAAGATCAGGGACTGTTTTTTAGGCTATGAAAAATGGATTAAATGAAGAGGAAGTCTGGCCTAATGAGCTCCCTGGGCTATGGAGCAGCAGGGACGGCGAGGGGAGAGAAGGGAGACGAGGCAAGCCTTTGAGGAAGAAGGGGCTGCAGCCATGCCCAAAGTGTGCCAACTTCGCTCTGGCGCCAATGGCACAGACGGCACCTGGGCAAAGCCTGGCCACCCTTGTCCCGTGCCAAAGGAGAAGAGAAGCAGAACGGCAAGTTTGCGCTGAACCTGAAAAGTTCTATTGGCCTTTTTTTCCCCCCTTTGAGGTACTTTTAGAACCGTCTTTTGACTCTTTCCGCTGATGGTCTTGTCCTTGAGGGGGTTGAGAAAAGTTCTTTCTTTTATAACAAGTAGAACTAACAAGCGTGAAATGCAATATTTATCAATCAATCAATCGGCTACACAAAGTAGATCTAAGATGAACTCCGACTGGAAGTTATGGAGCCTTGTCAAGATGGAAGACGGGTGGATAGAACAGGTTTGCCGCGAGATATGTGCTTTTTAAGGTAATATCTGTTGCAATATACATTTCCTTTTTCAGAGAAGGTGTAGAGGAGCCTAACAAGCTTTGAGCAGAGGGAATGGAACCTGCCTCAGTTTCACACGATTTAATTTATTCCACCGAATTCTCTATAGTAACACTGAACTGGCTAAAGTTGACCCAAACATAATAGACTAAACATGTGGCCGCTGCCTCACCACTGTAGCCGATCTTTCCCACATGTTTCGGTCTCGCACAGGAAGTTTTGGCGAGCGGAGTTTGACATTTTAAATGAAGCATTCGATTCAAACGTTCAGCCAAACCCTGAGACCGCCACAGCTGAGGTCACAACTCTTAATATTTAGATTTTAGTATTTATTTTCTTCTTCTGCCCATTAAAGCAGTTTGGGTTTATAGACTGGGTAAGTTGGGGGGTAGACGAGGAAGAACTACATCTACTGGATGGAGTCGATTTGTGGCAAAGACAAAGAATCTACTCCATCTACTCCAAGTGAGCTTTACACTGTGATAGGCGGAGGCTCGGAATAGAAGGTTGTAAGCCTTTTTTTTGCTGTTGTTGTCACCCAACACGTTTTTCATGTTCACAGCACTGGGAGAGAGCCGAGGGGGGATTACGCTAGCAAGTAGTGGCTGCTGGATCCGGGCCAAGGTAAACGGGGGAGGGGGCCGAGAAAACAAAACGGGAGGAAGGAAATCTTTCACTCACCTCGACGAGATACAGGTCAAGAGGAAGGGGGAGAGAGGCGCGGAGACAGCGGAGAACAACGGCCATGAGAGAGAGGACGGGAGAAAGGGTGGGGGGGAGGGGGGGGGGCATGTCGCCGGCACATTCTTTAGCTACTTTTCTTGACAGCGATTAGAACCTGTCAGAGCCTCTCCGCCTGCCACTCCTCTGGGCTCATAGGATGCCTGTCATTACAAAAAGCCCAGATTAAAATACCACACGGCCGAGGCAAGGGCCCTGACCCCCCCCCAGCACCCCCACCACTGCCTCCAACTACCCAGCAGAGAGAAATATCTGCACACACGGTCACACACACTTCGTCAAGAGGGAAGAAGGAGCGGAGAAATGCTGGCGTGAGCTAGAGAGAGAGAGAGAGAGAGAGAGAGAGCAGGGAGAGTCAAAGATAGATGAGGAGTAATGGAAATGCCGGACGGGGTGACAAGCAGCTGACCAAAGGAGAGGCACCAAGGTAAGGGTGAAGGATTGTGGGAAATCAGACAGAGGAGACATGGTGAGAACACTCCGTGCTCAGAACTCCAGAATAGTTGAAATTCTCAGCAAATTTTTCTGGCTTCCCATAAGAAAAACAGATCTCAGACAGCTCCCATATTCTGTGTGAAGATCTGGACCGTCGTTCCTCGCACTGAACACCGCCGCAGTTTAATTAGGCTAATGGCAACAAGACGTAGAGAAACGCTCGGGATTTTTTCAGCTCAAGCCTTCTGTGCATGTCAGATTGTATTTCTATAAGAGGCAGACGTATGCAAACACAGAATAATGAGTCCAATGTGTCTAGGATCAATCTGGTGCCAAGGAGAATCGTCTGTCCTGACACTGAAAAATGACCTATCTCAGCAAGATGTGGAGGGGGGCCGGCGTGTGTGACAGTCACCGGCACTGTGCTGACAGCCCAATAGAGTAGAGGAGGAAGGCATCATTAGGATCACACACACACACACACACACACAAATACACTCACACACACTCAGACACAGACAAACATACACAGAAGCACATCCACACGCACAAATGTATATGTATGTACACAATGTTCACATGCAAAGGTATTTACTCAGACATGAGGAAGAAATGTGTGCATGCTGCGCACACACACACACACACACACACATAGAGAAAAGCCATTTTGTGACTGATATTCTCTAACTCAAACGGAGCATGAAGTCGCGGCTGCTGTCATGTCACGGCGTCGAGCGCGCTTGCGGCGGAGCAAAGACAAGACTAAACGCCAGCAGAACAGACAGGGCAAAACAAACTGATGATTGGACAGAGCCCAGCCTGCTTACAGGCGC